>NC_044032.1:189217751-189523389 GCF_901765095.1 Microcaecilia unicolor | reverse complement strand
AGTAACAACTCCACACAAGCATAGAGCTAATAGCTCAGACAGAGTAAAGGTAAGGCTTCAGCAGAATTGGAGAAAACGCCAAAGCAGGGGTTGACAGGAGAAGTGAGCTTAAATAGATCAGACTGACATAACATAGTAACATAGTAGATGACGGCAGAAAAGACCTGCATGGTCCATCCAGTCTGCCCAACAAGATAAACTCATATGTGTATACCTTACCTTGATTTGTACCTGCCTTTTTCAGGGCACAGACCGTACAAGTCTGCCCAGCAGTATTTCCCGCCTCCCAACCACCAGTCCCGCCTTCTATCACCGGCTCTGGCACAGACCGTATAAGTCTGCCCTCCACTATCCTCGCCTCCCAACCACCAACCCCTCTTCCCCCACCTGCTCCGCCACCCAATTTTGGCTAAGCTGTCTGCTTCCAGCCAATCACTGCTGTGTTTGTCTAATCAGCCTATCGTCGTGTAGTGGGCTTTGATCTTGGCAACCTTGGTTCAATTCCCACTGCATCTCCTTGTGACTTTGGGCAAGTCACTTAACACTCCATTGCCCCAGGTATAAAAAACTTAGATTGGGAGCCCACTAGGGACAGAGAAAGTACTTGCATATAATGTGTACAGCGCTGCGTATGCCTAGTAGCACTATAGAAATTATTAATAGTAATAGTAGTAGTAATGACCAATTATTGGCTATAATCGATCTTCACTGGCGATAATTGACACTAATTAGCAGTTACATGTGGACCTGCCATGTTGGCATTCTATAAATCATTTTATAAATGTGCACAAATTATTTATAAATGTATTTGTGCACAAAATCCAAACTGCACAAATACAAAAGGAATTGTAGACCTTGGAGGGGCATGGATGGGTCAGGGGTGTGCCTAACACTTATGCATGCAGGTTCTAGAATACAACTACAATATAGATAATAGATTGGAACCATCCACAATTCACACTATGAGAACAGTGATGCTTCCTCAATTCAAATTCCTCACCTCAGACCTCAGTGGTGCAGCTCACCAATATCACAATACTTTTTAATTGATGAGTCTTGTGCTCCCACCTTGTCATCAGTCACTTTGGTGTAAAACTATTTTCATTGCTTCATTAATATCTTATTAATTTTCAAAGTTTGGAATCTAATATTTATTTATCATGTTTCTCTATATATACTCATCTTTGAAATGCTCGTTGAGGTGGCTTAAATAAATGCTTGCACCGGAATTAGGTGCATAAATGCAGATTTACACATACAATTGCCATGATAGAATCGGTGGCTTAGTGTAATCATCCCTGTGCTTAACTTTAGGCAATCTATAGAGTTGCCCTCTAAATAAATAGCACAAAGCAGTCACAGCATTTGCCTTAACCAACAAGCTGTGAGGTTGGGCTTTATATATGAGCCAGGGGCGGGTCCAACCTTTAAGCCACCTGAGGCGGGGGCCTCAGGCAGCACTCTTCAGAGGCACCATCTCCCGACTCTTCGGGGAGTGGCCACCCCATTCACGATGTTTACCTGTTTCAATCATGGTCCAAACCTGGCAGCAATTCCCATACACTGCCTTGCCGCCGGCACCCGCCTTTTCCATTTACTGCGGGCCGCCTCTGTGATGTAACTTCCTGGTTTTGTCAGAGGCTCAGGCAGCCGTAGTAAAGGGAAAAGGCGGGTTGCCGGCAGCAGGGGAGCATATGGGAATCATTGCCGCTGCCGGGTTTGGAACGTGATGAAACAGGTAAACACATCTCGGCCTGGAGGAGGGTGGCATCTTGGTCTGGGGGGGGGGGGGCCCACATCTTAGCTCCGCTTCAGGTGGCATCTTGCCTTGGGCTGGCACTGTATGTAGCCTTGCAACTTGTCACAGAGTTAGGAGATGAGAGCAATGGCCCTCCTGCATCTTGTCAAGCAAGTTCTCTCTTAGCCAGGCCCTCTAAATCAGCCTTGGGGCAAAATGTGATTTTGTTTGAGACTTGGGAATCTTATGCAATGAGCTTAGAAAAGTAGATGCTCTCTTAGGGGATAATTTTATAACAGAGGGGTTAATATTCAGCTATTGGTAATGAGCATTTTGCTCACTGCTGACGGCATTATTTCTGGAAATATCAAAACCTGGACCTGTGCAGGTTTTGGCTTGAATATCTGGTTATTTTTAAGCTGGCTAAATGCAGACACATGGAGGGGCATAATCGAACGCGAACGCCCATCTCCATGGGCGACTATTTCCGAAAACGGGTACGTGAAGGGGAGGACCAGACCGTATTTTCAAAAAAAAAATGGGCGTCCATCTTCGGTTCGAAATATGGTTTCTACTGACCAAATATGCCATGGATTTAGTCGTTTGTGAGCTGGGCGTTTGTTTTTTTAGCGATAATGGAAACTAAAAATGCCCAGCTCACAAACGTCCTAATCCAAGGCCATTTGGTCATGGGAGGGGCCATGATTCATAGTACACTGGCCCCCCTGACATGCCAGGACACCAACTGGGCACCCTAGAGGTCAGTGCGGTGGACTTCAGAAACTGCTCCCACATGCATAGCTCCCTTACCACGGGTGCAGAGCCCCCAACCCCCTCCCCCAAAACCCACTACCCACAAATGTACAACACTACCATAGCTCTTAGGGGTGAAGGGGGCACCTACACTTGGGTACAGTGGGTTTTGGAGGGCTCCCATTTACCAGCACAAGTGTTACAGGTGGGAGGGGGATGGGTCTGGGTCCGCCTGCCTGAAGTGCTCTGCGGTACCCACTAAAAGTGCTCCAGGGACCTGTATACACGCAGGCCTCTAGGACCTTTGCTGCTGTATAACCTTGGCACACCAGTTGACACTTGAAGACTAATCGCTCCGAAAACGTCCTTTATTGGAATAAGCACGTTTACTCACAGTTAACTGCAGATCAGAGGTTGTGCCCCACTGGCAACGAGTCTCCCTGCTACTGAGATTAGCAGTAGGTCAGAGCTGGCAGAATGCTGTACAATGCATTCTTTCAGCAACATTCAACGTAAGAACTAGGTTCTGTAACGTGGCTAACACATGAAAGGGATCTAAAACTGGCTTACAACAATGACCACTACCTCATGGACTACCGGAAACAAAACAGGGCACACTCTGACCCAGTAGGCAGAGGGAAAAAGCACCATGGGAGTAGAGCCTATCACCTACCAACATCGTGAGCATTTAACACAAGCTAGTGGAATCAGGGAGCCCAATACCTACACCCACCACAATGAATTGCTGATGTGACTGTGCAGTGCACCTAACAGAAAAGGTGTCACACTCACCCGAGACGCATGTCAGAACCAGGGAAAGGCTGTCACAGGATAGAACACATTCTGCTGTCATGGAGTTGGGTACGGCATTTGAGGCTGGCATAGAGACTGGCAAAAAGGTTTTTCAAGTGGGTTTTTTTTGGTTGGAGGAGATTAGTGACCACTGGGGGAGTCCGGGGAGGTCATCCCTGATTCCCTCCAGTGGTCATCTGGGCAGTTGGAACCACTTTTTTGGGACTTGTTCGTGAAAAAACAGGGTCCAAAAAAAGTGACCCAAATTCGCGCTAAAAACGCCTTTCTTTTTTCGATTATCGGCCGAGGACGCCCATCTCTCCTCAGCCAATAACCACGCCCCAGTCCAGCCTTCACCATGCCTCTGACACACCCCCGTCAACTTTGGTCGTTTCCGTGACAGAATTGCAGTTGAAGCCGCCCCAAATCGGCTTTCGATTATACCAATTTGGGCACCCACGGGAGAAAGACGCCTATCTCCCGATTTGGTTCGAAATATGGCATCTTTCTCTTTCGAAAATAAGCTGGATAGCCACTTAAGCCAATATTCAACCCTTAAGTGGCCATGGGTTACCGCATTAAAATAGAACAGACTTTTATGCGTTGAATATTAGCGGCTAGCCCCAACCAAGCAATTTAACAGGTCAGTGTCCGGCTAAATCACTTTAAATATTGGGCCCAGAGTGACTAAAATTATTTCCAGAATGGTGCCTGTTTTATATCTATATTACCAAAGCTAAGAACATAAGTGTTGCCATACTGGGACAGACCAACTCTCCATTAAGCTCAGTATCCTGTTTTCAACAGTGGCCAATCCAAGTCACAAGTACCTGGCAAGATTTTATGCTGCTTATCCTAGAAATAAGCAGTGGATTTTTCCCAAGTCCATCTTAATAATGGCTTATGGACTTTTAGGAAATCATCAAACCTTTTTAAATCTCTGCTGTTAACTGCTTTTACCACATTCTCTGGCAACAAATTCCAGAGTTTAATTACATATTGAGTGAAGAAATATTTTCTTCAGTTTGTTTTAAATGTACTACTTAGTAGCTTCCTTGCATGCCCCCCTGGTGCTAGTATTTTTGGAAAGAATAAACAAGCAATTCACGTCTATCCATTCCACTCCACTCAGTATTTTATAGACCTCTATCATATCTCTCCACAGCCGTCTTTTCTCCAAGCTGAAGAGCCTTAGCCAACTTAACCTTTCCTCATAGCAGTGGCTTACCAAGGGTGTGCCGGTGGAGGCGGTCTGATCCGGGTTCACTCAGCAAGGGGGTGCAGGAAGCAACTGTGCCGCTGTTGGCTCTATCAGTTCCCTACTCCCTCTGACGTTACTTCCTGTTCCAGGGTAGAGCCGTGCAACTGCTTCCTGCACCCCCATGAAGTACTGCGCCGGGAGGGTGGAGGTGATGCGCCAGAGGGGTGATGCGCTAGGGGGGTGCGCAGCGGCGATCTGCCCCAGGTGGCAGCCGACATAGGAATGCCACTGCCTCATAGGGAAGTCATCCTACCCCTTTATCATTTTTGATGTCCTTCTCTGTACCTTTTCTAATTCTGCTATAACTTTCTTGAGAAGTGGTGTCCAGAATTGCAACACATCAAACAACATTCAAATCAGTTCACTAACTTTTGTTGAAATGATTTTTTTTGGACCATCATAATAGAAGCCTTTTTCAATTGAAAAAAAAAAAAAAAGTGCTTCATTAATATAATCATTGGTCCCAAAAGATTAGTGAAAGCATTTAGGGAGATTTTAAACTTAGGGGCCCTTTTACAACACCCCCAGCGCTCACCATTTCTGGCACAACAAGAATATTTTTGATTTTTTGTAGCATCAGGGCTTACCCAGTGGTGCTGTCCAGTTACCGCTAGGTTAGCACGTGAGTCCTTACCGTTACCTAAATAGGTGGTGGTAAGGGCTTCCCCCAGAAATGGCCATGCATCAATCCCTATGACTAGCACAGGGCCATTTCTTAGGGGGAGGGGCTGAAAACAACCTTTTACCCACTGTAGTAAAAGAGGGCCTTGACGAATGGCAAATCCATGCGCCGATGCCACCGCAGGCCCCCTTTTACTGCAGCTTGGTAAAAGGGGCCCTTAATGAGTTGCATTAACTAAAAATCATAATTACTTCTTTAAAGATTTTTCAAATCCAAGGAAAAATAATTAGCATGCAGATATTTTAGTGTAAATAGTTCTCACTAATTGCACTTAACTTAGTCCAAAGATGAATGCATAAGTCAGCTATCCAAAGGAGCACCCACTGATGTGATTGTGTTTCAAGCAGTCATTCACCCTGCATCAGGGCAACATTTTAAAGACAAAAATAATTAGATGCTTCAGCAAAGCAATTGACTTTATGGTTTCATTGTTAAACAACTCATAAAGAATGGTCTGTCCTATTCTCTCCCAAACGATATAAACAGTTCAAAATGGTGTCTGGAGATATATATGCAAACACTCAGCATAACAGACCAATGGCATGTACCAAACATTATTATCCCAGCTAAGCACTGTCCAAGCATAATGGTAGCCGTTCCATTTCCTCATTATACCCCAGGGGGTGTAAAGTATGAAGCATGCACATCGAATATTGTTCAAGGTATGTCAGCTGATATTCCCTATCTCCATATGGAATAATGTCTATTTATTTATTTATTTATTTGCTGCATTTGTATATAATCTTCAATTGAATATTCTCTGACCAGTCTGAGTCCACACCAGTATTGATGTGGCATCTATGCTCATTCAAATGTAATCTCATCTGTCTTGTCATTTGGTCCATATACACTTTAGGGCAAGGGCATGTAATAGGAGTGGAGGAGTGACCTAGTGGTTAGTATAGTGGGTTGCAGATCTGGGGAACTGGGTTTGATTTCCACTGCTGCCTGATTGTCGGTTGGTGAGTTGAGATCCTGGGGAGCCAGGTTCAATTCTCTCTACAGCTCCATGTGACCCTGGGCAAGTTACTTAACCCACCATTGCCCCAGGTACAACAGTAGTACAATGTACTACTTAGACAGCGAACCCACTAGGGACAGACCCAGTACCTTTATGATGTTTCTTCTATTTGGTTTTGACTTCTACTGTGTTTCTGAATGACAAGTGTATGGTTTGTAAAAAGTTTGTAAAATTATTATTAAAAAAAAAAATGAAACTGTAAAACTGCATAGGTCTAAGCAGTATATAAATACTTAAACGAATGAATAACAAATGTTGAATTGGAAACAGTATCTTTTTTGCACTCATTTTATAGCCTACATTTGGAGCAGTCCAAACTATACCTTCAATTATAGACTTACACTGTGGTCAATGTCCACATTTCACATGACCACATGTAGGGCCCCCTTTTACCAAGCTGTGGCAAAAGGGGGCCTGCGCTGGTGTCATTGCGCGTTTTTGACGCATGCCGAGGCCCCCTTTTACTGCAGCGGGTACAAGGCAGGTCTTTCTATTTTTCAGGAAATGGCCATGTGGCAAGTGAAGCACTTGCCGTGCAGCCATTTCAGGGAGGAGCCCTTACCACCATCCATTGAGGTGGCGGTAAGGGCTCCCTCGCTAACCTGGCAGTAACCGGGCAGCACAAGGCACTGCCCGATTACCACCGAGTACACATTTGCAGCATTGGATATGACACATGCTAAGAGTGGGAACTACCACCAGTTGCTGCGGTAACCCAGCGGTAATTCCCTTTTAGTGAGCTGTAAGCCCGCGTTAGGCTCCACTACAGGTGGAGTATTTAGTAGTGCTCTCGTTTCTCCAATATTCTGGCCTCGTTGGTAAGCAATAGTAGGAACATTCTGTAAACCTGAATGTCAGATATTATTGGCCAAAATTTCCTCAAAAGTGGCCATGAGGTTGTTGGAATGTAATTGTATTTTGCATGCATTGCCTGTCACCTATTATTTCTCTGTGATTACTCTGTGACCTCTGATGTGAATTACTTAGAGAGGTCACACAGCTATGCAACTTCCTGTGGGGGTTAGATGCAGCACATGCAGCACATGGAGCACATGGAGCTCATGATCTCTCCTAACCTGAGAGGATCTATGGTGGTGTGAGCATCCATTACCATCTAAGCACATGGAAGGAGCTGATAAGACAAATGTATAGTAATATGTATATATAAGCCTGTCTGATTATAATCTAACTACAAACTGTGAGTAAACAGATGTTTTGTTACTTCAACTTTAAAGTGACTCAGCAGTGAATTATTCAGGGGTGAATGAGAGAGAGATGAAGAAAGAAATTAACATTTCTAAAGCTGAAGCTGTGTGTACTAAAATCTGCTAATTATTTACTACAAATAATCCAACAAAAGGGTTATGGGCCCAGGGCCAGGAATTGAAAAAGAAGAGAAATATTACCAGGCAGAAAAAAAGGCCACATTTTTCTCTTAAGTTTTAAAGGAAAGATTCAGTCTGTCTCTCTCTCCCCCACACAGCAGACAGAAGGCTAAGAAAATGGCTGAGGGAAGAAATTCACCATTTTTCTATTCTCTCAAGGTGCCTAAATTAACTGAGTTTAATTATCGGCAGTGGGAACTAAGATTCATATGTCTCCTTCGAGCAAAAGGATTAAATATATGCTTAGACCAAGACAGAACAGCTGAAAATATGGCTGAATGGGACAATGCAAACTATTATGTGAAGTGCATGCTTTTGGAAGCTCTCTCAGAGAAACAAGCCATATTAGTGGAGGGAAAAGATACACCAAAGGACATTTTATGTAAACTGAGAACTATGTATGCAACTACATATGCAAAGCAGCAACCAATTTGGCTGGCAGAGTTGAATGAAACCAAATTAAGGGATAAAAGTAAATGTAATGATCACATTATGCATCTTATGTCTTCATTTCAAAAGTTAGAACTTTCTGGAATTCCCATGTGTGATGCATTGAAAAGAGCATTTCTTTTTACCTCACTATCAAAGAAGTTTGATGTTTTTAGGTCTGTAAATGAGGCCATTGAAGGGCAATCTTTTGAACAGACAACATCAAAACTAAGGCAGGAATGCATAATAAATGATTCTGAGGAGATGTGTTCTCAAAGCAAGTCAGAGAGAAATGAAACAAATTTCTTGGCAAAGAACAGAGGAAGGCGGAGCTATGGGAAAACTCCACCCAAGGGCAAGCTGATTTGCTACTCATGTGGAAAGGAGGGACATGTATCTAAATGGTGTAAGGAAACACAAACACTCCCTCTAGCTCACCTAAGCCAATGGAACTAAAGAATTTTCAAACCAGGAAATGTATGAAGGACAAAGATAAACACAAGGGCTTTCTAATGGCAGAAAAATCTTTGACTATGGTAAATAATAATTCAAATGAAAGTACTTGGATTTTGGATTCGGGGAGCACATGCCATTTAACCAATTGTAAGAATTTCTTTCAGGAAATGTGTCCAGAGGAAGGTATTCTTAAAACTGCAAACGCAGGGACTGCTAAGATCCAAGCAAAAGGTATTGGATTCTTAAAATGCAAAGTGTCTAATGAAGTTAAAGAAATTCCTGTAAGTGATGTCTTGTATATTCCCCAAGCAGTTTGCAATATGCTTAGTGTATCTACATTAGATAAGAAGGGATTTGTGATTCATTTTGAAAACAGTAAGTGCACAATCTCTAAAAATGATGAAGTGTATGCTGAAGCTTTTATGCATAATGATGTTTATAAGCTGAACATTTCAGGTGAAGCCTCACATATGGCGCAAGTAAGGAAGAATGATGGTAAATGTAGTCTGGAAATCTGGCACCGCCGCCTGGGACATCGTGATTCTAAGGTGATCCAGGATCTTTACAGTAAGCAACTGGCCACCGGCATTCAGATAAGTGCAGATGCTGGTAAAATGGAGAAATGCATAGACTGTGTTACTCAAAAGGTGTGAGACCCTCATTTCCTGCATACACAGGAAATAGGAGTAATAAAGTACTGGACTTAATACACAGTGACTTATGTGGACCGTTTAATATCCCATCATTGGGAAATAACAGATTTGTGCTAATATTCTTGGATGATTTCTCTAGATATTGTGTGGCCTATTTGCTGAAAGAAAAAAGTCAAGTCACAGACATGCTGAAGAAATACGTAGCCATGGTGAGCAATAAATTTGAAAGAAAACCAAAGGTTCTTCAGACCGACAATGGTGGTGAGTTCACTTCACAAAGCATGCGCACATTTCTAGAACAAGAAGGCATTCAACATATCACAACAGTAGCTTATACACCAGAGCAAAATTCTGTTGCAGAGAGAAAATTTAGGTCACTTGTGGAAATGACCAGATGTATGCTGTCAGATAGCAATCTCCCTAAAAGACTATGGGGGGAAGCCATTCTCACAGCAGTGTACCTACAAAACAGAATGCCAACTAAAGGCGCTGAGCGCACACCACATGAGACATGGCATGGTAGGAAGCCAAACCTGTCACACATAAGAACATTTGGAAGTACAGCATATGCTCATATACCAAAGCAAAGAAGGCATAAGCTGGATTCCACAACAGAAAGGGGCATTTTAGTTGGCTATGCTCCAGGACACAAAGGATATAGAATTTTGAATCTGAAAACTGGCATTGTTGGCATAAGACATGTTACATATTTTGATGAAAACAAAAGGGTTGATAAAGGCTGGATTATCCCAGATGAGCCTTATCATCCAGAATATGAAACTAGAACCATAATAGACATGCCAGTGTATATAAATGCCATACCAAGGCAGATGTCTGAAAGCAACTCACCTGTATCTAACGAGGAACAGGCAGAGGAAGCAGACACAGAAAGGATCATTGAAGAAGACAGTACAGTTGGAGAAGGGGAATCAATTGGAGAAGAACTCTCAGATTTAGAGGATGCGGAAAGGTCAGACCAACCTGTTGTCAGACGCTCATCCAGGGAAAACAAAGGTGTTCCACCCCCAAGACTGTCTTACCTAACAAAGTCAGCAGAAGCTCAAGAGCCCTTAACATGGGATGAGATTGAGAAAATGCCAGCAGAAGAAGCTGCTGAATGGCATAAAGCTGCACAAGAAGAAATTGATGCATTGGATAAAAATAATACTTGGATTCTTACAAAATTACCTCCTGGCAAGAAAGCTATAGGATGCAAATGGATATTCAAGTTAAAAAGGAATGCACAAGGAAAAGTGGAAAGGTATAAAGCAAGATTAGTCGCAAAGGGATATCTTCAAAAATATGGAGAAGATTTTGATGAAGTGTTTGCACCTGTAGTGAAACACACGACAATTAGAACACTTCTGAGCATTGCAGTCTCAAAAGGCATGCAAGTCAACCACGTTGATGTGAAAACAGCGTTTCTTCATGGAGATATAACTGAAGACTTGTACATGGAACAACCAACAGGTTTCATAAATATAAAACAAAGACAGCTAGTGTGTAAATTAAACAAAGGTCTTTATGGATTAAAGCAAAGTGCAAAATGTTGGAATGATAAATTGCATGAAATATTGACAAATTTAGGATTTAAGCAAGGTGAAGCAGATAAATGCTTGTACACTAGGTGCAGAAATGGACAATATGCATACATTTTAGCTTTTGTTGATGATCTGCTCATTGCAAGCAAAAGTGAGCAAGAGTACAAGGACATTGTAAAGTGTTTAAACCACAATGTTGAGATAAAAGAACTTGGTAATGTGTCATACTATCTTGGTATAGAAATTGAGAAACAAAATGATGGTTCTTATCTTCTAAGCCAGAAGCAGAAAATAAATGAGCTTATTGAAAGTTTAGGTATGCAAGATGCCCAAGTTGTAAGCACTCCCATGATCACTGATTTTCTGAAGGATGAAACAGTAAGAGAACCTTTACCAGATAACATCCAATATAGATCAGCCATAGGTAAGCTTTTATATCTAGCTACCACATACAGGGCTGATATAGCAAATGCAGTAGGAATTTTGAGCAGAAGGGTCAGCTCACCTACCAAATCAGATTGGACTGCAGTTAAAAGGATGGTAAGGTATTTAAAGGGTACCATTGATTGTAAATAAAAGATTTCAGCCAATAGTAATCCAAAACTAATATGTTACTGTGATTCAGATTGGGCAGGGGATCATTCTGATTATAAATCCACAAGTGGATATGTGTTTATGTATGGAAATGTACAAATTTCATGGGCCAGTCATAAACAAAGTATTGTGAGTCTGTCTTCTACAGAAGCTGAATACGTGGCCGCATCGGAAGCGTGCAGAGAACTGATGTGGATTGAAAAACTTTTGCTGGATTTTGGAATAGCTGAAAAGAGACCAATCCAGATAATGGAAGATAATCAGAGCTGCATCCGACTGTCACAGAATGACAAGGTTCAGTCACGCACCAAGCACATCGCAACGAAATACCACAACGTGCGAGAGTTGGCGAAAGAAGGGGTCATCAGTCTACACTATTGTCACACCAGTGAGATGACAGCTGACATCATGACCAAACCGTTACCCAGAGAACATTTTGTGAATCTGCGTATAAAGCTTGGACTTTGTATGAATAAATAATTGCATGACAGTTATGCATGAGAAGGGGTTTGTTGGAATGTAATTGTATTTTGCATGCATTGCCTGTCACCTATTATTTCTCTGTGATTACTCTGTGACCTCTGATGTGAATTACTTAGAGAGGTCACACAGCTATGCAACTTCCTGTGGGGGTTAGATGCAGCACATGCAGCACATGGAGCACATGGAGCTCATGATCTCTCCTAACCTGAGAGGATCTATGGTGGTGTGAGCATCCATTACCATCTAAGCACATGGAAGGAGCTGATAAGACAAATGTATAGTAATATGTATATATAAGCCTGTCTGATTATAATCTAACTACAAACTGTGAGTAAACAGATGTTTTGTTACTTCAACTTTAAAGTGACTCAGCAGTGAATTATTCAGGGGTGAATGAGAGAGAGATGAAGAAAGAAATTAACATTTCTAAAGCTGAAGCTGTGTGTACTAAAATCTGCTAATTATTTACTACAAATAATCCAACAGAGGTAACCCCAGGCAGGTGGCTAGGTGTTTTGTGACATATAGGTTGTAGTTAGTTTTGATACATGGATAAGGATGTGTATGAACAGTGCCAGGTGGTCCTCTTGGACCTGGTGCAATGGAAATGTATTTATTTGATTCAACTTATATATTGCTTCTATCAGCCGGATCTAAAGCAAGTCACAGAGACACTATAAAACAAATAAAAATAAAATAAAACATGACTTCTTACATATCCATAATAAATACAATAAAATCATTACCCCTCCCCTCCCACTCTTATCTCTCAACCTCACCCTCCCTCTCCACCAGCATAACCATAGTCGACCACTCACTCCTCCAACCCTCCAAGGGCCTGTCTTAACAAATACATTTTATAGCCCTCTGAAACCTGAATGAACCCAAACAATTACCAAACGAACTTGGAAGGGCATTCCAGCAAACTGACACCATCACTGAAAAGACCCTGTTTCCCTTACAGCATTTAGAAAGGTCTTTTTCCAAATTTTTTAGGAGTCTTTTTTTTCTCTTTAATTCTGATGCCATGGATTAGAACAGAAGGAAAGACATGTACAATCCACCAGCTGCCACAATTTTCTATGGGAGGAAAAGAAAAGAAAAAACATTAATTTTTCTACCCCTAAGAAACAATGAAAGATATTCATGCGAAGGGAAGGCTGCCCAGATTTTCTCATGCTATGAGCAAGAGTAAATTTATTCAGGGCAGAATGATCGCAGAATCAAATAAGAGGAACACATTACAAGGATTAATTACTTTTTGTGGGTAGCAACAGAGTTGAAGCTGAGCAATATGTCAAGGAGAATAGACTAACTTTACTTTCTGTACAAGGTGAATATCTTATTCAGTATCATGAAATTTTAAAAGCAGAGGGAATAACTGCCAACCAAATATTCCCTTTAGCAATATTAAGTATTTTGCAAATCTACTTTTGGCTCCTGCATGTATCTGAGAGCCCCAAAACAGTAGGGATGCATTGCCTCTGTGTCTTTTATGTATTTGTACAGTTATTCAAAAACCCAATGAGCAGGTAAGATGACTGGTTAATTTCAGGCAGTTATCTTTACTCAAATTTTCAGCTGAATATATCTAAGTACATAAGAACATAAGTGTTGCCATACTCGGACAGACCGAAGGTCCATCAAGCCCAGTATCCTGTTTCCAACAGTGTCCAATCTAGGTCACAAGTACCTGGCAAGATCCCAATACAGTACAAAACATTATATGCTGCATATCCCAGAAATAAGCAGTGGATTTTCCCAAGTCCATTTTAATAATGGTTTTGTAGACTTTTATTTTAGTTTCAGAAATAATAGTTAAGGTGGACAATTTGCTGGATGGGAAGGAGATAGAAGCAGAGAGATTTTTTCTTGTCTCCCTTTGACACATCCCTAAAACATAAAACATATAACAAAACCCTTTGGGGCTGATGTCCAAAGGATTTAGGGCCCCTTTTACAAAGCTGTGGCAAAAGAGGGCCTGCTCTGGCGTCATTGTGTGTTTTTGGCACACGCTGAGGCCCTTTTTTACCGCAGCGGGTAAAAGGCAGGACTTTATTAATTTTTTTCAGGAAATGGCCTTGTGGCAAGTGAAGTACTTGCTGGGCGGCCATTTTGGGGGGAGCCCTTACCACCACCCATTGAGGTGGCAGTAAAGGATCCCGCGCTAACCTGGCGGTAACTGGGCAGCAGGCAGCACTGCCTGATTATCATCGGCTACACACCAACGCTACTAAAATAAAAATATTTTTGTTTTGCCAGATATGATGCATGTTGGGGGTGGGAACTACTGCCAGGCTACTGCGATAGCCCTGTGGTACTTCCTTTTTAGCAAGCATTAAGCCTGTGTTGGGCTTACCGCTGGTTTGTAAAAAGGGGCCCTTATACTCCTAACTTTGGGGCCCTTTTACTAAGCTGCAGTAAGCACTAATGTGTGCTTACCGCAGCAAAAAATGGCTTACTATGTAGGGTTACCATATGTCCGGATTTACCCGGACATGTCCTCTTTTTGAGGACATGTACGGGCGTCCGGACAGGTTTTGCCAGTCTGCCCGTTTGTCCGGATTTCTGGACAAACGGGCGGGTGGGCCTATCCTATCCTAGCCTCCCCTTCCCTTACTTACTATCTATTGCCCTGGTGGTCTAGTGACCTTTTCGGGGCAGGAAAGAGCCCCCTCTTTCCTGCCCAGAGCGCTGCCCTTGCCCTGCATCCTGTTGCTGTGACGGTCTTGGGATTCAAAATGGCCACCGAGAGTTGAAGCGGCCTCGCGAGACTTCAACTCTCGGCAGCCATTTTGAATCCCGAGACCGTCACAGCAACAGGATGCAGGACAAGGACAGAGCTCCGGGCAGGAAAGAGGGGGCTTTTTCCTGCCCCGAAGAGGTCACTAGACTATCAGGGCAGTAGATAGTAAGTAAGGGAAGGGGAGGGGAGGTGACCTGGGGGGGGGGGCAGGGGAGGGTAATATGTGACCCAGGGGAGGGGAATATGTGACAGGGGGTGGGGTGAGGAAGTGAAAGGAGCGGGACATGTGTCCTCTTTTTGAGAGGACAAAATATGGTAACCCTATTACTATGGGGCAAGCTGAAGAGTGCCATGGTCATTTCTGAATGTGAGCATGCTACCCACGAGCTAAAAAATATAATTTATTTTATTTTTTAGCACTGGGGGCAGATCTGGGGGCAGAGAGTGGATGTGTTCTGCAATACTCAGTGCAGATATATTGCTGTGCGCTAACTGATTAGTGCATGCTTAGCATGTGAGCCTTACCGAGCACATATTGGGTGGTGATAAGGACTCATGTACTAATGGCCATGCGCAAATGGTAAAATTAGGGCGTCTTTTACTAAACTGCGGTACTGTTTTTAGTTTGTGGTAGAAATCAGCTGGCAGTAAACGCCGAGATGCCCAAAATGGTGGTGCCCTGCCCTGCCCAGTGCATCCTGGGATGCGCTGGGTAGTGTTTCCATACCATATAAGGGAGTTTCCTGGGATCTCCCAGGATGCACTGAGCAGGGCAGGGTGCAGCACTGGAATGAGGAGGGAATGCTACTCCCTCCTTAGGCATCTGAAGGTACAAGGGGGTTTGGGGCCACTAGATCACCAGGGGGGGCACGCTAGACCACCAGGTGTGGTCTGGAGGTCCGGTGACTTCCAGCCCTGCCTTCTGTTGGGGGGAGAAGGGTTTAAGGGGCTGGAGGTCTGGAGGTCTGTGGACTCTTGTGTTTGGGTCTGAGGGTCCACTGGACTCCCCAGGACTGACATGGCAGCCCAGGCTGACAGTGACAGCCTGAGCAGCCTGGCATGGATGGGGGAGAGGAAGAGAGCCTTACACCATCTCTGAGCTGGTGTAGGGTTAAGGCGCTATTCCACCTGTATGATCAGAGCACAGTGGTCTGATCATACGAGCAGAACACTGAAGAGCTTATTTAAATACAATTTAAATGAGCTTTACAGTATTCCCTGGCACGCTCACTCCAGAACCCTCTAATCATGCCGCTCTGGTAAATATGGGCGCTAGTCCAAAGCTAGTGACCTCTAGCGCCTTCATTCACCTTTGATCATTGGGGCATTAGTGCGCGGTACTGTAGCTGCACTGAGGGAGTCTTTTACAAAGCGTCAGTAAGCCCAATGCGGGTTTACCGAATGCTAAATCCAGACTACCACTGGCCCAACACAGCCACTGTCAGTAGTTCTGCTCTGAGTGCACACCATTTCTGGGGGAAAAAGAATACCCCTGGAAATGGCTTATGTGGAGGTAACCTGGTGGTAATCGGCATTGCCGCGTGCTACCCGGTTACAGCTGAGTTACTTTGGAAACCCTTATCGCCACCTCAATGGGTGGCGGTAAGGGCTCCCCCCCACACGTTCTCTGACCGCATGGCCATGTTTGTCTGAGGGCTTTTTACCCGCTGTAGTAAAAAGGGCCATTGCACGTGGGAAAAACAGCCCCCACTGCTAGCGTAGGGCCCTTCTTCCCACAGTTTGGTAAAAGGACCCCCTAACTGATTAGTGCAGGAATGTCCACTCTCCGCCCCCAGGCATGCCCCCTCAAAAATTTTTAAAATATTTTTAGCGCAAAGTTTGGCTGAAAATAGGGCATAAATTTAGGAGGCTAATTTAAGAGCACAAATTGAGGAACTGATCATTTTCTAAATACTGGGCCCATTATCTCTGGCCTGTGCTGTTAAGTGTACTGCTAGTTGTCAGAAAGAACAGTACTGCGGTGAGCTCTCTGACCGGAGTACAACAGGTATTCACATTGATTTCATCTGGGCAGCCTTCCATGTCTCAACAGTTGCTGTAATCACTCCAGTGGTTTTTTTGGCATGGGGCAATATTGTTTGCTTCAGCATTTATGCAACATTTTTTGACATCCTTTATTTTTAGTGGAAGTTTGCAGCACTTTTTTTTTTTGGGTTCGGTTCATTTCAACCATGTGTCTCTACATTTTAGTTACAGTATATTGATTTCCAGCTAAATATTTTCATAGTCACCTTTCTCATTTTTCAGTGCCATAATTTTGCAGTCTCTAACTTCAGGTGACTCATGAAACAATATGTTGATTCATATCCCTGGTAACCTTGGTTAGACACCTTCCTGCTGGCAGGTTTTTCCTTCATGATCACCTTTTCACTGGAATCATTTTCCCACATTAGTGTGCTCAGACCAGTCCACCTAAGCAGGCATTTCTCTGATCTTAAGATCCTACACGATGATTTATTGCCTTCATCATCTTCTGTTACTCTTAACTACATGACTGTAGTTTTTAAAAATGTAAACCTTGTAATAGATTTGTACAGTTCAGTGGCGTAGCCACAGGTGAGCCTGGCTGGGCCGAGGCCCACCAGTTAGGGCTCAGGCCCACCCAACAGTAGCACATGTTTAGCGGTAGCTGTTGGGGATCCCAAACTCTGCCAGCTGAAGACTTCCCCCTGAGGGTAACAAAAACGCTGCTTTCCATGATACTGGCACCTGCGCATGTTCAGTTTTCAGTGCAAGCCTGCTGCAGACTGCCAAGGTGGAGAGAAGCATTTTCCCGCCATCTTAGATATTTTTATTTTGGTGGGGGGAGGGCGGGGAGAACAATTGGTGCCCACCCACTTATTACCTAGGCCCACCCAAAATCTGCTGTCTGGCTACGCCCCTGGCCACAGTTCCCTGATCTGACTGGGACATCAAATAAATATCAAAATAATAACAATGATAGAAGCAATCATAATTTGATAAGCATGTTTAAAAAGGAAACACTCATTCCTGGTTTGAATGCATTTCCTATTAAGTAATTGTGGTCACTCTGTTCACTAGGGGAAGTCTCATTTATTCTTCAATAAACATATGGGTACAATACAGAAATAACTTTGAAGAGGTCAGAGTCATTTGTTGTGGGAAAAATTCTTTCCTTTTCATCATCTTCCTGACCCCAAACCTCTGATCTTTATACTACGCAAATTTAAACTAGTAACTCTGAGATGGTTACTGAAATATATTCACTCAGTCTGCTGTGTTCATGCATCATATCCTAATAAACACAGCTCATTTTCTTACAACTCACATTGTGTTGAGCTTTATTCCTTCTGTGTTCAAGTTTTGGCCAAAAAGAACATTGTTTTGTTATATGGCATACTGCCACCTCTAAATGTCATACACAGTTGACACACATGATGAATGAGCCATAAAATAGAGAAGGGTGACATTATTTTTCCTCACAATATCTGTTTAAATTAAGGGGTCTTTTTACTAAGGTGTGCTATAAAGTGGTCAGCAATATGATTAGCGTGTGGGTTTGCCACATGCTCTGGCCACTTTCTTACATGACTGAAAAATGGCCGTGGTTGGTATATTTTTTAAATGCACTATTTTCCACATTAGTGAGTAGCCATTACTGCTGGGAGTCGTTACTGCCACCTATTTAGCTCGGCCCTACCTACACTCTGCACCCAGACATGCTTCCCATTGCAAAAATTATAACACGGTAGTGCTCTTTTACCATGTGGTAGGCCCACGTTAGGCCTACCGCGTCTTAGTAAAAGGGCGCCTAAGAAATTTTAAGAGATTAAAATGACAAACAGTCCCTAAAATTAAAACAAGTTTAGGTTCTTTATCATAATTTAATTTAATTTGGACATCCCTAGATTTGGATGTCCTTGGATTTGGACATCTTTGACTTTCGGTGATTTTCGAAACCAAAGACGTCCAAGTCAAAAACGTCCAAATGGAAGCCATTTGGACGTGGGAGGAGCCAGCATTTGTAGTGCACTGATCCCCCTGACATGCCAGGACACCAACCAGGCACCCTAGGGGGCACTGCAGTGGACTTCATAAAATGCTCCCAGGAACATAGCTCCCTTACCTTGTGTGCTGAGCCCACCAAAGCCCATTACCCACAACTGTACACTACTACCATAGCCCATACGTGTGAAGGGGGCACCTAGATGTGGATACAGTGGGTTTGTGTTGGGTTTTGGAGAGCTCACTGTTTCCTCCACAAATGTAACAGGTGGGGGGTATGGGCCTGGGTCCACCTGTCTGAAGTACACTGCAGTACCCACTAAAACTGCTCCTGGGACCTTTATGCACTATCATGGACCTGAGTATGACATCTAAAGCTGGCATAGAGGCTGGCACGAAATATGTTTTTTGAGGGTGGGAGGGGGTTAGTGGCCATTGGGGGAGTAACGGGAGGTCATCCCTGATTGCCTCCGGTGCTCATCTGGTCATTTTGGGCACCTTTTTGTGCCTTATTCGTAAAAAAAACACATCTGGGTGAAAACGTCCAAGTGTTCATCATGGATGTCCTTGGTTTTTTTGATTATGGGTCAAAGACGTCCAAGTGTTAGGCACGCCCAAATCTCGCCTTCACTACGCTCCAACATGCTCCCTTGAAATGTGGACATCCTTGCAACAGACTGTAGTTGGAGACGTCCAAAATCGGGTTTCGATTATACCAATTTGGATGTCTCTGGGAGATGGACGTCCATCTTCCGATTTATGTCGAAAGATGGACGTCCTTCTCTTTTGAAAATGAGCCTGCTGGTATCCAGCATATCCAGGTTACAGAAAGGTGCTCCAACTGAGCAGTTCTTCCCTGGAGGGAGTAAGGGAAGTTACAGCAGGTATTTTTCTGTCCCTGGAGGGCTCACAATTAAAAAAAACAGCAACAACAAAAGAAATTCACAAATTGTTGGAGTGGGATTTGAACCAGGGTCTTCTGATTCTCTGTTGACTGCTATTGCTTTATGATGAAGACCACTGACCAATTTTGTAGCCGCCCTCCATCCTGTTTATATCTTTTTTGAAGGTTTGGTGTCCAGAACTGAACATAGTATTCTATATGGGGCCTTTCCAGAGACTTATACAAGGGAACTATCACGTCTTTTTTCCTGCTGGCCATTCCTCTCCCTATGCACCCGAGCATCCTTCTGGCTTTGGCCATTGCCTTTTCTACCTGTTTGGCCTATGCTATACTGTTTCTTAGAATTCTTGAACCCCAAGTGCATGTCCCTGCATTTTTAAGTGTTGAATCTTAGTTGTCAATTTCTGAACCACTCTTTAAGCTTTGCTAGATACCTCTTCATGTTATCCACATCAGTTTTACAGATTTTGGTATCTTCTGCAAGGATGCAAACCTTACTAGATAGTCCTTCCATAATTCCTGTAGCACACCACTGATAACATTCCTTTCCTCGGAGTGAACTCCATTTACTACTACCCACTTGTCTCCTTCCACTTTTTCTAACCCAGTCAGTCACTTTAGGACCCATACCATGAGCACTCAATTTACCTATCAGTTGTCTACGCAGAACCGTGTCAAAGGCTTTGCTAAAATCCCAAGTACACCACATTTAGCGTGCTCCCAAATCCAACTGTTTGATCACCCAGTGAAAGAAATTAATCAGATTTGTCTGACAAGACCTGCTTCTAGCAAAACCATGCTGCCTTGGGTTCCGCAGTCCATTCGATTCTAGAAACCTCACAATCCTCTGCTTTAGAAGCATTTCCATTAATTTACTCACCTCAGAGATCAGACTAACAGGTCTGTAAATCCCAACCTCATCCTTACCTCTGCTTTTGTGGAGAGGAATCACATCCGCCCTTCTCCAGTCCTCCAGGACCACTCCAGACTCTAAAGAAGCTTGCAAAAGTTAGACAGCTGAGGCATCAGAACTTCTCAGAGTTCCTTGATTAACTTTGCATATATCTCATCAGACCCCATCATTTTGTCTACTTTTAGTTTAGCTAGCTCCACATGAACACAGTCTTCTGAGAATCAGTCCAGGTCTACTGCATGTCCATTCCCATTAGCATTTGTTTTTCTGTGGTTCTACTCTCAGCCCTTCATCCATGAACGCAGAACAGAAATATTACTATTTTAAGCGCAACAAACCTACTAGATGCCAAATGATCACCCACTGTAACGTCAGAAACACTCTCCTTAATCATAAGCAACCGGTCCAAAATAGCTCCATCCTGCATGAGTTCCATTACCAACTGATGGAAGTTTTTCCTGTAGTGAATCCAAAATCTCCACTTCTAGATGACCCTTCAATAGGGCCACCCCAATCAATGTTGGGCAAACTAAAATCACCTATTAGTGTTATTTTGCCTTTCATAGGTATCGTATGAATGTCTTTAATTAAATCTCTGCCATTTCTTCTGACTGTGAAGGAGGGCTGTATATCACACCAATGTAAGTACATTTTCCAGATTAAACCACAGTGTTTCTTCGTTACCCCATATGTCCTGTAATTCTGTCAATTTAATATTTTTAAACATATAATAGCACTCGTCTGCAATGTTTTCCCTACCCCATCCTTCCTGAACAGATTATAGCCAAATATAACTATATTCTAGTCATGGTTCTACATGAACCATGTTTCCATGACCACTATTAAATCCAAGTGGGCTCCTACCATTACAACTTGTAGAAACTTGTTTCCCATACTAAGGGCATTGGTATACAAGATTCTCCAGATATTATTTATTTGTTGCATTTGTATCCCACATTTTCCCACCTCTTTGCAGGCTCAATGTGGCTTACAATACATCATGAATAGTGGAAATACATGAGAAAGTATACATTTAGTAATAAAAGAAGGATTTTGGATAACATGATAATGATAAAACATGATAGTATTTTAACAAGCAAACATAGTAAGAAATATTTAAGAAATATATAAGAAATATATAAGAAAATATACATTTAGTAATTGCAGAAGGATCTTGGGTAACATGATAGAGAAAAACATGATAATAGTTTGGCAAGCAAATATTGTAGGGGCAGTTCTGGATATGTGTACAGGAGTTCATATTTGTTGATCATTGTTGTATGTCTTGTTAAAGAGATGGGTCTTCAGTAGAATTCGGAAGTTAGCTAGTTCATAGATCGTTTTTAAGTTGCGCGGCAGCGCATTCCAGAATTGTGTGCTCAGGTAGGAAAAGGTTGACGAATGCGTTAGTTTGTATTTCAGACCTTTACAATTTGGGAAGTGAAGATTAAGGAATGTACGGGGATGATATTTTAGCATTCCTGGGTGGTAGATCTATCAGGTCTGACATGTAAGCTGGTGCGTCTCCGTGAATAATTTTGTGAACTAGGGTGCATATTTTGGACGTGATACGTTCTTTGAGTGGGAGCCAGTGCAGCTTTTCTCGTAGGGGTTTAGCGCTTTCGTATTTTGTTTTACCGAATATGAGTCTAGCTGCAGTGTTCTGAGCTGTTTGAAGTTTCTTGATTATTTGCTCTTTGCAGCCAGCATAGAGTGCATTGCAGTAATCTAGATGACTGAGTACCATTGATTGTACCAGGTTGCGGAAGACAGTTCTCTGGAAGAAAGGTCTTATTCTTTTTAATTTCCACATTGAGTGGAACATCTTCTTGGTTGTGTTTTTCGCATGACTCTCAAGTGTTAGGTGTCGATCAATGGTAACTCCAAGAATTTTTAGGGTGTCCTAATTGGAAGATTCAGTTTTGGTGTGTCAATGGTGGTGAATTTGTTCGTGTTGTGTTGCGAGGTATTAGGCATTGGGTTTTTTCTGCATTGAGTTTCAGCTTGATTGCGTCCGCCCATGTGTGCATGATATGTAGGCTTTGGTTGATGTCATTGGAAATTTCCTTTAGATCTTGTTTAAATGGAATGTAGATCATTACGTTGTCTGCGTATATGTATGGGTTAAGATTTTGGTTTGATAGTAGTTTCGCCAAGGGTATCATCATTAAGTTGAATAGAGTCAGTGAGAGGGGGGATCCCTGTGGAACTCCACATTCAGGTATCCATATAGCTGATGTAGTCGAATTAGATGTCACTTGGTATGATCGTGTGGTTAGGAACCCCTTGAACCAACTGAGAACATTTCCTCCAATTCCGAAATACACGAGGATATGTAGTAGTATTCCATGATCATCCATATCGAAGGCGCTAGACATGTCAAATTGTAGCAGTAGTATGTTCTTGCCAGTAGCAATCATTTGTTTAAATTTATTCATGAGAGTAACTAGTACTGTTTCCGTGCTGTGGTTAGACCGAAATCCTGACTGGGAGTCGTGTAGTATTGAGAATTTGTTTAAATAGTTTGTGAATTGTTTGGTTACCATCCCTTCTGTTAGTTTGGTTATTAAGGATATGGATGCTACTGGCCTGTAGTTGGTTAGTTCACTGGCACTCTTCTTTGCATCCTTGGGTATAGGAGTGAGTAGAATGTTTCCTTTTTCCTCCCCCCCCCCCCCCCCCCCATTTCTATAAAGGTATTTGATGTCTTACATTCCTGAGGATTATTCAAGATCTTAGAGCTTTTCTTCACCCATCCCCAGTGAATTTAGTTTAAAAACATAACAATAGCCGTGAAGGGGCATAATCGAATGCAAACGCCCATGTGTAAGAACGTCCATCTCCGAGAACGGGTCGTGAAGGGGTGTGCCGAATCGTATTTTCGAAAAAGATGGACGTTTATCTTTAGTCTCGAAAATACGGTTTGTGCCAGGTAAATGCATTGGATGTGGGCGTTTTTGAGATGTGGGCGTTTGTTTGAGCTGGGCGTTTTCGTTTTTCAGCGATAATCGAAACCGAGGCATCCCAGCTCAAAAACGACCAAATCCAAGGTTTTGGGTCATGGGAGGGATTCATAGTGCACTGGTCCCCCTCACATGCCAGGACACCAACCGGGCACCCTAGGGGGCATTTTAAAAAATAGGAAAAAACATTAAATTACCTCCCAGATGCATAGCTCCTTTACCTTGGGTGCTGAGACCCCCAAATCCCCCCCCAAAACCCACTCCCCACAACTCAACACCATTACCATAGCACTTAATGGTGAAGAGGGGCACCTACATGTGGGTACAGTGGGTTTGGGGGGGGGGTTAGAGAGCTCCCATTTACCACCACAAGTGGTACAGGTAGGGGGGATGGGCCTGGGTCCGCCTGCCTGAAGTGCACTGCATTACCCACTAAAACTGCTCCAGAGACAGGACTTGTTGCTGCTGTATAACCTTGGCACAGCAGTTCACACCATAAGACTAATCTCGCTGAAAACGTCCTTTATTTCAATAACCGCGTTTACTCACAGTTAACTGCAGATAAGAGGTTGTGCCCCACTGGCAACGAGTGTCCCTGGTACTAAGATTAGCAGTAGGTCAGAGCTGGCAGAATGGTGTACAATGCCTTCTTTTAGCAACATTCAAGGTAAGAACTAAGTTCTATAACGTGGCTAACACACGAAAGGGATCTAAAACGGACTTACAAAAATGGCCACTACCTCGTGGACTACTGGAAACAAAACAGGGCACACTCTGACCCAGTAAGCAGAGGGAAAAGCACCATGGGAGAAGAGCCTACCAACTACCAACATCGTGAGACTGTAACACAAGCTAGTGAAATCACAGAGCCCAATACCCTACACCCACCACAATGCAATGCTGATGTGACCCTGCAGTGCACCCGAGAGCCACATCTGACCCAGGGAAAGGCTGTGAGAGGATCGAACACATTCTGCTGTCATGGAGGTGGGTACGGAATTTGAGGGTGGCGTAGAGGCTGGGAAATAAGGATTTTGCAAGTGGGGGTTTTTTTGGTGGGAGGGGGTTAGTGACCACTGGGGGAGTCAGGGGAGGTGATTCCATATTCCCTCCGGTGGTCATCTGGTCATTTAGGGCACTTTTTTGGGACCTGTTCGTGAGAAAAAAGGGTCCAAAAAGTGTCTTAAATTCTCGCTAAAAACGCCTTTCTTTTTTCCATTATCGGCCGAGCGCCCATCTCTGCTTGGCCGATAACCACACCCCAGTCCTGCCTTCACCATGCCTCCGACACGCCCCTGTCAACTTTATTCATTCCCGCGACGGAGTGCAGTTGAAGACGACCAAAATCGGCTTTCAATTATACCGATTTGGCCGCCCACGGGAAACGGACACCCATCTCCCGAACATGGGCATTTTTCTCCTTTCGAAAATAAGCAGGATAGTGGGTCAGACCAATGGTCCATCTAACCCAGTATCCTGCTTCCAACAGTGGCCAATCCAGGTCACAAGTACCTGGCACAAACCCAATTAGTAGCAACAATCCCAGGGCAAGCAATGGCTTCCCCATGTCTATCTCAATAACAGAATGAACGTTTCCTCTAGGAACTTGTCCAAATCTTTTTTAAATACAGATACAGTAAGCACTGTTACTACATCCTCCAGCAGTGAGTTCCAGAGCTTAACTAGTCTTTGAGTGAAAAAATATTTCCTTCTATTTGTTTTAAAAGTATTTCCATGTAATTTCATCCTGTTTGCTTTTTTGGCTGCCACCACACACTGGACAGAAGATTTCAGCATATTGTCTACAATGACACCTAGAACTTTTTCTTGAGTGCTGACACCTAAGGTGGACCCTAGCATAAGGTAACTATGATTTGGATTGTTCTTCCCAATGTGCAACACTTTGCATTTGTCCAAGTTAAATTTTATGTTCCATTTGGATGCCCAGTCTTCTAGTTTCCTAAGGTCTTCCTGCAGTTCTTCACAATCCACATGTGTTTTGACAACTTTGAATAGTTTTGTGTCATCTGCAAATTTATTCACCTCATTTGTCATTCTGTTTTGCAGATCATTTATAAATATAATAAATAGCACCAGTCCTAGTACAGATCCCTGTGGCACTCCACTATGTACCCTCCTCCATTGAGAAAAATGGCCAGTTAACCATACCCTCTGTTTTCTGTCCAATAACCAATTCCTAATTCACAGAAGGACATTGCCTCCTATCCCATGACTTTTAAAAATTTTCAGCAGTCACTCATGAGGAGCTTTGACAAAAGCTTTCTGAAAATCCAGATATACTACATCAACCAGCTTACCTTTATCCATGTTTATTTATGCCTTCAAAGAAAAAAACTCTCTTTAGTATGTTAACCATATGGTGGAGTTTGAGGATTGATTCTGCAGGTTCTGGTGATCTGTGGCCACCTGTCCCCTTTCAGTACAGCATCTTCCCAGGGGCAGCCCTATCATTAGGAGCAGCATCTTGCCAACACTGGCTGCTTTGCCTGCTTACCATCTCTTCTCTGCAGAGTTGGAATCCCTCCTTCCACCCCTTCCTCACAGGCCTGCATCTCTCCTTTACCCTTCCCCCAGTCCATGGTCTTACATCTCCCCACTTCCATCCTCAACCCCCTTCCCTGACTCTACCTTCCTTCTTTGTGTTTCAAATTTAAG
Source organism: Microcaecilia unicolor (assembly GCF_901765095.1). NCBI lineage: Eukaryota > Metazoa > Chordata > Amphibia > Gymnophiona > Siphonopidae > Microcaecilia > Microcaecilia unicolor. The sequence goes on along the minus strand of NC_044032.1, from coordinate 189,497,412 downwards.
CAGTGGCAGCATTTCCCATATGCTGCCCTGCTGCTGGCCCTGGCCTCTTCTCTCTACTGAGGCTTGCCTCTCTGACACACTTCCCCTGTCCTCAGAGGCAGGCTGCAGTAGAGAGAAGAGGCCGGGGCCGGCGGCAGGGCAGTGTATGGGAATTTCTGCCGCTTCCAACTTTTGAAAGCAAAGAAGGAAAGTAGATTCAGGGAAATGAGTTGAGGATAGAAGGGGGAGTTGCCAGACCATAGCCAGTAGGGGAGGGGAGTGGGGAAGGGGGAGAGAGAGAGAGAGATTGAGAGAGAGAGAGATCGAGAGAGAGAGAGAGAGTATGAGTAAGTGATATTGGACAACAGGAGGCAGAAGGGAGAGATGTTGGACGGGAGGCTAGAAAGAAAGGAGGGAGTGAGAGATGTCAGAAGGGGATGGGGTAATAGCTCAATGTGGCTTATATAGTACAGTAGAGGCGATCGCCAATATCGGTATGAACAAATACAGAGTGAAGTTGTGGTAGAGTAAAGTTTGTGCGTAACAGACAGATTTAGGATCATAAGGAAGTAGAGGTAATTTATGTTCAAGCGAATTTTGGATTTGTTGTGTTGCAGAGTTGAGGCATTTAAGTTGGGTCGTTTGGGTATGCCTTTTTGAACAAGTAGGTTTTTAGTAGTTTCCAGAAGCTCAGGTGGTCATATGTTGTTTTCACGGCGTTTGGTAGTGCAATCCATAGTTGTGTGCTTATATAGGAGAAGCCGGATGCGTAGGTTGATTTATATTTAAGTCCTTTGCAGCTTGGATAGTTGAGATTTAGGTATGTTCGTGTTGATCTTGATGTGTTTCTGGTTTCTATAGTAGGAGTCATTACCCAGGAAAAGGATCTTGGAATCATTGTGGTCATACATTAGAATCCTTAGCTCAGTATGTGGTGACAGAAAGTGAATAGGCTATTCTCTGTTTCTTTCTTTCCAAAGATTTTCTAATGCATTTATATTTATACATGATGTGACCACACTGTGAAGGTTTTATGCAGTTCTGGTTGCACCATCTCAAAACGATATAGCATAATTAGCAAAAGTACAGAGGAGGGTGGCCAAAATAATAAAGGGGAGTGAAATAACACCCTTATGAAAAAGGTAAAACAGGTTAAGATTCTTCAGCTTAGAGAAGAGATGCATGAGAGGGGATATGATACCATTTTCAATAGCACAAAAACGAGAGGGCAGTCCATGAAACTAATAGGTTGCACATTTAAAACTCATCAAAGACACTGGGTTTTTCTTTTCACTCAGTGGATGTGAACTGAAATAGATGAGTATGGAATTTGTTGCTAGAAGATTCGGTCAGAGCAGTTAGAATAGCTGGGTTTAAAAAAGGTTGAAACAAGTCCATAAGCCATGTAGACTTGAGGTAAACCACTGCTTATCCATTGGAGCAACTAAGAAGGAAAGTATCTACTTGTTGAGATCCTACCAGATACTTATGACCTCAAATAGGATGTTGGGCTCAATGGACCTTTCATCTGACTCAGTACTGCTACCATCCTACTACCCATTCTACTACCATGCGTAAATCCCAGTTCGATCTCTGAGTTGTGTCTTTCAATCTCCCCTCCACAGCAGGTGAGAATGCTACTGAGCCAATGTTTACAGTCCTTGGTTGAGGAGGTTATAGTCATTGCTTTCAGGCTTGTGATTACAGATTTCCAGAAGGAAAATTTCCTGGTAATAGCCCTGGGCTTAGGATCACCATTGAAATGATCAGATTAGGCAGATGGGGATATAATATAGGGAGAAAAATCCCAGAGTAGCCACGAATGAAGCTAGAGTTGATATACAAAGTAGCCAAAGGGAGAAAAAAAATACAGAGGAAGGGAATAGAAGACCTAGCAAGGTGTGGAGAAGAGTGAGAAGAAATTGAACCATAAAGGGAAGAGTAGGAACAAAAGAGAAGGGGATGAAAGAAAAGAAGAACTAGAAAAGGGGCAATACAGGAAGAGAAAGAGGAGTCAGAATGGGGAGAAAGGGAGGAGTAAGTGGAAACTGAAATGTGATGAGATAGAAGAGGGATACTGGGAGAATAAAAGAAGGTGACCAGTGAGAAAGGAAGGCGGAAAAGAGAGGAAAGAGTAAAAGGATGGATGCAGATGTAGAAAAGAAAAGATGATATGAGAGAGAAAGGAAAGTGCAAAAGGTACATCAAAAGAAGAACAGAACAACAGAGAAGGAGGAAGATCAGGGAAATTAGAGAGTTGAAAAGGAGCAGGAATATCACTACTTTTTCCATTTCATTATTTGATGGTATGGCAGAATCTTATCAACTGATTGCAGAATGGTATAGCAGATATATACCATCTGTAGAAAAGTGAAGAATATACCACTTGTTTATTGATTCTTATGACCACATAAATTATATTATGAAATATCAGTAACCCTCATATAACTATTCCCTTATTCTTCTATCCTGAGGACTTTTGTATTTCATGAGATATATTTTTCTATTTATAGGGGATAGATAATTCACTGAAGAGATGTATACCTCTCATAGGTCAGTTTTCAGCTATGCTTTCCCCTCCAGTTCATTTTATCATAGTTTTGTCAGGTAATCAACAAACTGGGTCTCTTTGTATTAGCACTGTTCATAATAAAACAAATGGCTATTGTAAATACTGAATGCCTGCCTTTGTGAAAAGTGATGGTGTGTCAAAATTTCCTGCTTTCATGTTGAGAATGTCACTGGGTTGGTAGGGAGAACAATAACGGGTCGTGTTTGTTTGGCGAATGCCCTATACCAAAGTGTATAGCGTTCCATGTTTCTGTAACGCTAAAATAAAGTTCTCATTCATTGACAATCCATGCCATAGGCAAACAGCTTTACTGAAAGTATTAGGTTTATTGTCTTACTGTTTACATTACAATTAGCAACCAGAATTCAGGAAATGAATAGGGGGATTTAAAAAATGCACAGAGATTTGCTTAAGATTTTTTAACAGAACGCTTTTGTCTCTGGTGTCTTTCTTTAGCACAGAAGTATACATGGCAAGGTTTCAGAAGAAAGTGCAATAATTCTAACAGGATGTTTTCGATGTCTTAGTAGCACATGATGGAGAGATTATTTCTGCAGCTATGTTTTGATGTTCTTGTTGCTGGCTGGCCTGCTTCTGCCTTTATGATAGAGTCTCTCTGGCTGCGACCAAATGCTCAGGTCTGGGTTTGACTTAGGCTGCAGTTAAGATCAATGTATGCATCCAGGGAGACTTTATAAAGGGCTCAGTTTGAGAGTCAAAAAGAAGTCTAGTTTTCAGCACATCCACAATGAATATTTGGGGGAATTATTTGCATAAGTCAAGTATAGTTTATACTGATTCTCTATATTTTGTTTAGCGTGTGAATCAAATCTATTGGCATGCTCAAGGAATAAATTTCACCCCTACTGACTTCTATGCTTGTAATTTCCTTGCTCATACCACTTACTTCTTATGGCATAACTTTTTCGGATTCTTTGACTTTCTTTTACCATATGTGTTTTATTAAATTAGTTACAAATATAGCAAAATCCTAACGTGCACTTCCTCTACTCTTCCCTTCATAATATTCCAGAAGCTCTGTAGTGTTGATGTAACTAACTGGCATGTGATACTGAAGAGTTGTTTAAAGACCTGAATCCCCAATTTTTTTTCTCATAGACACAGAATTGGAGAAAAGCTTTAGGGCTCAATTTTGAAAGAGTAGATGAGTGGGTAAGATAACTTACTAATTTTAGCTTGTAATCTTTAGAAAAATGTAAATCAAACCTAGGTTTTCAGCTGAAAATGTGACCAGCTAGACTTAGGGGCCCTTTCACTAAGATGAGGTTAAATTTTGCACCTACCATATGAAGGAATACTAAGTGCAAAGCCTGTCTATTGGGGGCATTCTCTTCAAAAAGGTGGTTAAATAAATCCCAACACATAAATAAAAAGTAAGTGCAGCTATAATATATGGATGCGCATACTAGACTAGTTTCTATATATCACGTCTAAAAAATTGGCGCAGAAAAAACTATATCTATGATGTACACCTACATGTATTTATAAAATAAGCCTAAATTTCCACACTGTTTACAGAATATGCTGAGATTCTGTCTGTGCAACTAAATTTAGTGCAGGCAGTTATGCCAAATAAAACTTGGTGTAAATGCATACACCTAAATTAGGTGTGGAACGAGTGTATTCTATAATAGCATGCATAGATTTTAGAAATGTCCATGACCAGCCCATTCCACGCCCATGGCCACACCCCCTTTTAAACTAACAACAGAATTTACACTCATGACATTACAGAATATGCTTAGACAGTTGTGCACATACATTCTAATTAATGCCGATTAGTGTCAATAATTGATTGTTAATTGGCAATTAATCGGTGCTGATTGGCTTGTTAAATAATTAAGCTGCACGTGCAAATTCAGAATACGACCGGATTTTCGCACATAACCTAAGTTGCCCTGTACAGGGAACTGCCTTAATTTAGGAGGTGATTAGTCCATCTGCACTTTTTGCATCAATGACAGGTGCAGACATTTACAGTATGCTAACTACAATGAACAGTAGTGGCGTACCTACCTTATATGGCACCTGGAGAGGAACACACCTCTCCTGGGCTGAGCACATGGGCACATACCACCTCCTCCAAGCAAGGGGGGTGTGTGGAGCAGGTGCACACTGTCAGCTCTTCTGGTCCCCTGCCCTCTCAGATATCAGCTTCCTGTTCCGGGGCAGGGGACCAGCAGAGCCAATAGTGTGTGACTGCTCTGCGTACCCTCTCGCTGCCAGCACCCTGGACAGACTGCCACCATTACTGTCCCTAGGTATGCTAGAGATGCACAGTCTATGCCAGTTCCCCACCCATTTTTTGCCCCATAAGAGGCTATGCAGTTAGACCATGAATTACTACTACTACTTATTATTTCTATTGCACTACAAGTTGTACGGAGCACTGTACACAATATGACCTAAATTCAGTCGATGATGCTCAAATTTGGGCACTGAAAAAATTGCTCACTGAGTGGTATTCTATATATGGTGATCCAAGTGGGGTGCTGTTTTTAGAAAAGTGAGTACTGTTGGGATCCGTGCCCAACTTTGGGCGTGAGGATTTACACCAGCTGAAACCTGGGGTAAATCCTTGCACATAAATTAGGCACAGTTCCCCTGAATTTTATAATACTGCACACATCTTTAGAGATTGTCCTTGACCCACCCATGCCCCTCCTACAGCCACACCCCTTTTTCAGTTATGCGCTATAAGATTTGTGGGCTCATATTTATAGAATAGCACTTAGGAAGATGCACACCCAAATCAAAACTGTTGCCAATTAAAGCCAATAATTGTTAGCACCCAATTAGTGGTGCTAATTGGCTTGTTACTCAATTAAATTACTTTGGATGTAATATATAGAATCTAGGGGTATACACAGGTAATTTCTCTGTCCTTAGTGGACTTACAATCTAAGGTGTTTTTTGTACCAGGGGCAATGGAGGGTTAAGTGACTTGCCTAGGTCACAAGTAGCTGCAGTGGGAATTGAACCCAATTCCCCAGGATCTCACCCCAGTGCATTAACCATTAGGCTACTCCTCCACTAGCACACACTAGCTGTTATGTTAGCACAGTAATGGTTACTAAGGCCATAGGCTAACTGCTTAGTGAAATTTGGTATAAGGGCTCCTTAACAGATTAGCGTAATCAACTAAGTCCACCATTTGAACACCCCCATTTTTAACAGCTAAATTAGGCCTCATTGTGAATTTAGGAGGTTTAAATTGTAAAAGAAGGGGCCCTTCCTGGGTAACACCTAGTGTTAGTTGGTTAAATGTTTAAAAAATCGATTCCTTAGAAATCAAGTTCTAAGGGGGCATTTATACAAGGCGCCTGCCTAGTTTCAGGTATGCACACAAATGGTGGTATTTTAATCATTTGCACATATAAGTGGCCACTTATGTACATAAATGAAGTCCTATAAAAAAATACTGACCAGTGTAAAATCAGAGATGCCAAGTTACTCAGTTCTAGGCTGGAGATTTTGGGACAGTCCTGGATTTCTGACCACCATATCCTGGTGCATTATGGAACTGGTAGCACTGATTTTATTGGGCAGGATCAGGCATTACAAATCCCACACTGCTTTGGGATGTAAGTTCAGAATCAGGATTAGTCAACAATGTCCAGCCTGGAACTGGGTAACTTGGCACCTCTGGTGAAATTATGTGCATTGTTAATATGGCGCATACTATCACTGAGGGTGTGCACATGGGCAGAGTGTGGGTGGAGCATAGGTGGTGCAAACAAGTACATACATACCCCGGGATTCTATGTATCGTGCCTAGTGTTCCGTGCCCAAATCCAAGTATATTCTGTAACAATGCGTGTAACTTAATTGGCTTAACAAGCCAATCGGCGTTTTTAACAGCACTTAACAAGCAATAATGAGCACTAATTGGCAATAATTAGAATTTATGCTCACAACTCGTTAAGCTTATTCTGCAACACAGAGCACCTAAATTCTAATGCATGTAGCCAAGAAGGGGTGTGGTTATGGGTGGAGAAATGGGCGTTTCATGGGCATTCCAAAATTTACACCACTGTTATAGAATATGCCCCTCTGCGCCTAAATCTACGTGCTGGTATTTACATCATGTTTTCCTGGGATATCAACTAAGCGTATTCTATATACCATGCCTAGGTCTAGGTGGAAATTCGTTCCACATGGATTTTTCAGGCACCACATATAGAATCTAGCCCTTTGATTATAAAATGCTAAAATTTACATGTGTACTAGCAAAATTTAGGTCTAGATGATCATGCCTTAAATTAAATCATCGGCCTCTTTGGCTAGTATTTTATAAAGAAAAGAAGGCACCAAATTTTCTTGATAACAAAGGCGTGCTTTGACTGTCTTAAGCTAAGCCCCTGGTTATATAATTACCCTCTACATGTGGATATTTCTATGACGTTTTGTAAGGAGGATTTCTCCTGTCCTTAGCTGGGTCACTGAAGTCAACAGAAAGGCCATGAATCAGTCCATAGATGGTTACTTTTGGTAAAAACATAAGCATGGGTATTTATGTGCAAATGAATCATAATAGTGAAATCAGTATTGATGATTAAAAACCAAAGAGCTTAAAATATACTCACTCCATTGGGAGTTAGATACAATATTAAAACATTGCTGACTCTGTTCTCTTGGCATAGAAACCTTTTGATGCTTACACTCAGTTCCCAGCTTTAGGCTCCAATTCAGCCTCACTTATGATTTAAGTGAGGTGATGATAGTTATGGGGGAAGGGGGAGGGGAAGGGCCTTTCAGTAATTTGCTGTTCTAACTGCCAACCAGTAGCCCCATAATCTCTTCTCTTTCCTATGAAGTTGCTTATAAAAGCTGGTAATGTAACCATCAGGCCACTAATTGGCTTAATGAACTGCACTAGAGACTTCAGAAGGGAAAGAGTTTTATTGGACTGCCTTAAAAAGTGAGTGACAAGCTTTCAAGAGATATCATCTTTTCATTATTGACCTGATGAAGAAAGGATAACTTTTGAAACCTTGTGACAGATGATCCCCGATCCTGATTGTTAGTGCTGGGAAAATTTCCAGTCTCCACGTATCTCTGGATGAAAGCTTCAGAAGAAGAGGCAACCATATTTACCTCAGCCAGTAAGGGGTGATTAGAATCATGGATTCTTGGTGGTACTACTTGAGTTTTAGAAACATTTTCACTATGAGAGTTACTGGAGGATACATGCACTAAATAACCTCTCATCAATGAATGAGGAAGGCATTCAAGGATAAATTGCCATGTGATCCTAGGTCGAGAGAAGAACTGAAGGACCTTGTTGTTGTAATGAAAGGTATAGAGAGCCATCTCTCGGGGACGTTACTCACAGAACATATTTGGCAGGGAAAATAACTGTCTGATGGACAGAATGATCAGGTACTGCAATATCATAACTAGTCTCTCCATGATGGTATAGCTCAGAAGATCATTCAAGAATGGGGCATCTCCATAATAGAAGAAATCTGATAGACCTACCATCCAGGAATGCTAAAAAATCTTCTCGACAACAACAAAGAGAGTCCAAATCTCCCGTAAAGGTCTAAAGTACAAACTAATGCACGCATCAACCTTTTCTTATATGAGTGCACAACTCTGGAACGAACTGCCACGTAACCTGAACGCGGTCTATGAATCGACCAACTTCTGGAAACTGCTAAAGACCCATCTCTTCGACAAGACCTATCACAAAGACCAAGTCAGCTGAAGTTCTGACATATAACCATGAATGTAAATTAATGTAAATTAATGCCTTCTGTTTTTTTCTCTTACTATTATGTATTACATTATCATGTAACTCAAATCCTTCTGTAACACCAAATGTCTACTCTCCTCACTTTTCCACTATCCATGATCTATTTATTGTAAGCCACATTGAGCCTGCAAAGAGGTGGGAAAATGTGGGATACAAATGCAATAAATAAATAAATCTATTGAGGAGATGCCCCATTCTCTGCCAAATATGTTCTGTGAGTAACATCCCCGAGAGATGGCTCTCTTCCAGAACTGATAGTTTCCTGACACAGGAGGTATGAACCCATCCCTCCCTGCTTGTTGATGTGTATATTGCAACCTGGTTGTCTGTCTGAATGAGAATTATTTGATTGAATAATTGATGTCTTAAAGCCTTTAGAGCATTCCATATTGCTCAGTAAACCACTGGGACCTGCAAGTCAGATATAGCGATAGAGCATGTCCTGAATACACATAAACATATTAAATTAGTCCAATAAAATATATAATCTCTAACTTGTTACATAAGTACATAAGTATTGCCATACTGGGAAAGACCAAAGGTCCATCAAGCCCAGCATCCTGTTTCCAACAGTGGCCAAACCAGGTCACAAATACTTGGCAAGATCCCAAAAAAAGTACAATATTTTATACTGTTTATCCCAGAAATAGTGGATTTTCCTCAAGTCCATTTAATAATGGTCTATGGACTTTTCCTTTAGGAAGCCATCCAAACCTTTTTTAAACTCCACTAAGCTAACTGCATTTACCACATTCTCTGGCAACGAATTCCAGAGTTTAATTACAGATTGAGTGAAGAAAGATTTTCTCCGATTCGTTTTAAATTTACTACATTGTAGCTTCATCGCATGCTCCCTAGTCCTAGTATTTTTGGAAAGCGAAAACAGACGCTTCACATCTATCCGTTCAACTCCACTCATTATTTTATAAACCTCTATCATATCTCCTCTCAGCTGTCTTTTCTCCAAGTTGAAGAGCCCTAGCCGCTTTAGCTTTTCCTCATAGGGAAGTCGTCCCATCCCCTTTATCATTTTTGTTGTCCTTCTCTGTACCTTTTCTAATTGGTACATTAGAAACTTGTTCATTTCTTATTTCCACAGATCTAAATAGAGCAATGTGGCAACCACAATTGTTTGCATAAAACAATCTTGAAATCTTGCCCTTTCTCTGTCTCCTTTTCCGGAGGCAGACCTTGGACTGCCCAGCCTATTACCCTCATAATGAAGGTGGAGGCAAAATGTTGTTTTACTCAGCAAAGGGTGTCTTAGAAATAGAGATAAATGAATTGCAATAAAGCCAACACCAATTCTATCAACTACAATGTTGCAAACCTTTCAAGGAAAGTAACAAGTCAGCTGTTAAGCACAATCCTAGGGCTAGAAAGGATTTTGAGATGTTGCTCAGACTCAGGGCCGCTGAGAGGGGGGGCAGGGGGGACAAAAATTCCCCGGGCCCGGCGCCAGGGTCAGGCCGCCGGCGCTGCAGTCCACGGTCTCACCTGCCAGCCTCCTCGACTCCGGACCCCCTGCATTTGAAGCGGCAGTCACAGATCGCCTTCCTTGGGGCCTTCCCTCCCTGTGTCCCGGAAGTTACATCAGACGAGGGCGGGACACAGGAAGAGAAGGCCAGAAGAGAGGCGATCTGCGACTGCCGCTTCAAATGCAGAGGGCCCAGAAATGTGGAGGCAGGCAGGTGAGACTGGGGACTGCAGTGGAGGGGGGAGCAACGGGGACGGCAGCGGCAGGGGGAGCGACAAGGGGCGGCAGTGGCAGGGGGCGGAGGCGGGGTGGCCTTGCCCCAGGCCCGCCCTAGTCTCTCGGCAGCCCTGCTCAGACTATTTTAGTAGTAGCTCAGGGAGAGTTACATTCATGTCTACTAAATATTTCCCTGTTCCTGGAGCTTACAATCTAAGGGACCCTTTTACTGAGCTATGGTAAGCAATAACGCATGCTTACTGCAGATTAAAAATCACAACTACTGGGCACCTGGTTTTAGAATTGGCGCATGCTTTTTATTTTTTAGCGCTGGGGGCATGTTTGGGGGAGGAAAGCAGGTGTGTTCTATTAGTGCGTGCCAACCTTGATAAGTGAGGGAGCCCTTACCGCCTAAAAAACAAGTGTTCGTAGGTGCTCCCGCGCAAGTGGCGACATGCTAATAGGGAAATTAGCACTTGGCCATTAATTGAGAAAATGGGAAATGCAGTCATTTTACAGCCGTCCAAAAAGTGGCTTCAGATTGCGGGAAAACACCGCGCTAGTGACAGTGCTGGCCAAGTTTTAGCGTAGCTTATTAACAGGGCCTCTAACTATGTACCTGAGGCAATAAAGGGTTAAGACAGTAACTAGCTGAAGGTCACAAGGAGCATCAGAGGGACCTGAACCCTGGCTTCTCTGGTTCTTAGCCTGCAGCTCTAACCATTAGGTTGGTGCTACCTTGTTCTCGCTGCTGTCTAGCACCGAAGAAGGAACCTGTAATCTTTACTGGGTTCACTGTCAAGGTGTAGCAGAAGAGAGAGTGGACTGCTTCCTCCTTTGGTTTCTTTGTAAAAATCGTGCATTACTAGGGCTCCCAGTTTTTGATGTTTACAGATAAATACTTGCTTGGAGATGCAGATATTCTGGAGTAACAAGTATCTTTAATCCTCCTCCTCCTCCTCATCATCATCATTGTAATAATGATGATAATAATGGCTGGGAGTGAAGTATCAATTGAGCCTACATTCACTTTTTGCATGGAAAAGTAAAACAAGCAGATATATAAGTGACTGAGGGAGAGCATGTGTACATTTTTCTCACAAATCCGTTCAAATTGGTATTTTCAAAACCAATTTTTAGACGTTTCTCTATGAATTCCATCAGAAGTGCGCTCAGATCACAAGGGGGGCATGTCAGGGGCCTGTTAAGGGTGGGATCTGGGCGTTCCTAACACTTGGATGTTTTTCTGCCATAATGGAACAAAACAAAAACATCCAGGGTTATAAGTTGGATGTTTTGGTCTAGACCTGTTTTATTAATGAATAAGCCAGAAAAAAGTGCCCTAAATGACCAGATGACCACTGCAGGAATAAAAGAGTGACACCCCCCTTACCTGTTCAGTGGTCACTGACTCCTCTCACCATGCAAAGATGTAACACAGCTGTAGAAGTATGGCCAGTCCTATTAGAGCAGCAAGCAGGTTCCTGGAATAGCCTAGTGGTCAGTGCAGTGCACTGTAGAGAAGGTGACCTAGACCCTTAGTCCACTCTATTACACTTCTAGTGGAATGAGTCAGTCCCCTAAACCCCCCTCCCCCACAACTACTATACCCACATATAGGTGACATAAGCAGTCATAAGGGCTATTGTAGTGGTGTATAGTTGGGTACAGTAGGTTTTTCATGGGTTTTTAAGGGTTCACCATACAATATAAGGAGGTAATGGTGAGGTGAGAACCTGGGATCTTTTATGTGAAATCTACTGCAGTGCCTCTTGGGTGCCTCAATGCTCTGCTGGGATACCTGTGTGGCCAGTCTACTAGGAAAGCTCTATCTACATCCCAGTGGCTTGATTTTCTGTGTTTTTCACTTGGACATTTTTTTAATGGTCCAAAAAGATATATGTATTAAGCACAACAACATCTAGGAAATGGTCATTTTCATACAAAAAAGATAGACTTTTTCAGGTTTGAAAATGGTGATTTTTCACTACTCGATTTTTGGACGTTTTCAGCATGCTTTTTAGACTAAATGGTTTTTTATTCATCCAAATTACCACCTATTAAGGATGCTGGTAACCTACAATTTATCATATTTTCACTTCTTTAACTTGTATTAGTATGATGCCACTCTTTGCTTCAATCTCTACGTTTTTTATTGATACTACTCTGCCATGAATTCATGTCTTCTTAAAGTGCACAGTTATACGTATCTTAGTCTCACTTTAGATTTTGAATTGTGAATGTCTATATTATTTTAACAGAAAAAAATTTACCATGTAATGGGAAAAGATTTTCATATCAGGTTTGCAGCAGCTCAGAGGCACACACAGATTTTTGGTCAGGGTTTTCCCACAATGGATTAAGGAATTAATCGTTCATAATCCTCCATTGTTTATTTCTGCCTTCAGAATGAAAAAAAAACCCCATTGCACACGCACTAGTGACTTGGCTTTGCTTATGAGTTTGTAAAAATGATCAGGCTACACGTGGACACAGTGCCACTTACACGTGGAAGTTTTGAAATCACAGCCTCCAACACAAATTGCTGACCCTTCCACGTGGAAGCTGCCAAGTTTGTGTTGCTTGTTTTTTAAATATGGTTATTTGTGAAATGGCTGCGTCTACTATCCTGCTTATAATCGAATGAGAAAAACGCCCAAGTTCCGACCTAAATCGGGAGATGGACGTTTATCTCACAAAAACGAATAAAGCGGTATAATCGAAAGCCGATTTTTGGACGTTTTCAACTGCAATCCGTCGCGGATGCGGACAAAGTTGATGGGGGCGTGTCAGAGGTGTGGCGAAGGTGGAACTGGGGCGTGGTTATCGGCCGAGGAGAGATGGGCGCCTTTCGCCGATAATGGAAAAAAAGTATGCGTTTGTAGCTAGAATTTAGGGCACTTTTCCTGGACCCTGTTTTTTCACGAATAAGGCCCCAAAAAGTGCCCTAAATGACCAGATTACCCCCAGAGGGAATCGGGGATGACCTCCCCTGACTCCCTCAGTGGTCACTAACCCCCTCCCACCACAAAAAATGATGTTTTACAACTTTTTATTTTCACCCTCAAATGTCATACCCACCTCCCTGACAGCAGTATGCAGGTCACTGGAGGAGTTGTTAGGGGGTGCAGTGGACTTCAGGCAGGTGGACCCAGGCCCATCCCCCCTACCTGTTACAATTGTGCTGCTTAATGCTTATTAGTCGTCCAACCCCCCCAAACCCACTGTACCCACATGTAGGTGCCCCCCTTCACCTCTTAGGGCTATAGTAATGGTGTAGACTTGTGGGCAGTGGGTTCTGAGGGGGATTTGGGGGGCTCAACACACAAGGGAAGGGTGCTATGCACCTGGGAGCTCTTTTACCTTTTTTTTTGTTTTTGTAAAAGTGCCCCCTAGGGTGCCCGGTTGGTGTCCTGGCATGTGAGGGGGACCAGTGCACTACGAATCCTGGCCCCTCCCACGAACAAATGCCTTGGATTTATTCGTTTTTGAGCTGGGCGCTTTCATTTTCCATTATCGCTGAAAAACAAAAATGCCCAGCTCACACATTGTTGAATAAAACATGGGCGTCTATTTTTTCCCAAAATACGGTTCGGTCCGCCCCTTCATGGACCAGTTCTTGGAGATAAACGCCCATGAAGATAGGCGTTTTCGTTCAATTATGCCCCTCCATGTGTACCAGCAAATACATATGTACTCCTGCATGTCCTTATACATATTAGGCAGAACTGTCCATATCCCAACCATAACAACACAAGCAACCAAAAGTGGAAAAGAACACTGGTATCCCACAGAGAAACACAGGAGAAGGACAAAGAGTGGGAATGGAGTCAGGTGCTTCAAAACAGACCAGGGACATGAAACGTCAAACAATAGTCTTTATTGGAGAATGACTGAACAAGGTATCCTGTTTCGGAACACATGGTTCCTTCTTCAGGAGTCTTGTACTCTATATTTGAGAAAATGAATCCTCGAGTCGTCAGTCTTAAAAAAGACCTTTTGTGGAACAATAAAGTAGTATTGCTTCTGAATGTCGCTGTGCAGCGACTTCCATGACTGACAACTCGAGGATTCATTTTCTTAAATATAGATTCCATATCCCAACCTTGACATCTCGGTTCTGAACACAAAGTTTTATGTAAAGTAAGCCTTAACATGTGGGTAACGTGAAATTTATGCATTAAAAATTACTTATAGCTGAAAAAGCATAAAAACTAAAATACCATCTGGGTAATATTGAAAATGATTAAAGCCCACCTAAGTCACTTGTCTGTGGCTAACCGCTGACACTAAACCAGTTAGCTTTGCTGAATATTCATGGTTAGTGTCATGCTCATGAGCCCTTGTGCCCAGACGGAGCACAGTGATGAGGTATTTTATTTATTTTTGTTACATTTGTACCCCACACTTTTTCCCACTCATGCAGGCTCAATGCAGCAGGCAATGGAGGGTTAAGTGACTTGTCCAGAGTCACAAGGCGCTGCCTGTGCCAGGAATTGCACTCAGTTCCTCAGGACCAAAGTCCACCACCCTAACCACTAGGCCACTCCTCCACTCCAGGTATCTAGCCTGCGCCCAGTCGGGCAGCTGAGCAAACCCCGAGACTTCACCTGGGAGGACCACCATACCCTGAGGGTTGAGCCCCCAGGTGCCAGCGGCCCGTAGGACTTCCGGATACTGCGGGGGTCAGACGACCGCAGACAGCAGGCAAGAGAGGACAGGACTCAAACAGAACCTAGAGTAGGATCAAGTAACCCGCAACGGAGGATCTGGATGGAGAAGTTGTCGGGTCAGGCAGCAAGCGGCAGATAATCAGGATCAAGCAGAGGTCAGGTCAAGCAAGCAGAGAGTAGTTGGGTTCCAAGCAGAGGTCAGGTCAGGCAGCAAGCAGAGAGTAGTCGGGTTCCAAGCAGAGGTCAGGCAGCCGAGCAGAGAGTAGTCGGGTTCCAAGCAGAGGTCAGGTCAGGCAGCAAACAGTACAGATGAAGTCACCTAGATGCATAGGAAGATCTACAAGAGTAGAAACCGAAGCAAGGCTAGTGGGGAACGCTGCTCCTTAAGTAGCCCTCCCCATCAAGAAGACCATAATCAGCTGGCAGGGGGCAGGGAGCCTGAAGGGAGAGACAGATGTCAGCCAGCCAAAGGAGCACAGAATGGCTGGCCCAACCTGAGGAGGCGGAGTCCGGTCACGAGAGACCAGTCCGGGTGTGGGGGCATGACCAAAGTTCCTTGGCCCCGCACCCAGAAGAGAAGCACTTCCCCTGGGATGCTGGTGATGCCAAAATGGTCGGCATTCTCAGGGTAGCAATAGCGGTGCACCGGCGTCGCTGGGAAGACCGGCGGAATGAGTGGGGTGAGACGAGGAAAGTCGGAGCATCAGCCTGGCCTGCATGGCTGATGCTCCTCACAACGGTGAAGCCGGAGAGCGGGCCGGCCATGGGGAGCGTGCCGCAGGTGAGGGACACGACAGTTAGCATCTGCACCAAAGCTGGCTAACTTGTGGGTGTTGTGGGAGTGGAGTTGGCACTTATGCAGTTAAAATGCTAATATTCAGTCCTTGACCGCATAATATAACCGCTTAAATTTGGCCGCATAAATAGCAGTCGTAGGTTTATATGGTTAAGGGCTGAATATTGCACTTCACTGCATAAGCTGCAGTGGCCAGACTAAACCAGATATTCAATTCCAGTGCCCAGACATGGCTTTGGCATTGAAGATCCGGGAATATAGCCAGTGGTGAAAGTAAAAACGCTGACCACCGCTAGCTGAAGACCAGCTGGCATAAAACTAGACACCGTAAGGAAAAGTTTTCCAAACTTTTAGCTGTGATCTGCTGTGAACCATTTGTTGGGCTGAAATGGAATAAACATTCCAGCAGTTTATATCAAATTAAATTAGCTGACACAGAAGAGGGCTGGTGAGCTGAATCTTATAGCCAATTTAAGAAATTATAGCCAGAAGGGATGCTGCTACCCTTTCTTCCCTGTTCTGTCACATTTTATCATGCTACAGTAGATCTTGAGGATAATTTTGTACAGTGTCTAGTGAGGAAAGCAGTTGTTCAGGTCTGTGTATTGAAAAAAAATTCCTGGGTGATACTTAGCACCCAGCGGTCAGCAGTTATAAAGCTGTGGGCTGAATTAGACCTGGATATTCAAAGCTGGTCATGTCCAAGCACTGTTCTCAGGAGACCTGGAAGTTATGTGGGTTATCTGCCCAGTTAGGTATGCGGGCACCAGGACAGAATATTACTGAAGCCACATATCTTCTGGCTCCACCTCACCTCTGGACCACCCCAGCACTAATTGGACAGTGCCGTGGTGGTCACAGGAAGTATTCAGCAGCACTACCTGCTTAAGTGCCACTAAATATCCCCTCTTGGCCTGCTGATCAGGGTTTAAGCTGCCTGTTTAAACCACTTTGAATATTTACCCCAGGAGCAGCATAACAAATGGATTTTGCCTGTGTAACTAGTGCTACTTACATGTATACAGTGGGGGAAATAAGTATTTGATCCCTTGCTGATTTTGTAAGTTTGCCCACTGACAAAGACATGAGCAGCCCATAATTGAAGGGTAGGTTATTGGTAACAGTGAGAGATAGCACATCACAAATTAAATCCGGAAAATCACATTGTGGAAAGTATATGAATTTATTTGCATTCTGCAGAGGGAAATAAGTATTTGATCCCCCACCAACCAGTAAGAGATCTGGCCCCTACAGACCAGGTAGATGCTCCAAATCAACTCGTTACCTGCATGACAGACAGCTGTCGGCAATGGTCACCTGTATGAAAGACACCTGTCCACAGACTCAGTGAATCAGTCAGACTCTAACCTCTACAAAATGGCCAAGAGCAAGGAGCTGTCTAAGGATGTCAGGGACAAGATCATACACCTGCACAAGGCTGGAATGGGCTACAAAACCATCAGTAAGACGCTGGGCGAGAAGGAGACAACTGTTGGTGCCATAGTAAGAAAATGGAAGAAGTACAAAATGACTGTCAATCGACAAAGATCTGGGGCTCCACGCAAAATCTCACCTCGTGGGGTATCCTTGATCATGAGGAAGGTTAGAAATCAGCCTACAACTACAAGGGGGGAACTTGTCAATGATCTCAAGGCAGCTGGGACCACTGTCACCACGAAAACCATTGGTAACACATTACGACATAACGGATTGCAATCCTGCAGTGCCCGCAAGGTCCCCCTGCTCCGGAATGCACATGTGACGGCCCGTCTGAAGTTTGCCAGTGAACACCTGGATGATGCCGAGAGTGATTGGGAGAAGGTGCTGTGGTCAGATGAGACAAAAATTGAGCTCTTTGGCATGAACTCAACTCGCCGTGTTTGGAGGAAGAGAAATGCTGCCTATGACCCAAAGAACACCGTCCCCACTGTCAAGCATGGAGGTGGAAATGTTATGTTTTGGGGGTGTTTCTCTGCTAAGGGCACAGGACTACTTCACCGCATCAATGGGAGAATGGATGGGGCCATGTACCGTACAATTCTGAGTGACAACCTCCTTCCCTCCGCCAGGGCCTTAAAAATGGGTCGTGGCTGGGTCTTCTAGCACGACAATGACCCAAAACATACAGCCAAGGCAACAAAGGAGTGGCTCAGGAAGAAGCACATTAGGGTCATGGAGTGGCCTAGCCAGTCACCAGACCTTAATCCCATTGAAAACTTATGGAGGGAGCTGAAGCTGCGAGTTGCCAAGCGACAGCCCAGAACTCTTAATGATTTAGAGATGATCTGCAAAGAGGAGTGGACCAAAATTCCTCCTGACATGTGTGCAAACCTCATCATCAACTACAGAAGACGTCTGACCGCTGTGCTTGCCAACAAGGGTTTTGCCACCAAGTATTAGGTCTTGTTTGCCAGAGGGATTAAATACTTATTTCCCTCTGCAGAATGCAAATAAATTCATATACTTTCCACAATGTGATTTTCCGGATTTAATTTGTGATGTGCTATCTCTCACTGTTACCAATAACCTACCCTTCAATTATGGGCTGCTCATGTCTTTGTCAGTGGGCAAACTTACAAAATCAGCAAGGGATCAAATACTTATTTCCCCCACTGTACATGAAGTCCCTGCTACTTGTACATGTACTTGGTGAATTTTATAAAACTGCATTTTCAGGGGTAACCGTTTAGGGGCTTATTCTAAGAAAGTTTATGCTTCTAAATGTATGCTCATAAATTTAGGAGTACAAATTTATTTATTTGGATTTTACTCATGCCTTTTCAGTAGTAGCTCAAGGTGAGTTACATTTATATACACTGGGTATTTCCGTGTCCCTGGAGGGTTCACAATCCACATTTGTCCCTGAGGTAATGGAGGGTTGAGTGACTTGCCCAAGATCACAAGGAGCAACAGTGGGATTTGAAGTGGGCACCTCTGAATATCAAGACCAGTGTTGTAATCACTAGGCCACTCCTCCGTTTAGGAGCACAAACTTTGTAGAATGAGGCCCTTATTGAGGAATGATATCAGTGTGGCTTTTTTCTTTTTTTACTGTTAACCTGTTATTTGTAACTAGGTCTCATTGAATAAAATGGGACCTTGCTAAAACAACAAAATGTAAAGAAGGAAAAACTCACTCAATAAATGTCCAAACTCAATCCAAAATGAAGAGTGAGAAGCCAACTCACTACAGTATGACACCACAAGGAAAAGGTGGGGGAAAAGACCTCAGATGACTGTGGTATCTAACAAGAAGCAATGTTTAGAAAGCTAAACTTAGCTTTAGGGCGATCTGGGGCAGTTGGATGATCCCAAGTCTCCTTTTTCATTATTGTCGTGAACCACATAATAAACTTGGACTTTTACCTACATCGTCTCGACCTTATTCCTGTGTCATCTTCGCTGTGTCCTATGTGAGAATTGAAGATTGAACATGTCACAATATATTTTTTGTTAACGAGTATTATTTTTCACACAAAATTGATCCACAGTTTTGTTTGGGGGGCTTTCTGACCGATGAAAGAAACTGTGAACTGTGGTTTGAGTGTTATGTTACAATAATTGACTATTTTTTTTTGTTACATTTGTACCCCATGCTTTCCCACTCATGGCAGGCTCAATGCGGCTTACATGGCTATAAAATCATTCTACAGATACCACAGTCGTCTGAGGTGTTTTCCTCCACCTTTTCCTTGTGGTGTCATACTATAGTGAGTTGGCCTTTCACTCTTCATTTTGGATTAACCTTACTAAAACAGCAAGAGTTAGGGAAGTAGTTAACAATGTAGGCTACTGCTAAAATGTGTTAAGTCATGCTATTTTAGCACAGGTCCCAATTTATGCAATAAGACCTAGAGGTGTAGTTATCAGCATGGACTATAATTAAGATAGGTTATTTTACCACTAACATGCTACTTTACTGGTAAAATAACATGTTTTAATGTTGCCCACATTGATAACTGTTCCCCTAAAAGTTAATGATGCCAGCCTGGGCATAGTAAGTGAGATTACAAAGAAAATAGAGAGGTAGACTCTTCCAGTTTAACTTAGAGTAGGCATATTATCATAATTCTGTGTTTCAGTATTTTTATTGAACCTTCAGTTAGATGATATGTTGCATTACTGGGTGTGATCCAGGTCCTTGATTGATTAGGAGGAGATAGAATTGGGATGTCAGCAAGGTATAAGGAATCTTAAAGGGAATGGAGGGAGGAAGTTATCAATATGAGTTACTGTTAAGCTGTGTTATTTTACTGTTAACCCCAGTTTTTAGTAGCTATATCTCATTGTGTATAATGGGACCTGTGCACCAGTTAGTGACAAAATAACACATCATATTGGTGGGTCACAAGCAGTGCTATTCCAGCAGCCCAGAAGCACTGGGCTTCAAAATGGTGGCCTGATGCTCTAGGGCCAGAGCTTAAAGGGGCAAATGCTGTCTCCCCCTCCCAATTATATCCTCCCAACCTCCAATTACACTACCTATTCCCAATGACATTCTTCCACCCTCACAATTACACCACTACCCACCTCTGATTAAACTCCTCCCATCACCCAGATGACATCTTCCCACCCACCAAAGGCCCCTCACCACCCAGTGATAATAGGGCAGGAATGATCCCTAGTTGCTCCTGCCCTGCCAGCACAATCTCTAAAATGGTACCCCTAATGTGGTGGGTAGTGTGATTGGTGGGTGGAGGGAGTGTGGGAGGAAAAGGCCCCGCAGCACTACACACTAACATGGCACTGTTCAGCACTTCCAACCTGAATTTTAAAATACAGATTTTAGCTAAATTCATCTTTCACTGCTGAAGTCTGTTGCTAAGGACTGAGAATATGTGTGTAGTCAGCAAGAAGCCTTGCAGTACAAAACTTCATCAAGGACTACCAGCCATCTAGCCATGATTCCTAAGCCAATATAATGGCTGGAGCAGAGTGACACAAGATGTTGCTACTCATAGGCGCCCCGTATAAGAGGCTTGGGGAGGCTAAGCCTCCCCAGCCCAATCGTGGACTTCCCTTGGCTGCTGGCCGGGGCGCAGGGGGAGCGGTTGCTCCCCCAAACACATCCTTAGAAGAGATGGCTGGTCTCTGCCTCCTCCCCCCTCCCGTGCGAGTCTTGTACTTCCCCCCCCCCCCCCCCGCTCTCACCCATCCGCGTGGTTATGGACACTCTCCGGCCTGAGGCGTTCTCCCTCCGACGCTGGTGCGGCGATTCACATAGCCAGCTCTAATCTGCTTGCGTCGGAGCCTCTCCTTCAGACGCATCCTGCCTCTGCGTAAGACAGGAAGTTGCATTAGAGGAGGCGGGACGCGTCTGAAGGAGAGGCTCCGACGCAAGCAGATTAGAGCTGGCTATGTGAATCGCCGCACCGACATCGGAGGGAGAACGCCTCAGGCTGGAGTGTTTGAGGACAATTTCAAGAGGGCAAAACAGGTCAGCAGAAGTGCAGCTGCTTGTATGGGGTGGTTAGAACTTTGCAAAATTTGAGCCCTGGCTCTAGCTGAGAAGTCCTGATCTTTCTAGAGCTCAAACATTTTGTTTCCTTGCTAGGAAATTACTAGCAGACAGCAAAAACTAGAGGGAACAAAACAGAATATCATCTGAGGCCTGTGAGATTCTAGAATGTGAGATATTCTGCTTCACAGTTGTTCAACTTTCATTTTAACAAACATGTTCTTTAATTTAAAAATATCTAGTGGAAAGTGTTTGCAAAAATCAGACCGCGACCCCTGAGGTTTTAATCTTTATGGAGCAATGCCACCCTCAGTACATTTCAATAATCCAAAAGCAGTGATTTGCCCATCAGACTAGCAGATGGCTGATCTTCACCTTCATTTTTTCCCTTATTTATTTATTTGTCTTAGTCCTGCATGATAAAAACCCCATGACAGTGACAGTATATGGAAAGTCAATAATCAAGCTTGACAATCTATTTTGCACAGTGTTGCAATGCTGTCTTTTCATTAGAGCTTATAAAGTAAACAGAAAAACAATGGTAGAAAAGATCATTTTATTTTAATTATAGTGTTTGGAATATGTCCACTTTGAGAATCAGGTGCTCAATGTTAAAAGTTTATATTTATTTACTTATTTATGGCATTTTATCCCACAATGTTAACAAATCTATGTAAGCCACATTGAGCCTGCAAATAGATGGGGGAATGTGGGATACAAATGCAATAAATAATAATAATAATAATTAAACATGAATTAGGGTGTTTTGTGGCTCTACATGAGAATTGTGATGATATGATCCCTTGTTTCATATTGTTGACGGTCTGCATTTTCCGTATGGGTGGTATATTGGTGTATTAGGTTCTGCCCATTGTAATATTTATGGTACAGTAAGGTTCTGAGTGTGTTTTTGCACAAAGTTGTGCATAGTGTTTTGCGGTTGAGCGATTGTGGTTAGTATATGCTTTGAGCAACCACTTTATTCTTTGACATATGATACATATCTAATATCTAAATTTAATAAAAGGTATTAATTGTGACTTTTATTTTTATTTTTTTTCTGTTATCAATTATGGATTTAAGCTCCACCCCTGGCCCCACCCTAACCCCGCCCCCTTTAGCCTCCCCAAACAGTTGGGCCACCGACCGCCTATGTTGCTACTCGATAATGCACTCCCTGGTCAGAATGGCTCTGTGCTCGCACAAAGGTGATGTAATGCTTTAATTCCAAATCAGTATTGGAAAGTCTGAGGCCTATTATTCCAGACTTTGTGGCACCATTGTGCCCCAGAAAAAGCACTTGTTTACCTGAAACACTGACCTTTTGTTTAAAGTGCCTTTCACTGTGGTGCCAGTGGGACAATATGGTGGCCCCTAGAGCCACATCATTGGTGATGAGTTGTTGAGTATCGACAACAAGGCCAAGAATGCAAATCATCAAACCAACTTCAGCTGGGCTCTTTTCACTTTAAGAGGAGCTGCAAGCTAGGACATGGGAGAGTTCCTTCTGAAGTGTGGCCCATCTCTATGACTCATTGACCATCTAAGGAATACTCATGACATCTGACATCCACTGGACATCTGCATCATCTACTAAGGTTGTATAATTGCCATGTATTGATGTGTTATAAGTGCAGTGGGTAGAGTAGTGACAGATTCATAAGTCTGTCTAGGGTAATGTGTGTTTACTCTGAGTTATTTCTATGATAAGACTTTCGTTTACTCTATTCTCATCCATTTGTTATTGCTGCTGCTATTGTAAGTAAATAAGCACTATATTTTTATATTATCCTTGGTGTGAAGTTAGTTCTTTCATTATTTGGAGATTGTGAGCTTGGATCTGGGAATACGAGTGAATATTTGCTGACACTGGCTTGCCTCATAAGAAACCGTGGCAGAATCTCCATTTTTAAAATCTATACTAAGTGTCAGGTTCCACAACACAAATAGGTTATTATCTGTGCACACCTCACATAGGATGTAATTGGGAGGGTGGATAGTGTGATGGGGGGGGGGGGACAGCACAGGAGTCGGCAACCTGTGGTACTGAGATATCGAAGGTTGCTGAGCCCCATAGTAAATGATGGTGCAGTAAAACCCTTGCATGCATATTCATTGTGGATATCCTGAAAACTTGACTGACTAGGAGTTCTCCAGATCTGGGAACCACTGCTCAGAGCAATGCTTCTCATTCCTTCCCTGGTGGATCCCTAAGCCAGTTGGGTTTTAAGGATTACAGCAATGAATATGCATGAGATAGATGTGCTTATATTTGGAGACCCATGTAGGCATATTTTCAAAGCACTTAGCCTTCCAAAGTTCCATAGAAACCTATGGAACTTTGGAAGGCTAAGTGCTTTGAAAATATGCGCATTGTATGCTAACCTATCACATGCATAATCATTATGGTAAAACAAAAAGGGAGGCTGAGGCCTGCAGGTTCCAGGTTGAAAACAAAAGCTGATCAATAACAAGGAATAGATAGAAAAGTCCAAATTATTTTTTTGTTACATTTGTACCCCATGACTTGCAGTGAATAAAGTTTGGACTTTCTATTTTTTAATCTACTTTTTGTTATGGATCGGCTGTTTTTGTTTCCTAGCTAATCATTGTGGTAATCCTGAAAATCCAATTGGCTAGGCATGCCTTTCTATGGAAGAATCTCTCTTTAGATCTGAAAGGCTCTGACAGCATTCCTCCAGTCCTCAGTTTGTTTCTAATTGTTCTATTTGTAATTCTTGTAAAGGACAATTTTTTTTACTTTACCATGCTTGGAATGGTATATCAATCAGACATGTAATAAATATAATAATATAATAAATCTGAGGCAATTTATGAAAACATTGAGGACCATGACACTTTGAGGAATTATATCTGCCTTAATGCAAAGACATAAACATCCAATATGACCATTTTCTTACAATCACATCTGAACTGTTTGCATAAATTCAGCCAAGAGAACTCTGTCCACAGGCTGGTGTAGTGCATGCCAACTTCATCATTTTTCACTTTTAAATGAACTAGTCAAAGTACACTAAAAATCACAGCAAAATTATTCAGTGCCCACATATTTATTTATTGAATCCAGCCTTTCTCAAAAGCTGCAGTATGAAACTCAAGTGCACATACCCAAATGGCTGAACTTTGGCAGAACAGTGCAGCCATTCTGTCTGTTGGGTCATGTGAAACGTGAATATTGGGCAGCTCAGAACAGATAGAGCACTCCCTTACTCCTACATCTGCTTCTGTTTCATGGCCAAGCTGCTCCTACGGCTTTGAGAAAAATAAGCATGCAAATAAAATTGAGACATTTCTTGCATTACCACCCCTAGCTAGACATGGATCATTGTCACCTCACTAGACTTCGTAATGTTTGTCAGACTATATTAACTCCAGCTCTAACATCTATCTATCTAAACTTGCTCGTCAATATATTTTAACTTTCTCTTCATTACATTGTATTATGTAGAGAAATGTTATAAGTATCCAAGAAAAAGAGTCCATTTAAAAAATTGGACTACCAAAAAAAAAAAACAACCAATAACAAAAAATGCAATAGAAAGTATTGGATATATATAAAACAAACAAACAAAACAAAACCCATTGACAACCAAATGCAATAGAAATTAGGGGGCCAACATTCAAAAGGGTTTAACTGAGCAGGAGAGGCTCCTGCCTGCTTAAACCCTACTAAGTAGGCTGTAGTGCTGCTGAACACTTCCGCTAACTGCCATTTCCTAACCAGTCGGGTTAGGGGTGGTCCCAGGGTAGAGCCAGCACTTAGCTTGTTAGCAGTGATATTTAGTCTGCTAACTGGATATGCAAGCAAGTAAAGTTAGGACAGCAAAAAAGCTGTCCTAAGTTTGGGGCTCTTTTACTGAAGCTTAGCATGTACTAACAGACATTAGCACATGCTAACCCTTGGATTCTATTTAGTGCAACTTGAGTTGCGTGGACAAATCCAGGCATATTCTGGATCTGAGCATGCAATGTATTAGCTTAACAAGCTAATCAGCGCCAATAATTGACGTTAATAAGCAGGGCCGCCGAAAGACTAGGCCGGGCCCGGGGCAAAGCCACCCTGCCACTGCCGCCCCTGCCCCCATCGCTCCCCCTGCCCCTGTTGCTCCCCCCATCGCTGCTGTCCCCGGTCTCACCTGCCTGCCTCCATGGCCCCCTGCATTCGAAGCGGCAGTCGCAGATTGCCTTTCTTCTGGTCTTCCCTCCCACCCTCATCTGATGTAACTTCTGGTTTCCGCAAGGGAGGGACACAGGGAGGGAAGGCTCGAAGGGAGGCGATCTGTGACTGCTGCTTCGAATGCAGGGGTCCCGGAGCCGAGGAGGCAGGCAGGTGAGACCGAGGACTGCAGCGCTGGCAGCCTGACCCCGGCGCCGGGCCCCCCTTGGAGGCCCGGACCCGGGGAATTTTGTCCCCCCTGCTCCCCCTCTCGGTGTCCCTGTTAACAAGCAATTATTACACTAATTAGAATTTACACACACAGATATCTAAGTGTATTCTATAATGTGATGCACATACATTTTAAAATATGGCAAAGGCCATGGGCGGGTCTTGGGCATTCCTAGAATTTATGTACACATAATTTAGGCGTCAGCATTTATACCAGGTTTTCATTGGTGTAAATGGCCGTGATTAAACATAGTCACAGAAAATGGGCATTGGGCATGTTCTATAAACTACACCTAGATTTAGGTGTATTCTATATACTGTGCCTAAATTTAGGTGCAGTTTATAGAATATGCCTAGGCGTATTTTTTTCTGTCGACCTTTTAAGCATGATATATAGAACCTAGCCCTAAATGCTGCACATCCTATGTATTCTACATGACACTTAGCACAAGCTTATGTCCATTAGCACACGCTAAGCTTTACTAAACGGTGCCCTTTATGCACTGAGTTAACCGGGCATGAAACTGAATATCAGCCAGTGTCCATACCCAGATATTCAATGCCAGATAGTCAATGTGTGTGCCCCTGCATTGAATATCCAGTGTTAGTTCAGGCCACCACTGGGAGCAGCTTACATGCTGCTGATTGCCATAGGCTGAATATTACCCCCCTAGAAGTCATTGGAAGAGATCTACCAATTTGGAAGCAGATAGCTGGCATCCTAATATATTAATTATTACTAGGCATTGAAAAAAAACATAAGAATTCAGGGGCCCTTTTACTAAGCTGCGTAGGCACCTATGCACGCCCAACATGCGTCAATTTGGAATTACCACCCAGTTACTACATGGCCTGGGCAGTAATTTCATTTTTTACGCGTGTCTACTATGCGCGCTGGAAAATATTTTCCAGTACGTAGCGCTAACTGGGCGGTAAAAAGACATTCTATGTGTGTAGACCATTACCACCCAGTTAACACGTCAGACCTTACCGCTAAGTCAATGGGTGGTGGTAAGGTCTCAGACCCAAAATGGACGCGTGTCAATTTTCATTTCACCGCATGTCCATTTTCGGCCAAAATTTTAAAAAGGGATTTTTTTACAGGTGCACTGAAAAATGGATCTGCGTGCATCCAAAACATGCGCCTACACCAGTGCAGCCCATTTTTTTGGCACACCTTAGTAAAAGGACCCCTGAGTCCTTCATGCCCTACCTACGGATACCCTAAGCGGTATTCTATAAAGCGCACTCATCATGGACCTACCTTTAGTGATGATTTTTTTCTGGTGCTCAGGCACAATCCTCCCACACTTGACAATCCTCCCGCACTTGTTTGACAGGTCTGGACTGTCTAAAGCCCAGGCCTGTCAAACACAGGGGCTGGAGGTCCATGGGACCACCAGATCCCAACTACCCCCGCCCCGAGCCAGGCGAAATGGGGGCTGGAGGTCCAGCGAACCTCTGGTCCCCCAACCCCCCTGACAGGTTTAGGGGGGGGGGGGGAGGCTGGAGAAACTCCCTTATATGGGGTGAAGCCCCACCCAGCATATCCCAGGATGTACAGGGCAGGGCTGGGCACCACTGTTTTCCAGGCTGCACCGATGGAAGATGAGGGAGGCCACCTCCCTCATCCAACTTAAGGTAGGGGGAGGGGAAGGGCCACTAGACCACCGGGTGAGGGGGACTGACCCGCGGCACACTGGGCCACCAGGGACATCTGAGGGATTATGGGGAGCGGTTAGGGGGGCTGGAGACCCACCGGATCTCCAGCCACTCTATCCTGTGTTGGGGGTTAGGGGGAACGACCGGAGATCCGCCGGATCTCCAGCTCCCTGTCACGGGGGGGGGGGGGGGTGTCGGGTTGGGGTTCCTGTGGGGGGCTGCTGCATTGGGGGGAATCGGTCCTGCTAGCATGCAAATGCATGCTGGACAGGGCTCACCATTCCTCCCCAGTGGTCTGCAAACCCTAACACCAGCTCCGAGCTGGCGTAGGGTTTGCCACGGCCAGTGAGCCAATCTTTGGCACGCTGGTCACTGTTCATTAGGGATGAATAGATTTAACATGCATTTGCATGCTACTTGCGCTGAACCCTGTTTGCATGCTAGTTGCATTCAGAGCCTGCGAGCACATTGTTTCACTCGCTGAGGGGCTCTGATCATGGGGCAGAAGCAAATGCAGGCGCTAGTACGGCGCTAACAGCCTCTAGTAAGTGTGAGAGGGCGTGCACATGAGCAGAACTTCTGTGGGCCAACTTATGTGCATAACGTATAAAATACTAGAAGTTACATGCACTGCATGACACACCTAGGAACATCAATTTATGCCAGCCCTAGACCTGGCAAAAGTCATCTTACCTAAACGTAGGCAAATTGATGCTGACTTGTGCCAATATTCTATAATGGAATCTTGGCACCAAGATGTTGTCATAGAATTGGTGCTTAGCACGTGGCATTGAGTTGCCAAGGTATAGAAATTTCCTCCTAATGCTTTTCGGATCAGGGTTCCCCTGCAGCCACCTAAGAACCATCATCATCAGATACTAAGGGGGTCTTTTACAAAGGCACTAACATTTAGCGCATGATTCTTTTAAGCGTGCGCTAAAAACGCAAGAGCACCTTTGTAAAAGGACCCCTAAGCTAATGTCTGCGGCTATTTGCAATTAGAATAATAATAATAAGCTCCTCTTCCTCTCCCTTACATCAAGACAACATTTAAATGAAGTTTGGGGCATCCCATATGTTTTTATACTTCTATGAATCACAACTGACAGAAAACCTGGTCAAATCTCTCTGATCTTCTGAATGTTCTGTCTGTTTGGCCGATCACTTTTCCACTGCACTGCTCTCTGATGTGAAATGTTCTCTTTGATGTCCTTCTTTCACATTGCTTGACTGTAAATGACCCTTCCCAAGAGTAGTCTTACTTAATACATTGATCAACACGTGATACTATTGGACTTTCCAACAAAGAATATAGGAGTGATGACTGAAGGCAAGATACAGAAGAATGCTGCTTCTATTAAGCAAAAAATGACATTTTAGACTTAATGAACTGTACTCTGGTAGAGAATGTGAAACTCTAGAAAGCAGAGATAATACAAAATATATCTGATGGAAGAGTTCTTACTTGTACAGAATGAAACCTACTTCATTTGCAGATTTTAAAAAGTCTGCTATTTGACCTCAAATTCTGTAACAGCTGAGACATACAACTGAATTCCATTGAAGTAGTTTATTTCAGTAGTAGACAAATGGGTCTGAAGGGGTATTTGAAGGCAGTTATTTCTAAGCCAATTAGAAGAAACTTTCCCTGATTTAAAATATTGTTTATGAAAACCTTCTGCTTTCTTCCTCTCAGTATAGTTCAATGGATGTTAAGGCCATCTCCCTTCAAATATATGTTGATAGGTGACTTGGATATGATGCATAAAAAGAAACAGTTTGCAAAAAATTAACTCACTATACATTTGTTTAAAAAAAATAAGAAGATCAAGAAAAACAAATTTTGTTCCTTTTTCGTTTTGTTTTCAACAAGATGCAGCCAGTGCCAACCGGCTTCTGCTCTCCCACTGCTACTGCAACCATCACTGAAATCCTCCCACATTACACTTAAAAAATAATCTTCTTGGGCCATCTTCCCACTTTTCCCCACCCCCTTGGACTCTCTATTACATCACTATAGTGTAAAAACGAGGTAGATATGATTCCCAGTTGCTCCTACCCAAAGGGTACATTTTCCATAATGTTGATTGACCCAATTTTTAATTTGTGCTTGTAAGTATTGGGCCATATGATATGATTGACAAGCAGGGATACTACTTGCTCCAGCGTCTGGCTAAAGTACTGGTATACTATAGGTGTGATGAATTTTCTAGTTGTTTTTCTAATATGGAGTTAAATGACAAAACAAAGTTATTAAATATAGAGATTTTGGAGGGAATCATGTCTTTTGCCTCCTTTCTGTCAAAATAACAATGTGGGGTGTAGAGCTCCCTAGTCAGTGGAGTCTTAGGGGCTGACTTAAGCTCAGAACAAAGTAAAGAGAAGATTAGAAAGATATATCCATCCTTTCACCTACGAAGGAAGTGAAGTGGATTTGTTCATCATCTGCATGCACTTATTTTAGCAATTATTGAACATAGTAAATATATATATAATTTTAGACTTTAAGCAGTATTGTGAAATTGGAATTCAGTAATGTGGAAAGGGCAGCTGTAGGCAAATGTCTTGGCAAAAGAGCTACATTAAGAGGCCAGTGAGGAGCAGGAAGGGGAGGTTCCCCCTGGAAATCTAAGGAAGAGAGGGCCATGAGTTAGGAACCTGAGAGAAGTATAGGGAGTAGGGAACACGGGATCTCTACCACCACCCTTGGTGGGTCAACACTACATTCAGCATGGTGTTTGGGTGTTGTGGCTAGTTCTGGGCAAGACTTCTATGGTCTGTGTCCTGAAAATGGGGCTAGTTCTGGGCAAGTTTCTGTGCCCTGAAAATGGCAGATACAAATCAAAGTAAGGTATACACAAGAAGTAGCACATATGAGTTTATCTTGTTGGGCAGACTAGATGGACTGTGCAGGTCTTTTTCTGCCGTCATCTACTATGTTATGTATGTTACTATGTAAGTGAGAGACGGCACAGAACCTATGACCAGCTAGAGGAGAACTGGAGGAGAGGACTTGTAGGCAGAGGCAAGCTTCTGATGGGCCAAGACCATTCTGGGCAAAAGGATATCTAGCAAGACTCTTTTTGTCAAGAGAGTTCTTAGCATCTAAAAAATATTTTTGGGGAGAATGTGTGGGGGGGGGGGGGGGGGGGAAGAGGTCTCCCTCTCCCATCTGTAGACATGCCAAATCACATGTATTAGCTGTGTAACACATGCATTTGGCCCCGTTCTACAGCTTACATGCTGAAGGACTCTTCTCTCACATATTTTGAGCTGTCCCTGACTCACTCACCTTCACTGCTGACTTCCCCTGTGGTGCCACTCTACCCCTCCCTGCTCTCCTTTTTTTATCCAGGCATTAACAGCAAGAAAGACAGTGTTAAGAGAAACTTTAAAGTACTCTGTGGAGGCTTCCAGCACCTGTGCTCACCAAGTTCAGCATTTCGCTGCACTGCATCAGGAATTGTGCATCATGGAACAGGATGCTGACAGAAGCCTGCTAAGCACAGGCTCTAGAAGCCTCTGAGGGACCCTAACATTTGTCTTAGACCTGTCCTTCAGAGCAATTGAGAGGGGAGAGAGGTGGCAATATTGGACTGGGGACTGGAAAGAAGAGGAGAGGAGAAAGCTGGAGATGTTGGGCTGAAAGGGAAGAAAAAACAGGAGAAAGGTGGAGATACTGAACTGGAAAAGGAGAGGATAAGAGAGGGGGGGGGGGGGGGGTTGAGGAATAGGTTACAGACAGAAGGAAATAGGAGGCTGAAAAAGGAATGCATCACATGTTAGGGCCCATGGCCCGGCCTAGCCCAGCCCAACCCCACTGCAGACCGATTTCCCCCATTTTTTGGCTGGCAGCAGAAGTTCAATCTTGCCTCAGGAAGGGGGTATGTGCATGAAGGGCACAGTGAAGGAGGTAAGACCGGCTCTTCTTGCCTGCTACCAGCCAGTGCAGTGCAAAAAGTAGTGCAAGGGAGGGCATACTGGACAGGATGATGAGGAATCAAAGGGAAGATGGTAAACCATTGGGGGGAGTGGAGAAAGAGGAAGATGGTCAAGATGAGGGAGCAAACAAAGCAAGTGGGAGATGCTGGACCCAGGAGAAAGGGGGCAAGGGAAGCAAAGGGGAGATGATGGACTTGAGGGATGGGGGCAAGGGAAGCAAGAGGGAGATGCAGGCCCAGAGGGATGGGGGAAAGAGAAGCAAGAGAGAGATGCTGAACCCAGGGAATGAGGGACAAGGATAGGAAGAGGGAGATGCTGGGCTTGAAGAGGGGGGAATGCAGGAATCCTATGCATCTTAGAGGGAGTGTAGCGGGACACAGGGAAGGGAGAGACCATGGTGGGAGGGTTGGCAAGCAGATTATTGAAAGAAGGATGCAAATAAAGCTGAAGAGGTGGTGAAAGGGGTTAACTGGAGACTGGGTGGGGAATAAAAACAGAAGAAACAAAGGGAATG
The DNA here is from genome assembly GCF_901765095.1 of Microcaecilia unicolor. Lineage (NCBI taxonomy): Eukaryota > Metazoa > Chordata > Amphibia > Gymnophiona > Siphonopidae > Microcaecilia > Microcaecilia unicolor. The sequence goes on along the minus strand of NC_044032.1, from coordinate 189,465,936 downwards.
GCAGGTATGGAAAGAATCTGGGCTGATGAGGAGAATGGAAGCAGAGGAAAATAGCTGAGGGCCGGGGAGTGAGTAAATACAGATGGTGGAAGTCAGGAGTCTGTGAAGGCCAGAAAGGAAAAAGCCCAGGGAAGGGAGAGGGTAAGACTAAGGAGATGGGCTAGGAAGGAGGTGAAATAAGGAGATGAGAAGCAGGAAGGTAGATCAAAGGTAAAAAGAGTAGGAAACTGAGGACTGAAGGAAGAAAAGGAGGGGTGAAATTTTAGTGAACAGAGAAGAAGAAAATAAAGAAATGGAGGAAAGGGATAAAAGTACAAAATCAATATATTAGAAGCAAATGTAGGGGAGGAATGGAAAGAGACAGGAAGAGAGAGAAGAAATGGCAGCTGTCCTATTTGTTCTATTGCCTCACCAGGTTGGTATTTTTTGGACCAGGTGTAATATTTGCAGTTGTACCTTTTCAAGTTGTACCTTGGTCCATAAAATTATCTATGGCCAAGTCCCAGGATACATGACAAACCTCATCGACCTACCAATCAGAAGCATAACCAATACATCTCGAAAATACCTAAACCTCCACTACCCAAGCTGCAAAGGTCTCAAATACAAAGCAACCTACGCATCCAGCTTCTCCTATATAAGCACACAACTATGGAACACATTGCCAAAAGCGCTGAAAACAACCTCTGACCACCTAAACTTCAGGAAATCACTAAAGACCTACCTATTCAAACAGGCATACCCCACCGACCCAACATAGATACCTACACTCTGCAACACAGCAAAACCAAAGATTGAAATGGTTACTATATAATCTTTCTTCCCTTCAACCCCCATTGTACCTGACACATATACCTTATTCGACCACAATATCACCTTATATTTGTTTCTCTTCCGGACTTGGCGAATGTCTTATTCGACCACAATATCACCTTGTATTTGTCTATCTACTGGACTTGGCGAATGCCTTTACAGTACTATGTAAGCCACATTGAGCCTGCAAATAGGTGGGAAAATGTGGGATACAAATGCAATAAATAAATAAGTTTGTCGGTCTTTGAGTCCTGGGAGTCAGTGCTGTTATGGTATGGTAAGGTTCTGAGTGTAATTTCGCACAGGTTTGTGCGTAGTGTTTAGCAGTGAAGGGATTGTTTATCAGTGTTGACCTTACTGAGCTGTCATAAAAAAATGTAATATATTTTTAATTTTTCATAACTTCAGACAGGGTTTTAAAACATTTTGCAGGATCTGATATGTGTTGAAGTTGTTGGGCCCCATATTCAGCTGGCGGCAGGCAGCGTGTTTGCTGTCCATTGCCGCAGTGAAGGAGACAGAAAAGATGATGCCCAAGAACTTCTACTGGACTAAAAAAGTGGCAGCAAGCTGCAGTTTACTCTGAAGTCCCAAACATACTCTCTTTTTTTTTCTCCGTCTACTCCAAGCAAGAGTTTTGCTGCTGCACTGTCAGCACTGCATTTGCCAAATAGGGCTCTTCTATATCTCCTGGAGCTCCCCCAGCACCAAGCTGAGGAGTGGCCTAGTGGTTAGCATGGTGGACTTTGGTCCCGGGGAACTGGGTTCAATTCCCACTGAAGGCACAGGCAGCTCCTTGTGACTCTGGGCAAGTCACTTAACCCTCCATTGCCCCAAATACAAATAAGTACCTGCATATGATATGTAAGCCACATTGAACCTGCTATGAGTGGGAAAGTACAGGGTACAAATGTAACAAAAAAAATAATAAAAAATAATCAGTGATACATTACCCAGTATCTGAAGAGGCTTGATTCCTTTATCAGGGACTCCTGAGGCAGGCCAGAGTGGCCAAAACACAACTTGTGTCAAGTCCACATTGTTTTAATAAACTATTGCTGTGAACTTTTTTAGTCCAGCAGAAGTTCTTGGGTGTCATCTTTTCTGTTTCCTTCGCTGTCTTTGCTCTTTGGGTTTCCAAGTGCGGAGGCTAGTCTTCTGTTTTTGTCGTGCTGTCCATTGCCTGCATTAAACCCAGATATTCAATGCCAGGCTGTATCCAGTGACTGACATTACATAAGAATAGCTATAGTGGGTCAGACTAATCGTCCATCTAGCCCAGTATCCTGTTTCCAACAGTGGCCAATCCAGGTCACAAGTACCTGGCAGAAACCCAAATAGTAGCAAGATTCCAGAACCCCAAAAAGTAACAAGATTCTGGAATCCCAAAGAGTCCAGAATCTTGTTACTTTTTGGGGTAATGGAATATCCAGATTTATTTTGGCTGCTAAAAAGTTAGCCAGCTACGCCGATATTCAGCGCTAACTGGCTAACTTGTTAGCGATCAAAGATAGGCCTACTATTTAAGCTGCCTATTTTGACTGCTCAGCATAGCTGGTTAGGCGCTAAATATCCACGTCTAACTGGCTATGTTGCGTGATAAAGCTGGTTAGTGGCTAGCTGCTAACAGGGACGTTCAGCAGGAGATAACCGGTTATCTCCCACTGAATATCCATGGTTAGGTGTTTAAATCCTATTTAACTGCCCAGGAACGGTTCCTGGCCGGTTAAATAGTGGTGGTGGTGGTGGGGTGAATATTGAATATTGTGGTGGTGATGGGGTGTGGGATGTGGGGGGGGGGGGGGGGGAGATGTCTTTATAGCAGACTTGTATCTGATCAGGTTTAACTAAGTCAGGGGTTCTTAACCTCTTTTGGTCCCTGCACTCTTTTAACTGATCAGTGAAACCCTTGCACCCCTTTCTAAACCACATGTCCACTAGTGACTACAGACAACTAAATATGTCACTGTTAGCTGCTAACAGTGCTATCTGCTATGTCACTAAAATTACAATAGTACATAGTTATACTAACAATAACTGTCCTAAAAACTGCCTTCAATTTGTCTAGAAAATTTCAATAAATTACCACAGATTTTAAAACCCTTCTCCCTGGTCCATAACAAGTTATATGCAGCTGGTGCAGACACACAGGGCGCAAAGGAAGCCATCCATTGGCTTCCTTTGCACTGTAGTCAGAAAGTGGGCGGGGCCCTGTGTAATACCGCATCAGTTGGGGATGTGTTGTACAGGATGCATTTGGCACTTGTGATGCTCCTGCCTTTTTCATAACCTGTTTGACTTCTTCCTGCACTCCTTAATGCACAAATCTATTTTTGGGTGCAAGTGAAGGCATAATTTATGAATAAGAGTAGCCAACTTCCCTTTCTCAGGCTACACTCCCTCCATCACTGAGCCAAATTTATACCCCAAATGCACCGCAAGAAAAACAACTCTCATTGGCCTTCAGTCTCACTCAACGGGGTGGTAAATCTCCCTTTTTGGGATGGGCCATCCTTCGCATCAGACCTCTGGAGCTGTACACACAATGGTATGTTGGGGGGTTTGGTACATTTACATGAATAGAGTTATCATAATGTAAGTGAAAGTAGATGTAGGTTAGAAGTTTACAATATGTGGGTTCAGATATTAGATTTCCCATAAAGAAAGGTCTATGGGTAAAACTTCTGCTTAGAATTGTACCTCACTTGATTTGCTCTCTGTGCCCAGGCATCACCATCCTAATTCCCCAGCCACAAACCCCAGAGAATTGCCAGCAGAAATATCAGTGGCATAACAACCTCTCTCTACTGAGACTTTGCTTCCTTTTGCTCAGAAGAATATAGCTAAAAAGAAATGCTGCACTATTTCTTCTCTGGCATGTATATTTGCAGCAGAAGAGGGCTGGTTATGATGTTTTTATGCTGTTTTGTGCAAGCGAATGATCCCCTTGGCACAAGCTATCTGTTCACTCTCTCTCTTCATAATCATTCCAGTTGACTTTAAAGGCACTGTTGGTAGGAACAGAGGATCCTCTATGTTCTCCTGGTGCTGAGTTCAGTCAACAACCCAGTTGCAATTGTAGCAGATGTTCTGGCAGTTTAAGGTCAGTGAAACCCTTACAAGTCTTTTTCAACCTCCTTCCCTCAAGCAAATCTCAATTCAGTGGTAATTAAAAAGCTCTTCTCGCAATACTGGTAATAAATCTTCTCAATTGTTTTCTGGAAAGTGCATACTTGTACTCTGTTGCTTCTCACATGTAACTTTCAAATTCTAAAGTTACCTGAAGACATGGCACCTTCCTTTGATCTGATTTGTTTTCCTGACACCAGCAGGGATGGGTTATATCTTTTAGAAGACATGAAAGAAGATAAGTGAGACTGAGAAAAATGTCATGAAATGTGATAGAATAATCAAATGACCTTCTGGTAACACCTGTCAGCATCTAGGACAGACAATTCCTCCTCCTCCTCTTCTTCATCCTCATCATTGTCTTCTTCATTTCCACTGTATTCATCATGCAGCTCATCAGCCTCTGGGTCAGAATCAAGGACATCCTAGCTGTCCACATCCTCTTCTTCCACTTTGGTCCCTTATCCCGGGGTTAAATGCATAAACCTGTCAAGGTCCACATGTATCAGGACTTTCTTCATTCCTGGCATGAGTTTATGGTCTGCATTTGGCTCACTCATTTTTACTTGCCAGGAAGCTTAAAAATAAAAAACCAATTCAGGTTTGTAATTCAATGGGGATGGGCTTTGGTTGACAGGCTAACAAAACCGGTTCTTCTGGGGTAGTTGTTGTGGCCCCAAATGGGTTCCTGTAGTTCCAATCCAACCTGCTGGCCAGTAGGATTGTTACAGAGCGGAGATCTCCAGCAATACAAATCATCAGTCTGGGTGAACGGCTAACTCCATTACCATGGTCCCAGGGTCTTACAAATTTTCTGCTTCCTGTGAGACCTCGGCCAGTTGATTCTAGCTGTGTGCTGGTGACAGGAAAGAAATCATCCTTTTTTAGGGAAAGAAAAAATAAAGCTTTCTCAGTATAACAGAGATTGAAATGTTATACTGAAAAAGCTTTGTTTTTTCTTTCCCAAAGACAGTGAAACAGTCATTGTAGACGGTACCGCTTGTTGTTCATAAGAGGTTTCCAAAAAGGTGGCTAATCCTATAAATTTGTCACTTCAGGAATTGGTTCTAATGAGTCAACTGATACATCAAGTATCAATGTTTATGCTTAAATGGTACGTAGAAGGTCTTAACATATGGAGTAGTTGATTCTGAAAACGTTGGGATTTCTATTAAGTATTTCCTGAGCATCTCTATCGCTGAGATATTAGATACTTTGAGAAAATGTATCAGGCGTAGATTTTTACTGTGTAAAATATTTTTCATATTCTCAATTTTATTATGTAATAAAATGTCCTTAATTAAAGCAGTATGTTGTTGAAATACAGACTCAGGGTCCTGTTTACTAAGGCGCCAGCTTTTTAGCGCATGCTAAAATTTAGTGTGAGCTAACTCCAGAGACACCCATATATCCCTATGGGTGTCTCTAGTGTTAGTGCGTGCTAATTTTTACCATGTGCTAAAAATGTTAGCGGGTCTACAGCATGGCTTAGTAAACAGGGCCCTCAGTTTTGGTTTCCAGAGTTTGAACATGAGTATCGATAGAAGTTAAATCTTGTTGCAAAGTCTTAATTTTCCCAGAGATATCTTGATTACAAAGTACTTGAGTAGAAAATTGTGAAGATGGCAGTTTATCAAGATACTCTATGGCAGAGCAAGAAAATCTCAGCCAGATGCTGCAGTGAGAAGCTAAAGCCATCCACCATTTTGTCTATGAAAAAAGTATTTCCTGATGTTAATCCTAAGACTACCACCCTGCAACCTCAGTTCATGTCCTCTAGTTCTACCACTTCCTCATCTATGATAAAGATTTGTTTCTATATTAATACCTTTCAGTATTTAAACATCTGTATCATATCAACCCCTATCCCTCTTTTTCTCCAGGGTATACATGGAGGGGCATTTTCGAAAGGGACATCCAAGTTTTGATGAGGATGTCCTCACAAAATGTCCTGATCCAGGGGCTAGGAAATCCGTATTTTCGAAACAAGACGGACATCCATCATTTATTTCGATAATACGATCAGGGACGTCCAAATCCTGAAATTTGGTTGTCCCTAGATTTGGTTGTCCCTAGACTTGGTCATTTCTGATTTTCGGCAATAATCAAAACCAAGGATGTCCATGTCAAAAACGACCAAATGCAAGCCATTTGGTCATGGGAGGAGCCAGCATTTATAGTGCATTGGTCCCCCTGACATGCCAGAACATCAACTGGGCACCCTAGGGGGCACTGCAGTGGACTTCATAAATTGCTCCCAGGTACATAGCTCCCTTACCTTGTGTGCTGAGCCCCCGAAACCCAACTACCCACAACTGTACACCACTACCATAGCTCTAAGGGGTGAAGGGGGCATCTAGATGTGGGTACAGTGGGTTTGTGGTGGGTTTTGGAGGGCTCGCTGTTTCCTCCACAAACTTAATAGGTAGGGGTGGATGGGCCTGGGTCCGCCTGCCTGAAGTGCACTGCACCCACTAAAACTACTCCATGGACCTGCATACTGCTGTGATGGAGCTGAGTATGACATCTGAGGCTGGCACAAAATATTTTGAAAGATAGTTTTTGAGGGTGGGAGGGGGTTAGTGACCACTGGGGGAGTAAGGGGAGGTCATCCCTGATTCTCTCCGGTGGTCATCTGGTCATTTCGGGCACCTTTTTGTGCCTTGGTCGTAAGAAAAACACGACCAGGTAAAGTCGTCCAAGTGTTCATCAGGGACATCCTTGTTTCTTTCGATTATGGGTCAAGGACATCCAAGTGTTAGGCACGCCCAAGTCCCGCCTTCGCTACGCCTCCAATATGCCCCCTTGAACTTTGGCCATCCCTGTGACAGAAAGCAGTTGGGGACGTTCAAAATCGGCTTTCGATTATACCGATTTGGACGACCCTGGGAGAAGGATGTCCATCTTCCGATTTATGTCGAAAGATGGGCGTCCTTCTCTTTTGAAAATGAGCCCAATAGTCTCTTTTCATACATCTATGGCTCAAACCCCATACCATTTTTGTCACCTTCCTGTGAACTATTTAAGGTCTTTTTATATCCTTAGCAGATACAGGGGTCCTTTTACAAACGCGCGCTGAAAAATGGCTTATGGTAGTGTAGGCGCGGATTTTGGGTGTGCGCTGATCCATTTTTTATCACACCTGTAAGAAAATCCCACGCGTCCATTTTGGGTCGGAGATCTTACCGCCAGCCATTGACCTAGTGGTAAAGACTCATGCAGTAACCGAGTAGTAATGACCTACGTGCTCCAAATGCCACTTGGCACGTGTCCATTACGTGCGCCCAAAAATACAAAATATTTTTCAGACGTGCGTATTGGACACGCGCCAAAAATAAAATTACCGCAAGAGCTACACAGTAGTCAGGCGGTAACTCCATTTTGTTGTGCGTTGGGCGCGCGTAGATGCTTACCCAGCTTAGTACAAGGACCCCTTAGCCTTCGAAACTGAACACAATACTCCAAGTAGGGCTTCACCAATGACTTGTACAGGAGCAGTCACACATCCTTTCTTCTGCTGGTTATGTTTCTCTCTATGCAGCTAGCATCCTTCTGGCTATTGCCACCACCTTGAGATCCTCTCCTGGTCTTTGCATATCAGCCTCTCATTCTCCAGGCCTTACAGCTCTTACGGATTTCTATACCTCAAGTGCATCACTCTACAATTCTTCACATTAACTTTTAATTTTCAAACTTTAGATCATTCATCTAAATTTTGTACAGCAGGTCTCATGTCTACTCCCTCCAGAGTTGCAAATATTATGCTTTCATTCTACAGGTAGCACTCACCGCTTGTTTTATATGCCCGAATGGCAGGACGCAGGGTTAAAGTTTGCATCTGCCTATAGATCTTGAATGGTAGTAGCACTTATGAGTAAATATACATATTTATTCTCTACTGGCTTTTTAATGTGGTGCTTTAACTACCTTATTGAAAAAATAGCAGTTGGGATGCCTTTTTTTGCAAGTTGATCCTGTACTGGAAAGGACTGATGTGTTTTTTTTTAGTATGGGCGGATATGCTATTTAACTTCATGTTGCCTGTGTCTAATATTCTTAGTACAATGCTATTAGTTTATGATAAATATGTTTTATTTATATATATATATTTTTGTCAGTGCTATTTTAGTTCAATGTATATGGTCCATAATTAGTTTTTTTTTTACACATTGCAATTGCAATATCTATTACTGTCCTGTTTTTGCTATTTTATTAGTAGATATATTCTCTGACTTGTATATCTTAGGTCTGTATCATATTCATTTTTATTAATTTGTGTTGTGTTCTTTAGTGATTTGCATACACTTTAAGGGGCCCTTTTACTAAGGCGTGTAGGTGCCTATGTGCATCCAACGAGCATCAAATTAGAACTACCACCCTTCTACCATGTGCCCCGGGTGGTAATTCTATTTTTGACGCATTTACAAAACGTGCAGCAGAAAATATTTTCTATTTTCTACCAAATGGTGCTAACTGGGGGGGGGGGGGGGGGTAATCGGCAGCGTACGTGCGCTGACGATTACCGCCTGCTTAACGCGTGAGAGCTTACCGCTAAGTCAATGGGTGGTGGTAAGGTCTCAAGCCCAAAATGGACGTGCGCTCATTTTAATTTTGCTGCACGTCCATTTTTGGCCACAAAAAAGGCCTTTTTTCCAGGCGCACTGAAAAATGGACCTGCGTGCAACCAATACATACGCCTACACCAGCGTAATAGGGCCCCTAAATTAAATTTTTTTTTAAAAGTAATAATTTAATATTACTTCTGTTTGATTTTAATATTATCAGTATTTATTATGTCTTATTTTTATATATAGGATGCATTTTATTTTGACCCACTTGTTTTTTATGAAAGAGAAACTTTGGTAATGTATTGGTGATGATGATCTTTTGGATCTTTTTGACTTTTTGATACTGTTCACATTTTATCTATGTTTTACTTGTTATTTATCTTTTGTATGTGTATTTTAATTGTATTTGTATTTTAGTTCTGTATGTATTTTCAGACCCCTGACGAAGGCATAAGTGCCGAAACTTGTCCAAGTCAAGTTAATCTACTATAATAAAACTCACCCTCAACGTTCTGAAGACAACGTTCTGAAGTCACTCAGTCACTCCCTCCCTGAAGGGTTCATGGATTCATGGTGGTGAAGCCACAACACTGACCATGTCTCTCTGCCCCGCCCTCGCATGACGGACCAATCAGAAAAAACACCCTCAACATTCTGAAACACAAAGGACCATCACAGCACCGTTCCCAGGCAACACTAGGCAACGTAAGACAGACCAATCAGAGGAAACTACGTGACAATAAGTGAGGAGTATTCCCCAGCAGAATGGCTCATTATCTGTGCAGCACGGAGAGCACAGAACCACCGCTGGAACGAGAGAAGAATATTCCTGCTGTGGGTATGTGCAAAAATAGACCGGGGGGGGGGGAGGGGAGAAATTTTTAAATGCCTAATGCCAGTACTGAAGAGTGCCAGAGGGCCCATAGCAAAGACTATATTTGGGATCGCTTGACATGGAGTCAGAGGAGCCGGAAAACAACGTGCCCGTCACCATCTGGGATGTGGGCGAACAGGACAAGCTGCGGTCCAGCTGGAAGGATTACCCGCGACCCAGCCAGCAGCAAACAGCGACCAAGGAAGGGGGAGGAGTAGGGAAACACGTGGAGCGTGTTTCCCTACTCCTTCCCTGCCTAGGAATCGCTGGAGACTGGCTGCCAAACTAACGAAACAACCGCACACCGACGCACCACCTCCATCATTCAAAAGGCATCCACTCTTTCTTCAACAGAAATGCAAACTAATAATACAAAACAAAGAATACCCGTTTTCTCACGCAGCTACAGGTAACTCCCCAACCCCTTCCTCTTCCCCTTTTGCCAAAGCGGCCGTGCCCAACCATCCCCAGCCTCAGGCAAGCTGTCTCCCACCTCGGGGATTTCCCGAGCACCCGGAAAAAGACGGCGCAGCTTCCCGCAGCGCATGTTCCAGAATTCCCCTGCAGCCAGCCTGAAATGAACCGAACATACCGGATCACCACCCGATGGCCCAAGACCGTGCTCCTCTCCCTTCCACCAACTTAAAACAACCACCCCCGTCCTCAGGCAAGCCGTCTCCCACCTCCAGGACGCCCAGAACCCCAACCCAACGGAAAAAGACGGCGCTGCTTCCCACAGCACATTTCTCTTCCAGTGTTCCCCTACAGCAGCCTGAAATGGCCAAAAAATACTGACAGACCAAGAACGTGCTCCTCTACCTTCCGCCCATCTAAAACAACACTGCTGCCTCAGCACAACACAAAAAAAAAAACAGAAAAAACAATCCACCACTCAGCAAAGGCTGACCCCCCTACAACCACATTTACATTTCACCAACAGAAAGACCCCCCTCCACAAACCTCCTTGACAGACAAAACCACACACACACAATACAACAGACACACACCCTCAAAGCCACACACCAATCCATCCCACTTTGCCAGCATAGCACAGCACATCCCCCAACCCCCCAAGCAAAAAAACAAAACAAACAAAAAAAAAGACACACATCAACAGCCTGCACACACACCCCACCCTCACACACTCACACACACACACACACACACACACACACACAAAATAACTCTGTGACACATACACACACACACACAAAAGAAAAACCACATGCTAGCGCCCATTTCATTGGTTTCGGAAACGGGCCTTTTTTACTAGTAATCAATAAGGGGTCCTTTTACTAAGGTGTGCCAAAAAATGGGCTGCGCTAATGTAGGCATGTGTTTTGGGCTAGTACAGATCTATTTTTCAGCGTGCCTGTTAAAAAGGCTTACAAAAATGTCCCGAAAAAAAAAAAATTGGCATGTGCCTATTTTGGGTCTGAGACCTTACTGTCAGCCATTGACTTAGTGGTAAGGTCTCACGCGTTAACCGTGCAGTAATCGTCTATGAGTGTAGAATGACGAATACTGCTCGGTTTCTGCTGTGCGCCACAAAGTAAAAATTATTTTCCGGCACACATAGTGGATGCACGTCAAAAATGAAATTACCTCAAGGGCCATGTGGTAGTCAGGCGGCAACTCAAAATTGATGTGTGTTGGGTATGCGTAGGCACCTCTGTGGCTTAGTAAAAGGGCACCTAAATCTATTCGTGGGGATCCTTGAGTTTGCCCTATCCCTGGATTACTTCTGCTTTGTGCTGTTGCTTGCAAATATTCATGTCATCTTCAAAAAGGCAACTTTTCTTTTAACCTTCCAGCAATGTTCTACTACTACGACTTATCATTTCTAAAGCACTACTAGACGTACACAGTGCTGTACACTTGAACATGAAGAGACAGTCTCTGCTCGACAGAGCTTACGATCTAATTAGGACAGACAAACAGGACAAACAAGAGATAAAGGAATATTAAAGTGAGGATGATAAAATAAGGGTTCTGAACAAGTGAATAAGGGTTAGGAGTTAAAAGCAGCATCAAAAGGTGGGCTTTTAGCTTAGATTTGAAGACGGCCAGAGATGAAGCTTGACGTACCGGCTCAGGAAGTCTATTCCAGGCATATGGTGCAGCAAGATAAAAGGAATGGAGTCTGGAGTTAGCGGTGGAGGAGAAGGGTGCAGATAAGAGAGATTTACCCAGTGAGTGGAGTTCCCGGGGAGGAATGTAGGGAGAGATGAGAATGGAGAGGTACTGAGGAGCTGCAGAGTGAATGCACTTATAGGTCAATAAGAGGAGTTTGAACTGTATGCGGAAACGGATAGAAAGCCAGTGAAGTGACTTGAGGAGAGGGCTAATATGAGCGTAACGACACTGGCGGAATATTAGTCATGTAGCAGAATTTTGAACAGATTTAAGAGGAGAGAGATGGCTAAGTGGAAAACCTGTGAGAAGCAAGTTGCAATAGCCTAAGCGAGAGGTGGTAAGAGTGTGGATGAGGGTTCTGGTAGTGTGCTCAGAAAGGAAAGGGCGAATTTTGCTGATATTATAGAGAAAGAAACGACAGGTTTTAGCAGTCTGCTGAATATGTGCAGAGAAAGAGAAATATATTGAGAAATATATGTTCTGGCAAATATATTGAATAGAATCAGTACCAGTACCAATCCCTGAGGCACTGCACTCTCACTTTTTTTTTTAACACTGATTTCCATTTACCACCATCCTCTCTTGTCTGTCAGTCAACCAGTTTCTAAGCCAGTTTACCACTTTGGATCCTAACTTCAGCCCGCTGAATTTATTCATGTTTCCTATGAGGAACTTTATCAAAAGCTTTACTGAAATCCAAGTAGACTACAACTAGTTAGTTCTTGTCCTCAATCCAGTTTATGCGCGTACCTGTTAATTGATTTCCTGCTAAAAAAAAAAGTATTGGCGCTAATTGTCTTATTATTCAATTAAATTGGGCGCGCGCCTAAATTTACACATGTAAGTTTTGGTGACTTTTATAGATAGAATCAGGGGGTAAGCGCTGTCTCGCTCTGAATATTAGCGCATAGCTGGCTAAGTGCTATTTAACCGGTCAGGAGCCATTCCTGGTCAGTTAAATAGCACTGAATATTGGGCCCACTGTCTCCATTTTTGAGGCCTAGATCCATATTATATGGGCTCCCTTTTTATCTGGCATCCTCTCTAATACCTTATGCACAATCTAGGGTCCTGAGATCGTCTCAAGACAAACTTTTTTGTGATGCAAAAATTAGATTTGAATCCACTAGAAGATCAGCCTTTGCTATTCTTGGACCAGTACTTTGGAATTCCTTGTGTCATTAAGAAAGTGTTACAAACTCAGCTTTTATAAAAGAGGTTTATGAGTCAGACCTGGGATTGACCTCAGTGTGTACGGAATTACCCTGGCATTTATAAATTGCTGATACTGTTTCCTCAGACCTTATGTTCTCTATTGTCTCTATTGTTATTGTAACTTTTTCCCTTATGGATCTGTGTTTTATGTCTGATTTGCCTTATTGCTTTTGTCTGTTGGCTTGACATTTTCGTACTGACATAAGAACATAAGAATATAAGTTTTGTCATACTGGGACAGACTGAAGGTTTATCAAGACCAGTATCCTGTTTCCAATAGTGGCCAATCTAGGTCACAAGTACCTGGCAAGATCCGAAAAGAGTAAAACAGATTTTATGCTGCTTATCCTAGAAATAACAGCTGGATTTTCCCAAGTCCATCTTAATAATGGCTTATAAACTTTTCTTTTAGGAAATTATCTAAACCTTTTTTTAAACACTGCTAAGCTAACTGCTTTTACCACATTCTCTGCCAAAAAATTCCAATATTTTCTCTGATTTGTTTTAAATGTACTACTTAGTAGCTTCATAGCATGCCCCCTAGTCCTTGTACTTTGGGAAAGAGTAAACAAGGGATTCATGTCTACCCATGGTGCTCACATTGCCAGTTGCCACTTGGTGGTGCAGTTCCTGAAAAAGGGTACTTCCAAAATGGAGCCCCTCTGACTCCCCACCCCCCACTACAGCTGAGGAAGATGCAACTTTGATTCAGATATGTGTCATGGGCTTAGTTCTGGACAGTGTAGAGATTGTGAATATTATTTGAAATTGGTACAGGATTTTCAGGACCTTATTGATTGATCACATGTCAAAATAAGTAATTTAAGCACCACATATTTTTGTTAATTTATTTTGTATTTCACACTGTACGTTGGGTGTAGAGAGCCAAATGATGATTAATGGGCAGGAAGGATCGGCCTAATTTATGGACTATATTCATTCGTGGATTGTGCTCATGCTACTGTGGGCCTTGAAGGGACATCTCATCCCCCTTCTCCAATGGAGAATCCATCTCAGAGTGGGAAGTTCATACCACAGAATAACATGGATAGAGGATCAGGGAAAAGAAGAAATTGATTTTGTGCATATACCCTGAACATGTAGAAGTGCCCCAGAACCACCTATGCAAATTAAACAAATGAATAAATAAGATGGATGGATTTTTACGTAGTTTCAACACTATAGGGATGTGCATGGAAACAATCTTTTGGTTTGTCTTTGGGAAACTTTCAGATTCCCTCCCCCCCACACACACACACCCAATTTTCAGGCATTTCTGTTCATTTCACTCATTTGATTTAACGAAAAGTTTTAAATGCACATTAGAGCGTTTTAATACTCACAAATCGATCATATGTATTTATTTTCTGATTAATAAATATTGGATCAGTTTTGCATTCGTTTAAATTTTTAGGGCATGCACTTTAATTGATCATGTGTTAATGATTGCACTTCCTTATTAAATTTAGCATGCTTCGATCAAAGGCAGCACAAGGGTGTTGGACAACCTAGGTGAACATTCAGCCTTATGCCTCTCCCCCCACTCAATTACATTTTAGGCCCCTTATTGCACCCCCCACCAAGTCATCATGGACTCAAGTCTATAAATGGCACCCAAATTTGGGTGTCGATAAAAATTAGCAGTATGTGCTGTTCTATTAATGGCGTTTAGTGTTGGGCTCCATTTATAGACTAGCATTTGGCTCTGGGATCCACGTGAGGATTTACACCAAGTTAAACCTGGCGTAAATACTCATGTGTAAATAAGGTGTGGCTCTCAGGCCGCTGAGAGACCGAGCCGGGCCCAGGTCAAGGCTGCCTCCAGCCCCCCCCCCCAAGGATCACCGCAGCCCCTGCCCCCGCCTCCCCCCAATCGCTACTTCTGTCGCCTCCCTCTCCTGCTCCCAGGCCGCTGGTGCTGCAGTCCCCAGTCTCCACCTACTTTCCTTCAGCTCCCTTCTGTCCACCATTTGACCCCCTTCATTTAAAAATAAAAAAGCTCGAAATCGGCAGCGCAGCGCCTTCTGTGTGAAAGCAGCAGATCGCCTCGGGCGGGCCTTCCCTCGCTGTGTCCCGCCCTCGCAGAAATAGGAAGTTACATACTACTACTACTAATAGCATTTATATAGCGCTACCAGATGCACGCAGCACTGTACATTTGACATAGAGAGACAGTCCCTGCTCAAAGAGCTTACAATCTAGATAAAACAGACAGACATCAGACATTACATCAGAGGAGGTAATGTGCCCGTCCTACCCAATTAACACAGTCACATCTACTCTCCGCCCCCAGTAAGGGCGTAGCCAGACACTAAATTTTGGGTGGGCCTGGGCCAAAGATGGGTGGGCAGAAGAACCCTACCCCGTCCCATAGATGATTTGGTCTCTCCTTCTCTCGCCTGCATGACATATGGTCTCTCAAACATCCCTCCTCTCCCATATACCTTTTAAATAGCAGATTTTCGCCAGCAGCAAGCAGCAACTAATACACACTGCTCATGTTGGCCCCACAGCATTCCCACTGATGAAACTTCCTGTTTCCACATAGGCGGGAATACATCAAAGGGAAGGCTGTGGGGCCACTGCGAGCAATAAGTATCAGTCGTTACTTGCTGCAGGTGAAGATCTGCTATTTACAAGGTATGCAGGAGGGACAATTGTTGGGAGTTTTCAGCTGGTGGGGCTTGGAAATCCCTGCCAGCCACATCATAGGTGTACTGCTACTGGGTGGGCCTGGGCCCACCCTTGGCTATGCCACTTGCCCCCAGACATGCCTCAGTGCATCCCACGGTAGTGCCATTTTACCATACGGTAGCCAGGGGTGTAGCCACGGGTGGGCCTGGACGGGCCCAGGCCCAGTCACTTTTGCTCCAGGCCTGCCCAGCCTTTTCTGCCCGCTCTCCCCGTCCGCGTGGTCTGCTCACTTTTACTGCCCTGAAGCACCGTTCTCCCTCCAGCACTGGCGAGGCCTGTGCCCACCCAGTCCACCTCCAGGCCCATCTAAAAATTAAACTCTGGCTACGCTACTGCGGTAGGCCTACGTTAGGCCTACCACACAGTAGTAAAAGGGCCCTTTTGTGTGCACTAATTACACGAAGTGATACCCGCAAGCAAGCCTTCTCCGGAGTAGCCCCCACACTCTGGAATGCATTGCCTGAAAGGCTCCACTTAACACAAGACTATCTCTACTTCAGGAAGCTTGGGAAAGCTTGGTTCTTCAACCAAGCCTTTAATGGATCAAGTAACTAACTTGTTAGTCTCACTCACACACACAAGCAATGGCGATCCTAGGTCGGCTGCCACCCGGGGCGGATTGCCGCTGCGCCCCCCCCCCCCCCGGGTGCAGCGGTGTCCGTCCCCCCAGGTTGCAGCACGACACCCCCCACCAGTGCAATGACACCCCCCTCCCCAACGCATCAAGCCTCCCCCCGGCGCAATGACACCCCCTCCCCGGCGCATCAAGCCCCCCCCCCCCGGGTGCATTCTTGGCTGCTGGAGGGTGCAGAGAGCAGCCGCGCACCTGTTGGCTCCACTGGCTCCCTGCTCCCTCTGCCCCGGAACAGGAAGTAACCTGTTCCGGGGCAGAGGGAGCAGGGAACCAGCGGAGCCGACAGGTGCGCGGCTGCTCTTTGCACCCTCCAGCAGCGTGCACCCAGGACGGACCGCCCCCATCGCCTCGCCTTTGCTACGCCACTGCACACAAGGATTGACTCGGGCTGCTTATACTGCAGCGGGACTTGTTTATCCACGCTGAGATAATATTTAACCATCTCTCTGACCTCACGTGCAACTTTCTTCAGATCAATCACCTTACTTTCTAATTCTTCCTACTTTCTTACTCATCTGTATGTTATAACTTTGCCTTACCCCTCACTACCAATTATAATGTTCTAGTATATATTGTGTTATCATTGCAAGTAATATACCATGCCATACTTTGTATTGTTGCTCGAATATTTTTACTGCTCTAATTGCCTCCTGCTCGTTTGATCTATTCTTACTGTACACCCCCTTGAGTGAATTCCTTCAAAAAGGTGGTAAATAAATCCTAATAAATAATTCCATTATAGTAAGCTTTCCTAAAATAGCCAGGTAAATGGGCTACTAGAAAATTGCCCACCATTCCTGTAGGTAAATTAGTGCATTAATAGTTATTAGTGCAGTTGTCAGGATCTATTGTTTTGCTTTGAAAGCAGCTGCTCTTCGCTGTCCCTCAGGAGTTACTGCCCTAGGCAACTGCCTAGTTTTGCCTAATGGATGGGCTGGCTCTCTTATTTTTTTTAATACGATTTTCTTTGTGCATTTTTTCTGTGGATTTTTTTTCTCCATTCCAGAAGCTGCAGGAAATTACATTTAAAAAAAAAAAAAAAATCAAAGGTACCCTTATTCAGAACTATGCTAGTAAAATTTAGGTCAGAATGAAAATCCAGTCCTTATACATCTTCTTGACTTCAGAGTGATTGTTACACTATCCAGTTAACTTTCAGTCCTTTACTGAGATTAGGTAACATCATCCCAACTCACTCCTTTTGCTTAAGCCAACCTGTAATGGGAAACATCTACCTATTGGAGTGGAGGAGTGGTCTAGTGGTTAGAGTGGTGGACTTTGGTCTTGGGGAACTGGGTTCAATTCCCACTGCAAGCACCAGCAGCTCCTTGTGACTCTGGGCAAGTCACTTAACCCTCCATTGCCCCAGGTACAAATAAGTACCTAAGCTGCATTGAGCCTGCCATGAGTGGAAAAGCACAGGGTACAAATAAAAAAAACATTGTTCCAAAATCTATTGAAAGCCACAAGAATATCCTTAGAGGACAACCATATTGAAGTGGTAGACTAGAGAATAAAAATGGCAAGGAATCCTTTTACTTGCTTCTAACTCATTTTAATTCATTTGCCATATTTAGAAAGTTTGATCTAAAAAGCATATGGTCGCTTTAGAATGCAGAACAAGGCTGTATGAAAGTTTTTTTCTGTTTGCTAACACAGAGCTTTAGACAAATTCCTTTACAAAATAGAGTATGGACTTCATAAAAGATTTACCTCCTTTCAGTAAATGCTTTTTAAGCTGACAAGACTACTTCTGTTCTGTGCTCTTACAGGATAGAGATACTTGAAAAATGTACTTGAAATTGAATGAAACTTGAAACAATTCCAGTACCTTCAAATATAAATCCATTGTTTTGCAAGCCCTTAAGAGAAAGGGGAGTGACTTTCCCATATGGGTGATTTGGCTTTGGAAAGATTCTTGTTGTTTGAACCAGGCAAACGTTTGTGTTAATAAATAAAATATTCAGAAGCATGGCAGACCCCCTGGAGAACGTGATTCAACAGCAGAAGCTGGTTGACCTCTGAGCAGCTGCCTTGGTGAATTTCTTATATGATAGGTTAGAACATTGAACTATACAGGACTCTGATCAGAGGGGTTTCTCTCTGAGGTAAGACACAAAAAAGAGCAGAAAAGTACAGGCTGAGAGAAAGAGCCAACACAAACACAGCAGGATACTTGGCATTTCCTTTATCTGCACTATTTTGTCATTTGAGCACAGCTTGGTGTCCATCCTCTTGCAACTTTGGTAGCAGGAATTCTGGCTGCCAAGCATCAAAACATTCCTGTCCAATGCACTGCCACTGAGAAAGTTCTAGTAAAGCCCCAGTAACCCAGAGAAGGTTCTAGGCCAGGGAACCCTCCCCCCCATCAATGTTACAAAACTGGTTTCAATTTATGTAATTTCAGTGCCAAATACATCAAGCTTAACACAAGACTGTCTCTACGTCAACTTCAAGAAGCAGGTGAAAGAAGCAGGTGAAAGAGCTCTAACCTCTTTAGTCTTTCCTCTTATGAGAGGAGTTCCATCCTCTTTATCATTTTGGTTGCTTTTCTTTGAACATTTTCTTATTCCACTATAACTTTTTTTGAGATATGATGACCAGAACTGAACACAATACTCAAGGTGAGGTCTCACCATGGAGTGATACAGAGACATTATAATATACTTGGTCTTATTTACCATCTGTTTTCAAATAATTCCTAGCATCCTGTTTGCTTTTTCGGCCGCCACCAGACACCGGGCAGAAGATTTCAGCGTATTGTCTACAATGACACCTACGTCTTTTCTTGGGTGATGACCGCCCAATATCAGGTAACTATGATTTGGATTATTCTTCCCAATGTGCATTACTTTTCATTTGTCCACATCAAGTTTCATCTGCCATTTGGATACCCAGTCTTCCAATTTCCTAAGGTCTTCCTGCAATTTTTCACAGTCCGCATGTGTGTTAATAACCTTGAATGGTTTTGTGTCATCTGTAAATGTAATCACCTCACTTGTTGTTCCAATTTCTAGATCATTTATAAATATGTTAAATAGCACCGGTCCCGGGACAGATCCCTATGGCACTCCACTATTCACCCTCCTCCATTGAGAGAAATGACCATTTAACCCTACCCTCTGTTTTCTGCCAATAATCAATTCTTAATCCACAACAGAACATTGACTCCCATGACTCTTTAATTTTCTCAGGAGTCTCTCTTGAGGAACTTTGTCAAAGCTTTTCTGAAAATCTAGATACACTACATCAACAGGCTCACCTTTATCGACATACTTATTCACATCTTCAAAGAAATGAAGCAAATTTGTGAGGCAAGACTTCCCTTGGCTGAACCCATGCTGACTCTGTCTCTTTAAACCAGTTTGTCTATGTGTTCTGTAATTTTATTCTTTATAATAGTTTCCACTATTTTACCCAGCGCTGATGTAGCATACCATGCCATTCTTTGTATTGTTGTTTGAATATTTTTACTGCTGTAATTGTCTATTGCTTATGCTTGACTTATTCTTGCTGTACGCTGCCTCGAGTGAATTCCTTCAAAAAAGGCGGTAAATAAATCCCAATTAATTAATACTTTCTTTTCCAGTGGACATCTGGTTTCAAGCTGATTTTAAAATGAACAATTGTTTTAATTTACCATGGAAATTACCTAAAAAATCAGTGGAAGAATATAAGAATGTTTGTTTTTACTTTCTCATTTCAAATACTTTAGAATATACTGTATGTATCATTAAAGATCTGATGACTAGTTAATGCCTACACTTCCTATCTGTCACCATCAAGACATTTAAAATCAAATGTCATCATCATAAAAATGGCCTGTTTTGTAACGTGTAGCAAATAAAACCTTTTCTTTTTTTCCTTCTGCATGAAGACAGCATTCATATTGAAGCAGGTACATTATCAAAGGCATATTTACTGTAAGGAATCCTGAAATCTCGACTGGCCAGGTGTGCCCCAAGGACTGGGTTGAGAACCACTGTGTTATTTGATGAGATTTTTGTAGTTTGGTAAGCACTTTATAAATATAGTCATCTCTGCTTGGGCCACTTTCTTGCTGACGTGGAGGGGCATAATCGAACGGGGCTGGCCATCTCTAAGGGCGGCCATCTCCAGGGATGGCCCCGTAAAGTGGCGTCTCCGACTGTATTATCGAAAAAGATGGCCAGCCATCTTTCGTTTTGATAATACGGTCATGGCCAGCCAAATCTCAACATTTTGGGCGGGCCTTAGAGATTGCCGGCGTTAGAGATGGCCGCCATTGGTTTTCCCCGATAATGGAAACTCATGGCGGCCATCTCAAACCCGGCCAAATCCAAGGCACTTGGTCATGGGAGGAGCCAGCATTTGTAGTGCACTGGTCCCCCTCACATGCCAGGACACCAACCAGGCACCCTAGGGGGCACTCAGTGGACTTCACAAATTGATCCCAGGTGCATAGCTCCTTTACCTTGGGTGCTGAGCCCCCCAAAACCCACTCCCTACAATTGTACAGCACTACCATAGCCCTTAGGGATGAAGGGGGGCCCCTACATGTGGGTACAGTGGGTTTCGGGTGGGTTTTGGAGGGCTCCCATTTACCACCACAAGTGTAACAGGTAGGGGGGTGGGCCTGGATCTGCCTGCCTGAAGTGCACTGCACCCACTAAAAACTGCTCCAGGGACCTGTATACTGCTGTGATGGAGCTGGGTATGACATTTGAGGCTGGCATAGAGGCTGGCAAAAAAATGTTTGCTTTTTTTTGGGTGGGAAGGGGTTGGTGACCACTGGGGGAGTACGAGGAGGTCATCCCCCATTCCATCCGGTGGTCATCTAGTCAGTTGGGGCAAATTTTTGAGGTTTGGTTGTGAACAAAAAGGAACGAAGTAAAGTCGGCCAAATGCTCGTCAGGCTGGCTTTCTTTTTTCCATTATCAGCTGAAGCTGGCCATCACTTAATCACGCCCCCGTCCCGCCTTCGGTACACTGCCGACACACCCCCTTAAACTTTGGCTGGCCCTGCGACGGAAAGCAGTTGAAGCCGGCCAAAATCGATTTTCGATTATACTGATTTGGCCGGGTTTAGGACATAGCCAGCCATCTCCCGATTTGTGTCGGAAGATGGCCAGCCTTCTTGTTCGAAAATAAGCAGGATAGCTACCCATGTTCAAACAAGTGTGTATTCATGGACTTGGCGTAGAACACAGGGCTCATTTTCTAGTTCTGAAAACTCATCAGTTTCAACCCTTGCTTGTCCAGATATAGAAGTTGAAGGCTTTCAACTTTGCTTTGGAGAAGCACTCATTACTAGTTTTCTCCATAAAAAGTCTGTGTCACTACAGACATTTGTACTAAGATGGTCACTTTGCTCATCAAAGAGGGACTGGACTGTAGATCATTCTCTGCAATTCCACCTGGAGGAGGTGATCAGCTTGGACACCTTAGCTCTATAACCACTCATATCAGGGAAGTCCAAATGATCTGGCTGCTGACCTATGGAGTTAGGCAGCTAGATCATGGCTTTACAATCTTCTTCTGCTGAACACTACAGACAGTTGTATTTTCAGGATATCTACATTAATATGCGAGATATAAATTAATACAGATTAGGTTTCCATTGTATGCAACATTGTATGCAAATTTATTTCATGCATAAGTAGCTAGTTCCCCAATCAGATGGGGCTGAAGTCAATCCTTGGGGTGGGTACATGTGTTACTTTTAGTGTCTGTGTCACAAAGTCTCTTCCACTATTTTCTTCCCATCAGGGTTATAGGCTAACAAGCTATATGTGGCCAGTGGGGCCATACAGGGCACAAAGGAAGTTGTCCATTGGCTTCCCTCGTGCTGATGTCACCAAAGTAGGCAGGGCAGGAGTATACTGCGTCAGTTGAGGGTGTGCTGCATAGGGTGCATTTGACACATGATGCTCCTGCTTCCCATGCTCACATATTGAAGAAAAAGGGTCCTTGTAAACTGACTTTATATTGACTATATATTCTTTATATAGTATCTGGGTAGATACCGCCTCCTCTACATGGAAGAATCATTAAGGGAGGCTGGTAAAGATTTGGGTAAAAATACACATTCATCGGGCCTTCCCTCGCTACATAAAAATACATTAATGAAAACCTAAGGAATATTCATCTATAAAAATGAAGTAAAGTGATGACAAAAATATTAAACTTGCTCACAGTATTTATGTTCCTTGATCTCCTTTGTGGTGCGCTGTTACTTCTGCTGCTCTACATCTCTTGTGCTCCTTTCTCCTGTGGGCAGGATTTGCACCTTCTCTGCTCCTCTGGAAGTGCATCTCAGACTCTAAGGATTTCTAGCAGCTCCGGTCTTCTCCTCCTCCTCCTCAGATACTCTCAGTGCTTTCCACCCACAGGGAATAAAAAATATCCTCTCCTCTCCTCACCTCACCTCACACTTTCTCTCTCCTTTGTTTGCTCATTTGCTGTGCTTAAGCAAGTTCCTTCTCCCCTCTCTTATCATCACATGCACAGCCTTTACTTGGGTCCTACTTCCTGTTACACAGATCTCCAGCACAAACTCACACCGTTTCTGGCCTCCAGCCCTTCTCCCCCCCCCCCCCCCTTGAGGATGTAGCTGCAGCTTTGTTCTCGTTTCTCCCTTTGGACAGGATCCTCCCCAATGAGCCCTCCTTTTTGGCATGTTGTGCCTTAGGGTTCAGTTATAGATCAGGCTTCAAACCCTTTTTTCGCTCCACACTCCTTTCTTCTTGTTTATTTATATTTATTTTAGTTATTGGAATTTATTAACCACCTTTATGAAAAGATTCACCCAAGGCGGTGTACAGCAGATATAGTAACAAAACTTACAAGTTTATTTATTTATTTATTTATTTGTTGCATTTGTATCCCACGTTTTTCTACCTATTTGCAGGCTCAATGTGGCTTACATTGTTCCGTATTAACAGCATAACATTAGTAAAAATGACCAAATATATTTACAAATACAATAAATGAGGTAAACCTGAGAACAGCAAATTAAAACCTTATACTAGGACTACCATGAAACAATATAAAAAATATACACATTTAACAGCACTGCAATTCAAATAACAGAGATATAATGCAATGTGAGCATAATATTAATAAGACATCTAATAAGCACACAGAACATTCAAACAGATATGATGATAATGATTTTCTACAATACAGCTTACCATGTAGCCAAGGGGCCAAGTGCAGATATATAGATTGAGACCTTCTAAGAGACTCTGGTGCTGCATAACCCATTAGTTTATAATCCAACTTTGTCAGGCAGAAGAAATTACTTAACGTCTGAAGACAGTCAGTTCTTCAGTGTAAAACTCATTTCAATCGACTGTGATATCTTCCACAATATCGCTGGACACACTAGTAAGGACGTAATTAAACCCTGTTCTGCTTCTTAATGGGGAACCACATTTCGAGATCTTCTTCAGGAGAAGCAACCTATATCTTTTACCACAATAAACAAATGATGCATTAACTTATAATTTCGTGAACTTAACACAAAATTACCCATCCTAAACCAACAATAAATAAATAAACACTAAAGTAATCATCAATAGGACAGCTGCTTACCGGGGGGGGACTAGCTTCCATCAGGTGTTGACCCAACACCAAATTCCAAGCGGATATCCTGTGAAGCAGTTGGGGAAGTTTAAATAGACCAAATATCCTCAGGTGAAAAACACCTGTCGTTATCATGGCGTTATCGCACCACAGTAAGGAATGTGGGTAGGAATGAATGATGAGTGAATGGGTGAGGTTGAGTATATTGTTTTATTAAATTTGATATTATTTTGAATGAATATAGTTTGTGTCGAGGTACTTTGATATATTGACAGCCTTTATAATATACCAGCTCTTACCCCTGTAGCGATTATTGTGTCAGGAATGTAAATGATTAAGAACCATTCACTAAAGTCCATAAGCCAACCCTGGCTTCTTAAATTTTAACTATATAAGTTTACGTTCTTTAATTTATTTATTTTCTTCAGGGCCTCAGCAGTGATAACTGGTGGTTTTCAAATCTCATACCACCGTGATTATGGATGAGTAAATCACGGTAGTATGAGTCTTTGCTTAAAGCCCACCTCTTCAATGCTGCGTTCGGCACCTAACCCTTACTGTTCAGTGAATCCAGACTGCCCCAATTTGACTGCCCCTATCGGACCGACCGTTCACTTGTTTATTAGATTGTAAGCTCTTTGAGCAGGGACTGTCTCTCTTTGTTAAATTGTACAGCGCTGTGTAACCCTAGTAGCACTCTAGAAATGTTAAGTAGTAGTAGTAGTATTTGACAACCACCGGGTATCGCCACTGAGGCCCTGAAGACAATAAATAAAGAACATGAACTTATATAGTTAAAATCTAAGAAGTCAGGTTTGGCTTATGGACTTTAGTGAAATGTGGTTGCACCTATGCTTTAGAACCAGCTTCCAATCCAATTATATCTTGAGCCCTCTTTGCTCACTTCCCATAAGACTTACCTTTTCCCAAGAAGCCTTTAGTTTTGGTACTTAATTGGCTTCCGCGTTAGGCTATAAGGTCTGTTTGGTCTGTGTGATTGGGATTACATACCAGGGTTTGGAGGCATATCTGTTGGACAATGTCTTTTATCTTAACTTGTTTTGTACTCGTTTTTGATGGGTTTCCTTTGTTTTGACTTTCCTAGCTTGAACAGATGAGAAAAGAAGTATTCTCAATTGCTGAACCAAGTGAGTAGAACAAATTGCCTCTGGAACTCAGAACACATAGAAAAAATATGTCTACCTATAAGCGTTTATTGAAGAACCATTTGTTCTGCTGAAGCATGTGATTTGATTTGATGATTTTGTCTATGTGGACTTTTTAGTTTAGTCTTGGTAGCTGTTTAGTGTTTTTGTTTCTTTTATTATGTATGTATATTTGTACTCCACCATGAGTAAAAGCGGATTAGAAATAATAAATCTTAAATCTAAATCTAAATATTAAGTAATCAAATAAAGTGAACTTTGAACCTATAAACATCCTTTCTTATCCCTGTCTCCATGTTACCAATAAAACCATGTTTCAGGATATCTTATTTGTGCTCTGTTATTATGATCACACTGACCTCTGGGGGCATGGTTTGCTTCCTACAGTGTCTTTATCTTTCTGCACCAGCATGGTGATAATAGTATCATGCTTAACTGATGTCAAATCCACTTGTTACTTCCCTATTTTGTCTTTATGTTTCAATTTTTTTTTAAAAATATAACAAGAAAGTCCACATAGATGAAATCATCAAATCAAATCACATGCTTACGCAGAATAAATGGTTCTTCAATAACATTGCTCCCCCCACCCCACCCTTTGTTTGTTTGTTTGTTTTATTTGTACTTTAATATCTGTTCTGAAATCAGGATGCAGTGACTCAACAGATGGTGTTGGTCTTATTGCATGTGTTATATTTCAGTCAGCTGCTTTGACTTACTACTGACATCAGAAAGGCACCCAAACATTACAGTCAAGCTACACCAGTAAGAGGCAATTCCAACAACCTTAAAACAAAATATGATATAAACAAAATACATAATGACTGTCCATTTATAGAAAGATTTTGGGTTGGAAATTCAGCCTGTGACAGTCAACATTTGTGAAAACATTGGCTGCCATAGTAAAAAATATACTGGAGATTCAGTAGCAACATCTCGATACTGGCTGGTGCTGAATATCATTTAATCAGCAAAGACTGGCATTCCTAGTCAGTTAGCAGATTGAATATTGACGCTAAGTGGATATCCTCCGGCTCTACCTATGGTACTGTCCAAGGTGGTTAGAGGGAATATTCAGTGTAGAGGGCAACCAAAGCAGTTTTTTTTCCAGTTTCAGCCAAAGCCAAATCTGTGGCCAAAATTTGCTGCTCTGTTTCAGCCAAAACCAAAGCCAAAACTGAAACTGACTTGCCTAGACATCTTTCCTCTTAAACAGAATGAGCCCCCCACTCCTCCCTTCCCCTGAACAAAACAAGTCCCCCACTCCCTTCTCCTCCTCAAACAGAACAAGCCCCCCTCCCTCTCCCCAAAGTGAACAAGCCCCCCTCACTCCCCATCCTGGACCCACTTGTAGGATCTCCTGGGTCTACTGTACTTCCGCTGGTGGTCTACTGGCTAGCTGGCACAGGAGCGATCCCCCGTTGCTCCTGCCTATGTCAGCTCTAATCTGAAAATGGCTGTTGTGACCTCCAGTGGCAGTCTTGCAAGACTGCTGCTAGAGATTGCAGCAGCCATTTTGGCATTGGAGATGGTATGGGCAAGAGTGACTGAGGATCACTCCTACACAACTAGTCATTAGATCACCAGGGGATGTTTGGTATGCCTGAGGGGCTTATGGGTGGTTCGGGGAGGCGGCTCCTTCTGTTTAGGGGGAGGGAAGGCTTCTTCTGTTCCATGGAGGGGGGGGGGGGGAGGGAAGGAGAGCTAGGGAACTGAGCATACATTTTTGGTTTCTACCAAAAATATACCAGCATTTTCATGTGAAACCAAAACAAGGCCAAATATGAATTTGGTTGGCCTCAATTCAGTGGCACTATGTGGTTAGTGCTGTTGAATATCCCTTTCACTGGCACATATGTAGTTAGTGACATCTGCCAACCAAATATGTGCTTTTGAATATCGGCTAATTTATTCTCATTGTTTATTCATGAGTGCAGAGTTTCTATGACAAACTTGTCATTTGCCACCCATGGGCAGTGGCAGATTTAGTCCTCTGGTTGCTTGTAGGTATTATAATAGTAGGGTACTCCCTGAAATCACAGCTGGCTGTGTAGGATTCTTCTGCGAAACTGCACGTTGCAGCAGGTCTGGAGGTTCTGGCAGTGAAGTAGGAGATCCACTTACCGAGCCAGAGCAGACTTTCAGCCCAGAGGAGCTTCCCCTAGAAGAGCAGCTGCTCCTAGATAGTTGCCTGTTCTGCCTATTGGGAAGTCTGTCCCAGTTCATGAAACTTTCCTCACCTTCAGCCTCTCACAATCAGTGAGAATCAGACCTTTACTTCACAAGCAGACATTGCATATTCCATATATTTCATTCTGGATTTTTCTCAGACTCAGGAAGGATACATTAATTTATTAATCTGTCCAATAACTTAATAATATGCTCTTCAAACATGGTTTAGGTGACAAGTGTATAGATTGGTCTGTAATAAGAGTGTGCGTTTGTTAGTACACAATTAGTTCATTTAAGCACTGTAAAAAATGCATACAAAATCAAATTAATGAGCATTAATCTACAAATTCCCAACAATAAAGAGGACTTCCATGTATGAAACATTTTTCGTTAGCATATAAGTTGAACACAAACTAAAAAGTCCAAAATTTGTGAAAGAAGTCTGGAAACAAAGTGAAAATGTCCTTTGTGTATATCCACAGTGCAGGGATGATTCTACAACAGCGAACCTATATATTCTCAATTGCTGAACCACTTGGTACCTAGACGGGGCATGACTGGAGCTTGGGGTTGGTATTCAAATAGGTTTATAACTGGGCAGGAGAGGCTGAGTTAGCCAGTTGCCCATAATCAGCAGCATAAACCAGGTAATGCTGCTGAATATCACCACTAATCGACCATTCCCTAAACGTTAGGGGTGGGCTGGGGGCAGAGTTGGGACGGAGTGCCAACTTAACTGGTTTGTGGTGATATTCAGTCTTCTAACTGGCTAAGGGGTCCTTTTACAGAGTGGCAGTAAGCCCAACGCGGGCTTTTTGGGGACTACCGTCGGCCCAATGCGGCTGCTGGCGGTAGTTTTGCCCTGAGCACATGCTATTTCCGGGGGAAAAAGAAAAC
The DNA here is from genome assembly GCF_901765095.1 of Microcaecilia unicolor. Lineage (NCBI taxonomy): Eukaryota > Metazoa > Chordata > Amphibia > Gymnophiona > Siphonopidae > Microcaecilia > Microcaecilia unicolor. The sequence continues at coordinate 189,438,072 of NC_044032.1, read as the reverse complement.
CCTTGGAAATGGCTAGCTGATCAGTAACCAGGCAGTAATTGGGCAGTTACTGCTGGGTTAGCACCAGGTTAGCGCTGGAGCCCTTATCACCACCTCAGTGGTTGGTGGTAAGGGCTTCCCGCATCATGGCCACACGTGTGGCCATATTTTTTTCAGGTTTTACTGGCTGTGGGAAAAAGGGCCCTGGTGCGCAGGAAAAATGCCCCCCCCCCCCCTACACCACCACCAGTGCAGGGCCCTTTTCCCCACAACTTAGTAAGAAGACCCTTAAGTGCATGAAGATAGACCAGCAAAGCACTTGTCTTAACTTTATGCACCCAGTTAACCAGGCACTAGTCTGAATACTGCTCGGCGACCAGTTAAATTCCAAGTCAGTGGACATACCCGGATATTCAGTGCCAGCAGCTGCATAAGTGTGTGCCCGTAAGTGCCATGATATGCGCATAATTTACAGTGCTTCACTTGTAATCTGCCTAGAGTCCTCCCATGTGCATGCCCACCTATACAATTTGAACTGTCACAGACATGCATATATTTACAGAATAGCACATATGCATGTATACGCTAGTATTACTGTATATTAGTACATAAGCACTGCCACAGTGGGATGGGCCGAAGCTCCATCAAGCCCAGTATCCTGTTTCCAACAGTGGCCAATTCACACCACAAGTGCTTGGCAGGATCCCAAAAGAGTAAAATACATTTTATGCTGTTTATCCCAGGAATAAACTCTGGATTTTCCCAAGTCCATCTTAATAAAGGGTTTATAGATTGTTTTGTACACCAACTTGTTTAAGCATTTTTTTAAAATCCTGCTACACTAACAACTTTTACCACATTTGCTGGCAATGAATGACAATTTTATTTTTTAAATCCTGCGACACTAATGGCTTTTACCGCATTTGCTCGCAATGAATTCCAGGGCTTAATTATAAAGTGAGTGAAGAAATATTTTCTCTGGTCTGTTTTAAATTTACTACTTAGTAGCTTCATTGTGTGCCCCCTAGTCCTTGTAGTTTTGCTAAGATTAAACAAGTGATTCATGTCTACCCGTTCCATTCCACATAGCCGTCTATCATATCTCCCCTCAGCCCTCTCTCAAGCTGAAGAGCCCTAGCTGCATTAGCCTTGCCTCATAGGGAAGTTGTCCCATCCCCTTTATCATTCAGAAATGTTAGCACCTACCTTATAAAATTACCCTAGGTGAAAATTAGCACCTATAGAAGGCCTTGCAAATTAAATTTAAAAATGATCATCCCTAGTTAAATCCCCAAACTTGTCTATTACGTTAATTTTAGAATGACTTAAAGAAAACAGAAGAAAGGGCAAACTATAAATAGGATGATGAATTCTTTTTTTTTTTTAAGAAATGTGGATATGAGGGTGTGCTGGGAGCAGCACTGGAGAAGCAGAACTCTTTGCAGGCTTCAGCTGCCTGGAATCACAGGAATAAACAGCAGTCCTCCCAGTAACTGCTGTTGCTAGGTGCCTGGGACTATAAATTGCCTCGGCTTCAATTAGTAGGAGCAGCAGTTCATCCCTCCACTTAATGAGCTGCTGAAAACCTGTGCTCCCTGCCAGTTCAGGCTCCCCTGGGGCAGCTGCTAGCTGGAGGGCCTTCAGCTCCTGCAGTATGAGGTAAGGCTGCCGTTCCCAGTCACACCCATACAGGTGTGCTTACTGGACTGCCAGAAAAGAAAAGGTAAACAAATCGAGTGAGAGGCAGCAAGGTGCCTACAACGAAAATGCTGCCTATAATAAGAAATGGACAGAAAGGCTGTGAGCTCAAACAATCATACAAGTGACGGAAAGTTATCTCATTCAAAAGAAGGGTGATTGGTTCAAAAGTCACTGAGAACGTCACATAATGTTTACAAATCGAAGGTAGGCCAGTTAACCTCCACTGTAAGTCATTCAGAGACGGAGTCATATGGGTTTCCTGCTAAGGAAGTATCACCCAGATATGTTTTATTTGTTTAAAGAACTTTCTGTACTGCTCCCAAATTGGAACACATCATACAGTGTTACAAAGTCACCCTCATAGCAAGGCCAGTGCAAGGGTACCGGGTGCCCTGCACAAACCTTCAGCCTTTTACCTCCCACTCCTGTATAATCTTTTAGGCCCATAGGCCTCCTCCCTGAGAGTTTGCTAATTAAACTCTGCAGTGATGATCACTTAACACCACTTCTGTCATAACAGTGCTATAAAAATGCGTAAGTGCGCATCATACTTTTAAATATTAAACTTTGTTTTATAGTTCTAGAAAAAAAAGAAAGACTGTAAGACTAACAATAGATTTTATGACTAGCTTTCTAGGGTCAATCATAAAATATATTGTTAATCCAATAGGAAAGGTATAATCTTATTGTCCTTTTTTTACTTTTGTCTTATTTCTATATATTACGTTTAACGTGGACTAACATGAATACCACACTAATTTATAGTTTTACCTTATGAGGACAATTTCCAGGGACATCTCTATAGCTGAGTATTTTTTGGGACCAGTGCACTGCATCAATGACCTTGTTGTCAGAATGCTAAGAGAATATTTTAAAGCAACTCAGGCACATAAGACTTTTTGAAGTTGATGAAATAATTTGACACCAATAAGACAGGCCTTAACAAAGATCTGATTTTTTAAAATCAAATTCTAAACCATAAATATCTACTGCTTTCTCACCTCCTGACCACCCTTCCATCTCTCCCTGTTTCTCACTTCCACTCCCCAACGTTTCTCCTTAAGACTGTCATTGGAATGCTTTTATGTTTCATTTATATATTCTGATATTGCCATGTTTTGTTCATAGTGTCCTGACCTAAGGAAGAAGGTTCTGGCCTTCAAAGCTAGTAAAAAAAAATACAGTGTTAGTCCAATGAAAAAAGTGTCATCTTTATTTTCCTGTTTTTGTTTTGCTTTATTTCTATTTGTTACCTTTAAAGTAGACTAACAGAAACTTCCAGATGATGTCAGCAGCAAATAGTTGCTTAACCACAGAGCTCCTCTGAGGACTGCACAAAATCGCATCTCATCCTTTTAAGTTACTTTTACTAACTTGATTTAGGGCCCCTTTCACAAAGCGGCGGTAAGCTCAATGCGGGCTTACTACTCGCTAAAAAGGAAGTACTGCAGCAGCCTGGTGGTACTTCCCACCCCCAGCACGCTGCCATATCAAGCGCTACAAAAATATATTTATTTTTGTAGTGCCAGTGTGTACCCGGCAGTAATCGGGCCGTGTTGTGCGCTGCCCGGTTACTACTGGGTTAGTGTGGGAGCCTTTACCACCACCTCAATGGGTGGTGGTAAGGGCTCCCCCTGAAATGGCCGCATGGCAAGTGCTTTACTTGCTGCACAGCCATTTCCTGCAGAAAAGCAAGACCCACCTTTTACCCGCTGTGGTAAAAGGGTGCCTCGGCATACATCAAAAACACAGCAGCTTGGTAAAAGGAGCCCTTAATTCCTTATCACCTTTAAATCTTTGTCGCAACAAGCAGCTGATGCTTGGAATGAAGAATCCAGATATTAAAACATATTTTCCAGCTTCAGTGAACGATGGAGCTCTAGACTTACATGCTACCGAATGACGGAGGTACACACAAAAAACTCGGAGAAACAGATGGATGCAGACAAAGAGTTGGAACTGGTGTCAACAGGAGTGGAATCGGAGACTTTGACAAAAACTTATATGCAAGTTTAGTTTTCAGATTTGAAGAGAAACTTGAAACTTGGTGTAGATGCGGCTTTGCAGGAACTTAAGGATATGTTGAAAAATATATGTACTGATTTGATTGACATGGGCCATAGAGTGGAGGAAACAGAGACCTGTCTAGATAAATAACTGGCAGATCTGGAAGCCTTGGTGACATGCACAGATCAGCAGGAGTTGCAAAATGGGGCTCTTCTTGAGCGCTTGGAAGATCTTGAAAATTGCTCGCAAGGAATAACCTTCTCATTAGAGGAATTCCAGAAGAAGAAGAAAGAGATGAAAATTGTAAAGAACTAGTGCAACAAATTTGTGTCTCTGTTTTGGCACATGGACCTCAAGGTCAGCAGTTTGAATGTGCCGTTAAAATAGAAGTTTTGAATTATAAAAAGAGCAGAATTGGATATATAGGCCTAATTCAGTGAATCCGTTTGGCTTAAATGCTGAATTAGAATGGATGAAGCAACTGAAGTGTATGGGGCCACAGATGGAAACATAAGGCGGAGCCAAATACAAAGGAAGCAACTTTATTCAATGACCCGACATAACCCCGTTTCAGCAGATGTCTGCATCAAGGGTCAGATGACAGTCACAGACAAATATGTCTTCACTTCGTAACAAATGAACATACAAATGACAAACACTACGTGGGTCTGTAGCAGGAAGCCCTACATGAATTGCTTCCCTTGTATCTGGCTCTGCCTTGTATTTCCATCTAAATTAACAAAGATAGGGGGTTATTTACTAAAGCTTAGGTCAAGTTATCTGCAGCAGGGCCCATAGGAATAAAATTGGCCCGGCTGCAGATAAAACTCAGCTTTAGTAAACGGGGGGGGGGGGGGGGGGGGGGGGGGATAATGTTTAAAAATACTCTTTGAAAATTTAGAACCAATGACAATTTGGTGCATACGCTAGGTTGCAATACATAACCTTAGGTAGCAATAATTTTATGAGCTACTGGAGTGGTACCACTGAGGTTCTTGAAATTGGGTTCTAAGGTGTTTATTATTATTATTATTATTATTACAGTAGAGTTCTGTCTATTGTATGATATTATATGCTGTACTTCTATTATTTGATTATTTTTGAGCCTATTTGACTCTGTATTAAAATAGAACATGCACACCATGCTCTGGACCCTAAATGTAACAAATTTCCATGAGATATTTTAGTGTGTCTATATACTTTTACAATCAAGGATTTGATCATTTAAAAAGTGCATAAAATGGGACAAATTAAGTAGCAACAAAATCCTATTGAAATCTATAATGATGTCTCTTGCAGAAGCATTGAGAGATGAAAGAAATTGCAACTTGTTTGCAGTAAGAGATGGTGAGATACAAATAGCTGTTTTCCTTTGGGCTGCAATTTACTATTCACAGTATTGTGCACAGAGTTAAAACAGTGGAGGAGGGAAAGCAAGTACTGATTAAAGCTGGGCTGCCTAATGCTCCTTCTTCAGAAATGTCACCTGGAAATAAGCCTACTCAGCCTCACACCTCCGGCTGGCTTCGAGTCTCAGCACAAGGAAAGCATCTCACCAGACACATGGAGGGGCATTTTTGACCAGGTACACCCATCTCCTAAGGCGCCGCGAAGGGGCGGGGCGCCCAAATGTCAGAGATAGCCGGGTTTGAGATGGCCGGCTTCGGTTTTCGCCGATAATGGAAACTGAGGATGGCCATCTCAAACCCGGCCACATCCAAGGCATTTGGTCGTGGGAGGAGCCAGCATTTGTAGTGCACTGGTCCCCCTCACATGCCAGGACACCAACCGGGCACCCTAGGGGGCACTTTTAAAAATTAAAAATATAAATAGCTCCCAGGTGCATAGCTCCCTTACCTTGGGTGCTGAGCCCCCCAAATCCCCCCCAAAACCCACTCCCCACAACTCTACACCATTACCATAGCCCTTATGGGTGAAGGGGGGCACCTACATGTGGGTACAGTGGGTTTCGGGTGGGTTTTGAAGGGCTCCCATTTTCCACCACAAGTGTAACAGGTATGGGGGAGATGGGCTTGGGTCCGCCTGCCTGAAGTCCACTGCACCCACTAAAACTGCTCCAGGGACCTGTATATTGCTACGATGGACCTGAGTATGACATTTGCGGCTGGCATAGAGGCTGGTAAAAAAGTTTTTAAAGTTTTTTTGAGGGTGGGAGGGGGTTAGTGACCACTGGGGCAGTCAGGGGAAGTGATCCCCGATTCCCTCCAGTGGTCATCTGGTCAGTTTGGTCACTTTTTGGGGACTTGGACCTGAAAAAAAGGGACCAAATAAAGTGGACCAAATTCTCGCCAGGGACGCCCTTCTTTTTTCCATTATCGGCCGACGGCGCCCATCTCTTAAGCACACCCCGGCACGCCCCTGTCCCGCCTTTGCTACCCTTCCAACATGCCCCCAGGAACTTTGGCCATCCCGGCGACGGAAAGCAGTTGGAGCCGGCCAAAATTGACTTTTGATTATACCAATTTGGCCGGCTTCAGGAGATGGCCAGCCATCTCCCGATTTGTGTCGGAAGATGGCCAGCGACCTCCTTCGAAAATAAGCTGGATGATGTCTGAGTTCTAAGCATATAGCTTACATTGAACAAAGAGTTTATGGGCCAGATTCTATTATAATGCATGGTGAACAGCACATGCTAAATTGTGCAATTTATGCTATTCGAGTAACGAGCCAAATAGCAATGATAATTGGCCGATAACAACCAATTATCATCACTAATTAGCAATAATTGTAATTTATGCATGCTTATTTTTAGGCGTATTCTAAAAAAAGGCGCCTGTAAATTCCAATATGTGCAGCTGAACAGGGGGCATAGCCATGGGAGGAGTGTAGGAATGTTGGGAGTATCAATCAAATTTACGTGCATTGTTATAGAATTCGAGGGGAACGTACATATATTTAGGCACAGGTATTTAAACCAGGTTTTCAGTGGCATGAATAGCCATGCCTAAATATACACACATTCCCCTGGCTTCTGCGCTATTCTACAAACCGCATCTTACTATTGACGCAGTTTATAGAATAGCACTACCTGCATTATTCCAATGCGCCTACATTATAGATGCCATTTAGTGATTCTAGTCCTATATGTGCACCACTCACTAGTGACCATTTAATTTCTTTTGAATATATAAGTAGAGGAGTGTGGTAGCCGTGTTAGTCCACTCTTAAGGTTATCAATAGAAATCAAACAAAATAAAACATGGAAAAGAAAATAAGATGATACCTTTTTTATTGGACATAACTTAATACATTTCTTGATTAGCTTTCGAAGGTTGCCCTTCTTCCTCAGATCGGAAATAAGCAAATGTGCTAGCTGACAGTGTATATAAGTGAAAACATTCAAGCATTACTATGACAGTCTGACAGGGTGGGAGGAGGGGGGTGTAACGAAGGATGCTATATTGGAGAAACAAGCCAGATGCTTAAGACAAGATTCAATTTACATAGACATCATATGAACAATACTGGTGCCAGCAGGGTTCCCACGCCTGTTGGTCAACATTTTACAGGACCAGGACACTGTACCAGTGACTTCACAGTGAGAATGATTGAATATTTTAACACCCAACAGAAAGGACTTAACAAGGATCTGGGGTTCCTAGCCCATTATAAACCATAAAGCTGTATGTCTCTGTTGATCTCCCTCCCCTCACCTATCCACACCCATCCTGTTAGAATATCAATGATATGCTTTGATGTCCCCATGCATACTTCCTACCCACCCCCCTCCTCCCACCCTGTCAGACTGTCATAGTAATGCTTGAATGTTTTCACTTATATACACTGTCAGCTAGCACATTTGCTTATTTCCGATCTGAGGAAGAAGGGCAACCTTCGAAAGCTAATCAAGAAATGTATTAAGTTATGTCCAATAAAAAAGGTATCATCTTATTTTCTTTTCCATGTTTTATTTTGTTTGATTTCTATTGATAACCTTTTGAATATATGAAAGCAAGGCTTCTTAGCTTTTAGACACAAATTGTTTTCTTAGTGATTAATTTTGCATAATTTCTTTTTAGCAAATACAATGGGATGCAACGTGCATTTTCCTTCAGTGCATTGACTCCTTCGCAGAGAAGCTCAGTAGCAGTAAGAGATCGTCATGGCTCATATTAGAGTCACAAAACCTTTTTTTAGCCAGGAAGAAAATAATTAAATCAAAAATTTGGCGATCAAACAAAATGGAGTCCAGCTCAGCAACAGGGAGATATGGGAAGCTGGAGACTGTAATTACTGTTCCGTCTAAGCTGAGCGGGAGTCCTCCAACTGCATTGAGTGTGTGGGGGGGGGGGGGGGGGGAGGTTGTGCTTCAATATTGTGTCTTCCAAGGAGGTTTGATTGACAGGAGACAGCAGGAACATGCTTGGCCCATTATCTGGCCTGAAGCCAGTATGTAGAGCTTGCTGCCATACAAAATGTATTTTGAGTGTATCAAGATGGCGGCTACGTGGTAGGGAAGCAATTAAACCTCCTTAGGTTTACACTGCTTCAGCCTTGTCAGATGATCCTGTCTCCTACCAATTAAACCTCCTTGGTGTTTTCAATTGCTAGGGATAGACAGGTCCCTGGAATCCTGCAGGGTTTGCCTGTCCTTCACTATTGAAAATGTGATATTGAAATAGCACCCCCCACTTTCAGGATTGTAGATAGAGGACTCCTGCTCAGCTTAGAGGGAAGAATGACTGTAATCATGACCAGAAGATTGGCTTAGTCTGTCCTCAAGAGCCCACATCATCTGGAATTTGATCCTAAACTTCTTTTCCTGTATCAGTGCACAGCTCGCCTTGTGAAATAATTGTTCACATTTGACAGCTTTGCTCACACACACACACCTGGCATTTAGTTTAAGAGTGGCAGTAATTTAAATTAGCAATTTGATATTAGAAATACATAGAAAACATAAGCAGGAAAAGGGAATAGGAATGTGCATCCTTTAGTGTACATTTGGTTTGTTAGCATGCCTTAAAAATTGGTGCACGCTAAATCAGTTTAATGCATGTTAACCTACAATTTAATACAAATTAAGTCAATAAGCATTAAAACCAAAGTGTGCAATGAACTGAAAAAAGTCCAATAATTAGGAAAAAGTCCAAAAGAACTGAAAATGAACTACATGTTTTTTGTTTGTGCCTGGTGCATATCCCAATAGCAAGGTTGCGAAAGAGACCATGGTAGATCAGATGTCCTTAAACAAAAAAAATCAGACAAAAGATTGCAAATTAAAACTGTCGTCTACTTAGCAAGATGTAAATAGGAACAACAAACATAGTTTGAAATGTCTATATGCGAATGCCAGAAGCCCAAGATGGGAGAGTTAGAATATCTTGTACTAAATGAAAAACAAAATAGATGTAATAGGTATTTCTGAGACCTGGTGGAAGGAGGATAACCAGTGGATTGAATTGGGGGAGGGGTAGCATTGTATGTTAAGGAGGGTCTTGAATCAAATAGATTGAAAATTCTGCAGGAAACAAAACACATCTTGGAATCCCTATGGATTGAAATTCCATGTGTAAAGGGGAAAAGGACAGTGATAGGAGTGTACTACTGTCCTCCTGGGCAGGATGAACAGATGAATGTAGAAATGTTATCAGAAATTAGGGAGGCTAACAAACTGGGCAACACAATAATAATGGGTGATTTCAATTGCCCCGATATTGACTGGGTAAATATAACATCAGAGCATGCTAGGGAGGTAAAATTCTTTGGCGAAATCAAGGACTGCTTTACGGGGCAGCTGGTACAGGAGCCAACAAGAGGAGGAAAAATTCTAGACCTAAGGGCAGATGATGAAAAGCCCCGCGCTGTTTCAAACAGTGCTCTAAAAATAGCGCTGGAACAGCACGGGGCATTATTGGACCTATGATCAGAGATAATTACATGCAAATTTAAGCACGCAATTCTTTCTGATCATGGGGTGGAAGTGCATGCTCAGGCACAATCCTCCCGCACTTGTTTGACAGGTCTGCCCTGAGCAAGGCAAAACAGGGGCTGGAGGTCCGGCAGACCTCCGGTCCCCCCTAACCCCCCTGACACAGGTTCAGGGAGAGCTAGAGATCTGGTGGGGTGTCCAACCCCCCTAACCCCCCCAACATTGTATGAAGCCCCTGATGGCCCAGTGGGTGACCGACGACCCCCCAGAGACAGGGGGCTGGAGATCCTGTGAACTTCCGGTCCCCCCACCCCCAACACAGGTTTGGGGGGCTGGAGATCTGGTGGGTCTCCAGCACCCCTAACCCTCCCCCAAGCATTAGAAGGAAGTCCCTGGTGGCCCAGTGGGCTACGGTCAATCCCCCCAACCTCCCTTCTTCAGCACTGCCTGCAAAATGGCGGCACCCAGCCCTGCCCAGTGTATCCTGGGTGGGGCTTCACATCATATAAGGGGTGCCACCATTTTGCAGGCAGTTCCAAAGGAAGAGGAGAGAGGCCACCTCCCTCCTCCAACCCAAGGTAGGGGATGTTGGGGGTATTGAAGCAGCCCACTGGGCTACCAGGGACTTCTTTCCAATGCTGGGGGGGGGGGGTTAGGGGGCTGGAGACCCACTGGATCTCCATCCCCCCTGAACCTGTGTTGGGGGATCAGGGGGACCGGAGGTCCGCCGGACCTCCAGCCCCCAGTCGTTGGGGTGGGTGGGTTGTTGGTTGCCCACTGGGCCACCAGGGATTTCATACAATGCTGGGGGGGGGGGTTAGGGGGGCTGGAGACCCACTGGATCTCCACCCCCCCTGAACCTGTGTTGGGGGATCAGGGGGACCAGAGGTCCACCGGACCTCCAGCCCCCTGTCGCTGGGGGGGGATCGTCGGTTGCCCACTGGGCCACCAGGGACTTCATACAATGCTGGGGGGGGGTAGGGGGGCTGGATACCCACTGGATCTCCAGCCCTCCCTGAACCTGTGTTGGGGGGGTCATCGGTTTCTGTGGGGGGGGGGGGGGGTTGCTTCATTAGGGGGAATGGGGGCCTGCTAGCATGCAAATGCATGCTGGACAGGGCTCACCATTCCTCCCCAATGGTCTGCAAACCCTAATGCCTGCTCTGAGCTGGCGTAGGGTTTGCCGTGGCCAGTGAGCCAATCTTTGGTGCGCTGGTTGCTGATCATTGGGGATGCATAGGTTTAGCATGCAATTGCATGCTATTTGCGCTAAGAGCCCTGTTTTGCATGCATTTGCATGCTAGTTGCGTTCAGAGCCTGCCAGCACGTTGTTTCACGCGTTAAGGGGCTCTGATCATGGGGCAGTAGGAAACGCAGGTGCTAGTATGGCACTAACAGTATCTAGCACCTGCGTTTGCTTCTGTTAGTTTGTGCCTGTTAGTCCTTAGTGGAGCACATGATCTGGTGCAGGAGGTAATGGTGCTGGAGCCACTTGATAACTAATCATAATATGATGATCAGATTTGATATCGGCTTTGGAGTAAGTACACACAGGCAATCCAATATGTTAGCATTTAACTTTCAAAAAGGAGACTATGATAAAATGAGAAGAATGGTGAAAAAAAAAATTTACAGCAGCTGCGAGGGTCAATAATTTACATCAGGCGTGCATGCTGTTCAAAAATACCATCTTGGAAGCCCAGTCCAAATATATTCTGTGTATTAAAAAAGGAGGAAGGAAGACCAAATGACAGCCGGCATGGTTAAGAAGAGAGGTGAAGGAAGCTATTAGAGCTAAAAGAAAATCCTTCAGAAAATGGAAGAAGGAACCGACTGAAAATAACAAGAAACAGCATAAGGAATGTCAAGTCAAATGCAAAGCGCTGATAAGGAAGGTAAAGAGGAACTTTGAAAAAAAGATCGTATTTGAGGCAAAAACATATAGTAAAATTTGTTTTAGGTATATCAAAAGCAAGAAGCCGGCAAAAGAATCAGTTGGACTGCTAGATGATCGAGAGGTAAAGGGAGCACTCAGGGAAGACAAAGCCATAGTGGAGAGATTAAATAAATTATTTGCTTTGGCCTTCACTGAGGAAGGTTTGGGAGAGATGCCAGTGCCAGAAATGGTATTCAAAGCTGACAAATCAGAGAAACAATGAAATCTCTATAAACCTGGAGGATGTAATGGGGTAATTTGACAAATTGAAGAGTAACAAATCTCCTGGACTGGATGGTATTCATCCCAGAGTACTGATAGAATTGAAAAATGAACTTGAGGAACTATTGTTAGTAATATGTAATTTATCTTTAAAATCAAGCATTGTTCTGGAAGATTGGAGGGTGGCTAATGTAACACTGATTTTTAAAAAAGGTTCCAGAGGTGATCTGGGAAATTATAGACTGGTGAACCTGATGTTGGTACTGGGCAAAATGGTAGAGACTATTATAAAAAACAAAATTACAGAGCATATTCAAAAGCATGGATTAATGAGACTATAGCCAACATTGGATTTGGTGAAGAAAAATCTTGCCTCACCAATCTATTACATTTCTTTGAAGAGTTGAACAAACATGTGGATAAAGGTGAGCCAGTCGATATTGTGTATCTGGATTTTCAAAAGGCATTTGACAAAGTACCTCATGAAAGACTCCAGAGGAAATTGGAGAGTCATGGGATAGGAGGTAGTGTCCTATTGTGGATTAATAACTAGTTAAAAAACAGAAAATAGAGAGTAGGGTTAAATGGCCAATATTCTCAATGGAGAAGGGTAGATAGTGGGGTTTCCCAGGGGTCTATACTTGGAATGCTGCTTTTTAACATATTTATAAATGATCTAGAGAGGGGAGTAACTGGTGAGGTATTTAAATTTGCTGATGATACAAAGTTATTCAAAGTTGTTAAATCGCAAGAGGATTGTGAAAAATTACAAGAGGTCCTTACGAGACTGGGAGACAGGTCATCTAAATGGCAGATGACGTTTAATGTGAGCAAGTGCAAAGTGATGTATGTGGGAAAGAGGAAGCCAAATTATAGCTATGTAATACAAGGGTCCACATTAGGTGTCACCGACCAGGAAAGGGTTCTAGTCGTCGTTGTTGATGATACATTGAAACCCTTTGCTCAGTGTGTGGTGGTGGCTAAGAAAGCAAATAGAATGTTAGGCATTATTAGGAAAGGAATGGAAAACAAAAATGAGGATGTTATAATGCCTTTGTATCGCTCCATGATGTGACCACACCTCGAATATTGTGTTCAGTTTTGGTCACCACATCTAAAAAAAGATATAGTAGAATTAGAAAGATAGAGAGAAGGGCAACGAAAATGATAAAGGGGATGGGACGACTTCCCTATGAGGAAAGGCTAAAGTGGCTAGGGCTCTTCAACTTGGAGAAAAGACAGCTGAGGGGAGATATGGTAGAGGTCTATAAAATAATGAGTGGAGTGAAACAGGTAGATGTGAATCGCTTGTTTACTCTTTCCAAAAATAGTAGGACCAGGGGGCATGCAATAAAACTACAAAGTAGTAAATTTAAAATGAATCAGAAAAAGTTTTCTTCACTCAATGAGTAATTAAACTCTGGAATTCATTGCTAGAGAATGTATCTGATATCAGCTACCACATTTGCTTATTTCCGATCTGACGAAGAAGGGCAACCTTCGAAAGCTAATCAAGAAATGTATTAAGTTATATCCAATAAAAAAGGTATCATCTTATTTTCTTTTCCATGTTTTATTTTGTTTGATTTCTATTGATAACCTTAAGAGTGGACTAACACGGCTACCACACTCCTCTACTAGAGAATGTAGTAATAGCAGTTAGTTTAGCAGGGTTTGAAAAAGGTTTGGATGGCTTCCTAAAGGAAAAGTCCATAGACCATTATTAAAATGGACTTGGGGAAAATCCACTGCTTATTTCTAGGATAAATCAAAAAACAAAAGGATGGCTTAAACGTGTCTGTAATCAATATTGTAAACATACACAAATATAAACAGACTACGAATGCTTATTATGATGTAAAATTAATAGGCTGATAGAGGCGTCTCATATCTATGTGGAAGCTTCTGAATCTTCTGAATCTTATGCTTCCAAAAAGGTTATTCAAACCAAAAAAAGATTATAATCATTGATCACCTCCAGCCCACCAATCAGTGCCTCGCATTGCTGATCTTCAGCAAACTGAGTATTCAAAAAAACTGTTGCAGATTATTTATCGTAACTATAATACAAATACTCTGATAAATAGAAATATATGAATGCAGGCACTGTTGGTTACAAAATAAACATTATCGTAAGGTTAACGTATAATGCACCAAATTGACTTATCTTAATGGTTCTGAATTATACGGCCATCAAAAAGGGCCAGAACTCATTCAATTGTACCAGTGAACTGAGACCTCCGGTCACATTATCAGCCCGACAGGACCCTGTTTCGCGGTCTACTGCTTCTTCAAGGGCAAACAAATCTGCAACACGGAGAATCAACATTAATATACACATCTAAATAAACCGGCATATATATCATCAACTATGGCGACTGACCTAGCTTTCACCGTCTGCGGCTTCAGTTCTAATGCGCCCAAGATGGCGACGGCGTATGCACTATATACTAACTCAGAAACTCCTCCCCACTCAAATCTACGTAATGAACAGCTGATTCATTAACCAATTAGAAAAAACAGTTCCATTGCAAGTAAGCATTAAGGCCGTTAGGTTCAATAGTATTCAAACGATAGATCCATTGTGTCTCTTTTTGTAACAGTAATCTGTTAACGTCCCCACCCCGAGCATTGGGGGTAATATGATCTATTACCATACATTTCAATGTCTCACAGGTATGTTGTTTACTCACACAGTGTTGTACTAAAGGAGCTCCAATGCTCTGAGCTAAAATTCTCGATCTGTGTTCAATCATCCTCGCATGGAGTGATCTGGTGGATTTGCCGATGTATACTTTGCCACAAGGGCATTTGATGTAATAAATAATATGGGTTGTGCGGCAAGTGGTCTGGTGTTTCAACTTAACAGTCTGTCCATTATGACAAAAACTCGACGTTTCAATGGTGAGGGGACACGTCTTGCATCCATTTTTGTGGCATTTTCTATGACTGCCAGAGCCCGAAGAAATCCCAGTTGTAGAAATAGATACATCAGCCGGACTTAAAATTTCCTTGAGATTTCGAGCTCGAGAAAATGCCATTCTCAAACGAGAGTTTTCAAAGATGGGATGGGTCCGCATAATATCCCAATGTTGTCTGATAATATGGGCAGCTGCCTCACCCCCTTGCATGTATCTCATGATAAAAGTCATAGTCAAATCTTCCTGTGACTCGGAAATGTTATGTTGAAACAACAAATCTCGATTCAGGTATTTAGCTCTTGTGTATGCTTTTCTCAAAACAGATTTAGGGTAACCCCGATTTAACAATTTGGAACCAAACTGGTTGGCTTGCTGATGAAAATCTCTCTCATCTGTGCAAATACGTTTAAAACGTACAAATTGCGAAAAAGGTAAACTTTTTCTAAGAGATTTGGGATGACAACTGCCATACTGCAGGATCGTGTTCCTATCTGTAGGTTTAATGTGGACCCTGGTTTGAAAAAATTGTTGTTCATGCAAAGTAACTTCCACATCAAGGAAATTAATTTTGTGGGCGGAAAAAGAAACAGTGAACTGTATTCGAGGATGACAATTGTTCAACCAATGTTGAAAATCATTTAACTCGCTCACTGTGCCTTGCCACACCAAAAAAATGTCGTCAATATACCGGCGCCAAATCACTATGTTGGCATTGAATGGAGATGTAGTCAACCATTTGTTTTCAAAAGCCGCCATATATAGATTAGCTAAAGTTGGAGCAAATGTAGCTCCCATGGCAACCCCAGAAATCTGTAAATAGATTTTATTGTCAAATTTAAAAAAATTTTTGTATAAGGCCACCTTTAGTAACGACATCAGGAATTTTGTCGGAACATCATGTGGTCTTTGTCTGTTTTCCAATGCCAAAAACACAACCTCTAATAACTCATCTTGAGGAATTACAGTATAGAGTGATTTGATGTCAAATGTTGCCATGAGGCATTGTGGGTGTGGCAAAACAATCTCCTGTAGAATCTGTAAGAAATGGTTAGTATCTTTTATATACGAGGGACATTGTGGAACCATAATTTTCAAAAATGTATCTAAATAAATAGACAACGGCTCCAAAAGAGACCCTCTAGACGAAAGAATAGGTCTACCTGGTGGTTTATGTGTATCTTTGTGAATTTTCGGTAATAAGTAGAGCACTGGAATCACTGGGGTTTTGTTGTTCAAAAATTGGAATTCTTTTTTTGTCAGAAAGCCCAATTCCAATCCTTCCTGTGTAATATCATGAATGATCGATTGTAACTGTGTGGTGCAATCATGTTGTAATTCCCTATATGCTGTGTGTGGTCAGATAATTGTGACATTGCTTCAGCTAAATAGCTTGATCTATTTTGTACAACCACAGCACCCCCCTTATCGGCTTTCTTGATAATGATCTCCGAATTATTCTTCAGATCATCCAAGGCCTTCCGCTCTGCTCTTGACAGATTGTCGTGAGTGTGATTAAACTTGTTCCCAAAAAGCTTCTGTACGTCCCGAAGGACTAGCTGTTTAAATGCATTTATAGTCGGATCAGAGTATTTGTATTATAGTTACGATAAATAATCTGCAACAGTTTTTTTGAATACTCAGTTTGCTGAAGATCAGCAATGCGAGGCACTGATTGGTGGGCTGGAGGTGATCAATGATTATAATCTTTTTTTGGTTTGAATAACCTTTTTGGAAGCATAAGATTCGGAAGATTCAGAAGCTTCCACATAGATATGAGACGCCTCTATCAGCCTATTAATTTTACATCATAATAAGCATTCGTAGTCTGTTTATATTTGTGTATTTCTAGGATAAGCAGCAAAAAATGTATTGTACTGTTTTGATATCTTGACAGGTAATTGTGACCTGGATTGGCCACTGTTGGAAACAGGATGCTGGGCTTGATGGACCTTTGGTCTGTCTCAGTATGGAAATATTTATGTACTTATATAAGAATACTAACATTGCTCACTGATCCCCATCTTGTCTTTGTAAGTTTGGATCAGTCCTCTTTATTCTTTGATTAATGTCCATCACAAGGTTTGCTGGGCTATGGTTATCTTGCTTTTACTGTTATATGAGTAACAGTTCAGTACACAGAGGGAGACATTTTCAAAGGCTTAGCTGGAAATTTGGCATGCAAAATTCTACCCTGCAGGGTAGAATGATTCATGGATTTTCAGCTGGCTAAAAGCACAAGTGCAACTTGTACACTAGTTTTAAAAAAATGCACATACAGTATATAGGAGACACGTATACTTTACATCACACTTTTAGATGGTAAAAGTCAGGATTCTTAGTAAAATATGACTCTTCATTCTCTGAGGATGGTGGAAGCGGCAGCTGTGAGCCTCCTTTCTTTCCCTCCTCCCCAGGGTGCTGTTTCTGAGGAAGAGGATAGGACAGCAGCTTTATGGTGCCTCAGGCAATGCCTTCTTATTTGCTGAAGGTCTGGACTGTCACAATGTGAGCCACAAAGTCCTGCACAGTTTAAAGTGTAGCACCAGTCCTTGACAGCAATGAGGAGGATGCGGCCCATGGTGTGCACTGCCACTGTACTTGTAGTACAAATTGGGATGGGAGGATGGGTAAAGGGATGTGGGAAGGAAAAGGGTACGAGAGAGTGAAGATATCATGGGGAGAACATAGAGGGGCATAATTGAACGAAAACGCCTATCTCCATGGGCGTTTATCTCCGAGAACGGGTCCGTGAAGGGGCGGACCGAACCGTATTTTGGGAAAAAATAGACGCCCATGTTTTATTCAACAATGTGTGAGCTGGGCGTTTTTGTTTTTCAGCGATAATGGAAAATGAAAGCGCCCAGCTCAAAAATGAATAAATCCAAGACATTTATTCGTGGGAGGGGCCAGGATTCGTAGTGCACTGGTCCCCCTCACATGCCAGGACATCAACCGGGCACCCTAGGGGGCACTTTTACAAAACCAAAAAAAACAGGTAAAAGAGCTCCCAGGTGCATAGCACCCTTCCCTTATGTGTTGAGCCCCCCAAATCCCCCTCAAAACCCACTGCCCACAAGTCTACACCATTACTATAGCCCTAAGGGGTGAAGGGGGGCACCTACATGTGGGTACAGTGGGTTTGGGGGGGTTGGATGACTAATAAGCATTAAGCAGCACAATTGTAACAGGTAGGGGGGATGGGCCTGGGTCCACCTGCCTGAAGTCCACTGCACCCCCTAACAACTCCTCCAGTGACCTGCATACTGCTGCCAGGGAGCTGGGTATGACATTTGAGGGTGAAAATAAAAATTTGTGAAACATCATTTTTTTGTGGTGGGAGGGGGTTAGTGACCACTGGGGGAGTCAGGGGAGGTCATCCCCGATTCCCTCCAGTGGTCATCTGGTCATTTAGGGCACTTTTTGGGGCCTTATTCGTGAAAAAACAGGGTCCAGGAAAAGTGTCCTAAATTCTAGCTAAAAACGCATACTTTTTTCCCATTATCAGTGAAATGCGCCCATCTTTGTTTGGCAGATAACCACGCCCCAGTTCCGCCTTCGCCACACCTCTGACACGCCCCCATAAACTTTGTCCGCATCTGCGACGGAGTGCAGTTGAAAACGTCCAAAAATCGGCTTTCGATTATACCGCTTTATTCGTTTTTGTGAGATAAACGTCCATCTCCCGATTTAGGTCGGAACTTGGGCGTTTTTCTCGTTCGATTATAAGCAGGATAGTAACATAGTAGATGACGGCAGAAAAAGACCTGCACGGTCCATCTAGTCTGCCCAACAAGATAAACTCATATGTGCTACTTCTTGTGTATACCTTACCTTGATTTGTATCTGCCATTTTCAGGACACAGACCGTAGAAGTCTTGCCCAGAACTAGCCCCATTTTCAGGACACAGACCATAGAAGTCTTGCCCAGAACTAGCCCCACCACCCAAACACCAGCCCCGCCTCCCAATCTCGGCTAAGCTTCTGAGGATCCATTCCTTCTGCACAGGATTCCTTTATGTTTATCCCACGCATGCTTGAATTCCGTTACCGTTTTCATCTCCACCACCTCCCGTGGGAGGGCATTCCAAGTATCTAATGTAAGAGGGAGAATGAGTAAGAGGATGATGAGTAATAGTCCAAGTGAGAGAAGGGGATTAGAAGGGGGGAGTGAGGTGAGTGAGAAGATCAGAGGGTATGGAACATGCTCCAAAAGCTCAGATAACAAATGCTATTACCATCAATTTTATTTGCTATAAATTCTTTCCACTGTATTATTTTTCCAGTTGTTTTTTAATCAGTTTATTTATTTATTTATTGGGATTTATTAACTGCCTTTATGAAGAGATTTACCCAAGGTGGTGAAGTTCTTCTACCACTGGATATTGTCACATCTATAAACCATATATTTTCTTCTCTATGAATGTGATGCCAGGAGTGTTGTGCTCCAAATGCCTGTCAGTTTGGTTTTTTTGAAGTCCAACAAGATCTTGACCTGATCATTTTCTATAACCCTTCAATGGTATGATCGCCATGGAGGTACTTTGAGGTGTGAGTGAGGATTGGAGCTGAGGAGCAGGGAGAAAGTGAGGGAATCAGAGGTACTGTGAGCTGTGAATGAGGGGATTGGAGAGACTGTGAAAAGTCCTTGAAGGGATTGTCCCTCTCCTTCTTCCTACCTGTATCCCCCCTCCCCAAGTCAGAATTCCCTCTTTCAGCTCCTTCCTCCCTGATCCCTCCTTTCACCCCATTATGTATTCCCTTTCTCTCCTCTTTCTTATGCTCCTTGGTTCTCCATCCTCCCCCCTCTAAGTTTCCATCTTCCTTGCCTTTCCAATCACTTTTCCATTTCTCTTCTCTGGAATGATCTCTCTCTCTCTCTCTCTCTCTCTCTCTCTCTCTCTCTCTCTCTCTCTCTCTCTCTCTGTATCCCCCCAGATTCTTTCTATTCTCTATCACACTTCTCCTTTCCGAGCACTGATCATTAAGGGAACCCCTCCCCCCCAAAAAAAGAGAGCGAGAAAGCGCCAAATGAATTACCCAACCATTTAAGAAATGTAAGATAATGACTTCTTCTTAATATGATAAAATAATATAATCTGCATAATAGGCAGACTAGAAACGAGAAATAAATAAATAATGTGTAAATATATTCCATTTTTGCAAATGAACCCTATAATTGCCAAATAATTTAAGAAACTTTGCTGTAGAATTTTCAAATTCTTACAGCTAGATCTATGCTAAGAAACTGGGAAGCTATGGTGCAAATGTGCATACATACTCTAAGCCCCATAATAATAATAATAATACATAAAAGAAATTGATGGAAAATGTGTCAAAAACCTTTCACAGTGATAGCTGAACATTGGAGCACTTAAAAAGAAACTGAAGTAATATTATTAGCAGGCTAAAAGATAAAGATGAAACTGTGAACCATCTAGTCAGTGCCTGTAGCAAAACAGCCCAAATTGACTATAAAGAGTGCAATGATCAAGTGGCTAAATTAATCCATTGGAATCTCTGCAAAAAGTATGGTTTTCATGCAGCAAACTATTGGGATCATAGCATTGCAAAGGTTGTAAAAAATGAGCAGGTCGAGATCTTGTGGGCCTTTAAAATATAAACTGACAGGCACTTGGAGCACAACTCTCTTGACGTCACATTCCTGGAAATGAAAATGTGTGGTTTATAAATATGGCAATACCTGGTGATAGCAGAACAGATGAAAAACAGCTGAAAAAATAATAGAGTGGAAAGAATTTGTAGGAAAACAAAATTGATGGTAATACCAATTATGATTGGAGATCTTGGAGCAATACTGATGGGCTGTCAAAATACTAGGAAATTTTAAAAATTTAACAAACATAGGGCCTCTGTTACCAAGCTGAGGTAAAAGAGGTAGCATCGGCACATGGATTTGCTACGCATCGAAGCCCCCTTTTACTGCAGTGGGTAAAAGACTTTTTTTTTTAAAAAGGAAATGGTCCCACGGTAAGTGAACCACTTGCTTCGTGGCCATTTCCCCAGGGGAGCCTTTATCGCCACCCATTTAGGCAGTGGTAAGTGCTCCCACGCTACCCCGGTGGATTACCACTGGGTAAGCCCCGGTGCTAGAAAATAAAAATGTATTTTCTAGCATCGGAGTTGGCAAGTGGCAGAGGCTGGGACTACCACTGGGCTCCAGTAGTCCGGACGTAGGCCCAATTTTCCATGCATCAACGTGCAAGTAGCCCTACCACCCTTTAGTAAACGAGCCCTATCACACCATCAATTTGGAAGGAAAAAAAATCCTACCCTACCTGTCCTTAGCTAGAACCAAAATTATTGGAATTAAAACTGGTCAGCATTGGCTGTGATATGCCTCACATGAAAACAAACCACAAGTGCAACACAAAGTCAGTCCACATGAATCCAAGGAGTAGGGAAGGGATATTGGCCAAACTAACACACCAATATATTTCAAAAGGAGAACAATGCTTTTATTGAATGAATATCAGAACACTTACAAACTCATCAGAAAACATACAGGTTGTATGTGTTCTGATATTCATTCAATAAAAGCATTGTTCTCCTTTTGGAATATATTGGTGTGTTGATTTGGCCAACACGCCTCACATGAAGACATCGTCTGGCCGATATTCAAAGTGAGTTAACCAGCTGGGAACAGCTGTCGACCAGTTAACTTGCTTGTATGCAGCTATCCAGCTATTTTCAGTGGCAATTAAGCACAAAGGACTAGATTCTATATGGAGTTACCACACAGCTACCGCGTGGCTGTTGCAGTTATTTCATTTTTGGCGTGCGTCCAATACGCGTGGCCGAAAAATAATTTTTATTTTCTGCCATGCATATCGGATACGCTCCAAATGGCATTTGGTGTGCATAGGTCATTACCGCCCGGTTACCACGTGAGACTTTACTGCTAGGTCAATGGCTGGCGGTAAGGTCTCAGACCCAAAATGGGCGCGGCAATTTTCATTTTGCCACACGTCCATTTACAGCAAAAATTTTAAAAAGACCTTTTTTACAGGTGCACTGAAAAATGATTCTGTGTGCGCCCAAAACCCGCGCCTACACTACTGCAGGCCATTTTTCAGTGCACCTTAGTAAAAGGACCCCTAAATGCATTGAGGGGAATTTTCGATAAGTCGTCCAAATTTTTGTTCATTACATCCAAAAAAAGCCTGTCCATCTTAGAGCCATTTTCGAACAGGAAAAATGACTGAGTTTCAGTTTTGAAAATGGCTCAAAGATGGATGTTTTGCACGGAAGACATCTATAAAAAAAGAGCCATTTTCCAAAGTGACTCGTCCAACTTATAAACGCTGAAAAATCAGGCACAAGAATGTTTGGCATTATTTTGAGAGAAATGGCTACACAGACACCCCTGCAGAGCAGAGGGGCAGCCTAGTGGTCAGTGCAGTAGATTTTAAACAATGGCACCCAGGTACAATTCCCACCATAACTCCTCTAGGGGGTCTTTTACTAAAGTTTAGCTCGAATTATCTGCAGCAGGGCCCATTTTATTCCTGTGGGCTCTGCTGCAGATAACATGAGCTAAGCTTTAGTAAAAGACCCACCCTATTTTGTATTGTGAGCCTTCCAGGAACAGAATAAAACCTACTGTACGTAACTGTATACCACTACAATAGCCTTCATGCCTGCTGGTGTCTCCTATATGTAGGTACAATAGATAGTTTGTTATAGTTTTAGAGCTCATAGTTTCTAGTACAAATGGACCTGGGTCCCCTTGTTCACAGTCTACTGCACTAACCACTAGGCTACTCCTAGGAGTTGCTTGCTGCTCTGTTGGGTAAGCCCATAATACATGATATTGTCATAGTGCCCGGTATCCCCTCTCAGTTTCACTTCTTAAGGGGGTGGGAGAGGAACAGCATTAACTGGGGGATTATGGAGGGGTCAAGCCTTAATCACTCCAGTGGACAGATGGTCAGTCAGACCTGATTAAATAAGCCTAGATTTTTTTTTTGTCCTGGACATTTCTTCCTTTTCCATTATTACTGCAAGATGTGCTAATTTCAGGCCCACCTAGTTCTGCCCAAGAGTCACCTCCAACATACCCCCTTGCTATTTGGATGAACTCAGTGGAAAATGTCCCAATTCTGTCTTTTTGAAAATTGCTATTTTCAGCAGATGGATTGTTTTTTTGGCCATTTTGAGCTATCTATCTGCTTCGAAAGTGAGCTCCATAGAGCACCAGTTAAGAGTTCTACTGATCTGTTACTCCAGAATGTCCTTGGAAAGAGTAATAAAAACAAATGACAGCAGGAGATTCCAAATTCATATAGAGGGACATTTTCAAAAAAAACGTCTAAGTTGGAATTTGGATGTCTTTGTAAAATGTCCAAATTTGGAGGCGGGGAAAAGGTCATTTTTGAAAAAAAATGGATGTCCATCTTTGTGTTTGAAAATACCATGGACGTCCTTGGATTTGGATGTCTTTGATTTTCGGCCATTTTCGAAAACAAAAACATTCAAGTCTAAAGCGTCCAAATTCAAGTCATTTGGACGTGGGAGGAGCCAGCAATTTTAGTAGACTGGTCCCCCTGACATGCCAGGACAGCAATCGGGCACCCTAGTGGGCACTGCAGTGGACTTCATAAAATGCTCCCAGGTACACAGCTCCCTTACCTTGTGTGTTGAGCCCCCCAACCCCCCCCCCAACCCCACTACCTCCAACTATACACCACTACCAGAGCCCTTAAAGGTGAAGGGGGGCACCTATATGTGGGTACAGAGGGTTTGTGGTGCATTTTGGAGGGCTCGCTGTTTCCTCCACAAATGTAACAGGTAGGAGGGGTATGGCCATGGGTCCACCTGTCTGAAGTGCACTGCACCTACTACTAAACTACTCCAGGGACCTGCATGCACTGCCATGGACCTGAGTATGACATCTGAGGCTGGCATAGAGGCTGGCAAGTAATATTTATAATCATGTTTTTTGAGGGTGGGAGGGGGTTAGTGACCACTAGGTAAGTAAGGGGAGGTCATCTCCAATTCCCTCCAGTGGTTATCTGGTCATTTCAGGCAACTTTTTGTGCCTTATTCATAATAAAAACAGGTCTAGGTGAAAACGTCCAGGTTTTAGTCCTGGACGTCTTTACTTTATTCCATTATGGCTCAAAGACATCCAAGTCTTAGGAACGCCCAAGTCCCGCCTCAAACACGCCTCTGATACGCCCCCTTGAGATTTGGATGTCCTTGCAATGGACTTCTGACAAAGAGGTCCAAAATGCGGTTTCGATTATACCGATTTGGACGTCTCTTTGAGAAGGACGTCCAAGTGCCGATTTATGTCACTTTTTGGACGTCCATCTCTTTTGAAAATGAGCCTGATAGTGAACTAATGGCCAGTGGGGTGTGGGGTGTCCCTACCCTGAGAAGAGAACATCATGGTTGATTTAAAGACATAACACAATGTGACATACAATAGATAATGCCATTTTTTCTTTTCATAGAAGACCTATGTGCTCATTCTTAATATTTCTTCAGTTCTGGGAAAGGAAGCACATCTGCTCATGACAGATAGGAAGCTACAAGTCACTGTGATCTCAGCAGCTCCCTTTTTAGCCCAGTTTGACACTTTGACTTCTAGTGAGAATTCAGCAACAGAACTGTCAAATGCAACTGTATTGTTAATCTACTTGATAGCATGTGATTTTTCTTTTTGTCTGTCTGCCATGAGGCCTAGGAAATAAAAAAAGATGAAAATTAGTATATCTCTTGGGGATTTCTTTGCCTTCGGTGATAGGACATCTATTAACTACAGCATCACCTCTATTGGGATTTTAAAAAAAAGAAAAAAGGAAGCAATATATCTTGTTTTTAAACTAGGTATCATTAAAGTTCACCCTTAATAGTGGAAGCTGTGGGATATCTCAGATTCTAAAATATATTAGCCATGATTTATTTCATGTATTAAAAAAAATATTTGCAGAAGAGAGATGTGTAATTACACTGTTAGCTATAGTGAGCAAATTGTTTGAAACTGTGAGACCTTGGTTCATTTCTGCTCCATAAGTCAGGGGCCCTTTTACTAAGGTGTGATGAAAAATGGCCTGTGATAGTGTAGACACGTTTTGTGGCTGTGCACAGAATCATTTTTCAGTGCACCTGTAAAAAATGCCTTTTAAAAAATTTTTTGCCGAAAATGGACGTGTGGCAAAATGAAAATTGCCGTGCATCCATTTTGGGTCTGAGACCTTAACGCCAGCCATTGACTTAGCGGTAAGGTCTCATGCGGTAACTGGGCGGTAATGGTCTACGTGCTTAAAATGCCAATTACTGCTCGATTACTGCCCACGCGTAGTGGGCACATGTAAAAAATGAAATTACCACATGGGCTATGTGGTAGCTGGGTGGTAACTCAGAATTGCCGTGCGTTGGGCGCGCATAGGTGCTTACGCAGTTTAGTAAAAGGGCCCCTCAATTAGGTCTCAGAGAATGGTGGACAAAACATTGACTATCCCTGAGGTGAAGATGAAGGAGGTGCAGGCAAAGTTCTCCAGCAGTTATTGTGTGAAGACAAGAGCTTGAACCAAGGGACAGTTGGAATCTAGAAACTAGGGATAACCCAAATATTCTTATTCGATTCAATTTGGCCCCCAATATTGGCCTGAATACATTATTTGTATTTGTCTGCATACCCCCAGATTCTATTTATGGTGCCTACATTCTGTGTGGAAATACGCACATATCTTAATTGGTGGAACAAGGTAAATATCATTTTTAACAGCACTTAGCAAGCACTAATTGGCAATAATTACAATTTATGCTTGGAAATCGCTAACCGTATTCTATAAAGAACTGCACCTAAATTGCATAGCGCGTAGTTCAAAATAAATGCACATAGCTTAAAAGGGGTGTGTTTATGGGCATTTTGTGAGTGTTCCAAAATTTCTACGCATAATTACAGAATACAGATCAGTGCGTCTAAATCTATGCACACGGATGTACACCAGGTTTTTATTGGCATAAATGAACGAGCGTAGATTTAGGCTCTTATGTTATCAACTAAACATATTTCATATACCACACCTCTGAAAGAGTGGGAGGGAATCTGAAGTTTAATAGTTGGTGTGGATGAGCAGTATGGTCTTTATCTGCAAACTATTTTTTATGCTTCTATAATTTTCAGCTCTCATACAATCAACCATACATTCGACTTTTTTCTTTTTAGCCCCTAGATTATGGAATTCTCTTCCTCAGTCAGTTTGTTGTCTTTTAATTTTTGATTACATCCCAAAAAAGCCAGTTCATCTTGTAAAACTTATTTTTTCATCAGAATTGTTCTTGTCTCTAGTTTTGGACTGTCTCGCTGTGGGGTTCTTTGAACAACAGCTCCCGCTGCCCCCCCTCCCTTTACTTTGTTTTGTTATATATGAATCTATTTTGCTGTGTGATTTATTGTTCTTTGCCTTGTCTGATACTGTCATTTATATACTGGAGTCCCTTTCTATTTTTTAATTTTTAGCTTGTATACCACCTTGACCTTCTTGTAAAGACAGTATAGAATTTTTTTAATAAACCATAAAACTGGCAAAGCATTTGCACTCTGAAAAATTGCCCACTATAGGGTTCATTCACTGAAATTTGGGATTCAGAGAAATTTACAAACAAAAAAGTTATTTTTGAGTGTGATGGAATAAAAATAATTTTACCCAATGTTTAAAAGCAAATCTGTCTCATAAGCACCACCTTTCTCAGAACAGTCAGGTAAATCCCCTTTGTGTATTTCTTTAAAGTGAACCCCACTCTAATTTATATACCCTATTGGTTTCATTACAATTGTCATGCGCTTCCTATGTGCTTTGAAAATGAGCATTTAAGTCTCCAGCAAGGAGTTGATTTAATTAAAGTTAACTGTATTTGAAATTTTAAAAAATGCGTGATCTGAAAGAATTGTGCAGACATTACCATGGGAAGAAGTATTTTAGGAATGAGAAAAAAGTCTATTCTTGAATACGATTGATGTGGAGAAGAGAAGAATGTATCAACCACTCAAAAGTGGAAGAACACTGAATCCCTATAAGCATCGTCAAAGGAAGTTCAAAGAGTAGGGTAAACTGGCTCTTCCAAAGAAAACCATGGGAGATGCTTCTTCAAAAATGTGGTATTTATTGAAAAACATCAAATGACTCGACATGACTGCTGTGTTTTGGCACCCAAAGCGCCTGCATCAGGAGTCTTATGGTACAGGTGACAATTCCAAGATCAAATTCAAACAAAGGCAAAGTTTATCCAAAATGTAAAGTGAACATGTGTAATGTCCATTAACAAAAGCTTGGAAAAGTAACGGAGAAGAGAAGAACGTAAAATCCTTTTTGGTAGAGTGTAGAATTCTCCAGAGATCAGTCAATCCCACATCATTGAGGAGAGAATGAAGATCATGCCACATTTTAGATAGACAGAAAGTTCATATAGATTGTCAATCTAGTAGAAGGTCAGGTGGGAGATTGAAGTCATCATCTGCAGTTATTGGATGTGAACTATATTCCAGGAGAAGTTCTCTGACAGTAAACATAAATGCAGAAGTATCTACATCCAGACCATAGATGCTCATAATAGATACAATTGTCACGGTTGTGACTGTATCCCATGCCTACACTCACCTCACCTCCTGGTGACCAGGCCCTATGGCTGCTGGAGCTGTTCTTTGTTCAGTACTCCTGCTGAATTTCTGCACCAAAAAAACAAAAAACAAAATTCTGTGCAAAAACTTTTAAAATTCTGCACACAAAGTTTGAAAATTCTGCAAATTTCTGTGCACAAAATTTGCAAATTCTGCAAGTTTGTTTGGCATAATTTAACCAATATTAGAGCCTCCTCTTCCTATACACAGATATCATCTATATTTTTCCCAGCACCCATAGCATCCACCTTTTTTACAGCACCCCACTCCCTCCCTGCCTCCCTCCTTCCATGTACCCTGTGAGGAACCCCTGAGGGTCAGGGAAGAAGGGATTCAGGAAAGGAGCAAGATGGGTAGGTTTCATACCCGGGATTCCAACTACAAGTCCCAGGATCCTAGGAGCTGGGAAGCCACGCCCCTACGGAGGCATAAGTTTCTCAAGAGCCAGAGAAAGGAGGAGGAGGACTACAGTTCCCAAGAACCTCTGCAAAGCCCTGGGGGCAAGCAAAGGGAGCAGCAAGGGAACTACAAGTCCCAGGATCCCGAGGGAGAGGAGGGGGATTGGCTGAGGAGGAATAATCAGGAGGGAGAGGACCAGCTGGGGACCATAAAGGGAGAGGAGCCCATGGAATTGGAGGGGGAGAAAGAGGTCAGAGAGGAGACCCAAGCCCAAGATGACTGGGGAAGTGAGCCCATGGAGATTGCTGCTCTAGCTCATGTACAAGGGAAGAAGTTGAAAGGCTTCATAACAAACCTTCTTCAAGGCTGGGGAAAGCTTGGAGGAAAAGTTAAGTAGCTGTTCCACTCAAGGGGGAGAGAGGTGCCGTGCTGTAAAGCAGTGAATGATTTCAGCTATGGCCAGAAGTCAGACCCGACTGGAGAAATAGGGAGTGACTTGAACTGTGTCCAGGACCCTGGCCATGCTGGGGAAGCAGTGAGAGATTTGAACTGTGTCCAGAAGTCATGCCATGCTGGGAAAGCAGTGAGTGAAGGAAGGGGGGAAGGAACAAGGGGTGATATGTGCTGTAACCAAGGACTGTGTCTGAAAGAGGAAATGTCTTGGCCTTGCTGATGGAATAAAGCGGTTTTAAGCATATTTTTGGAGTCTGCTTCTGGGAGTGCTGTGTCCAGGGAAGGGCCCTTCCAGGGTCAGCCGAGTTCATACCTGCAGGAAGGCCTGAAGGTGGTGGCCTGCTGACAACCCACAAAAAGCATCCCTCCTTTTTTTACAGCCCCTCCCTCCCCCCACAAAGAACAACCCTCTTTTTTGTAGCCCCTCTCACCCACAGCATCTCCATTTTAAGCCCCTCCCTCACTCCCCCACAGCATTCCCCCTTTCTTTGCACCCCCTCCCACCCACAGCATCCCTGTTTTTACAGCCACACACTGCATCACCCCTTTTTTACAGCCCCTCCCTCCCCCACAAAGAACAACCGTCTTTTTTGCAGCCCCTCTCACCCACAGCATCCCCCTTTTAAGCCCCTCCCTCACTCCCCCACAGCATTCCCCCTTTTCATACAGACCCTCCCTCCCCAAACATAGCATCCCCCTTTTTTGCATCCCCTCCCACCCGCAGCATCCTTTTTTTTACAGCCACCCACAGCATCCCCCGTTTCTTATAGTCCCTCCCTCCAGCCACCCCCGCACTTACCCATGAGGTAGGAGGAGGAAGAGGAGAAGGAGGAGGAGTTGCAACAGGAGAACCTCTTCAGGGCAGGAAAGAACCCCACTCTTTTCTGCCCCACTACCGCCGCTCTCTTGCTGGTGCCATGCTTTTTCCAAATGGCCTCCGAGACTTCAAGCGGTAATCTCACAAGATTACTGCTTTAAGTCTCGGTGGCCATTTTGAAAAAGCATGGTACCAGTGGGAGAGCAGCGGCAGCGGGACAGGAAAGAGTGGGGTTTTATCTTGCCCCTGAAGAGGCCACTAGACCTCCAGGGCATGCTGTGCTTAGGTAGGCCGGTTGGCAGCAAGCAGGGGTTGGGCAAGCAGGCGGGGGAGAGCGCAGATTTTGCGCAGAAATGTTGATTTCTGCATGACTGGGGAATTCTGTGCAAACTTTGCGCTCCGTAGTCATGCCAAATTCTGGCAGGAGTACAGTAGAGTACTAGTGCCTTGTTCAATCATGGGTACTGTGACCAATTTTATATAGGACCACATTCTATTAACACTGAAGCAGGTTCACAGGCCGAAACATGGCCATGTCGGGTCCTAGACGAGTTGAATTTGAGACTACATTAAAGGTCCTAATATTTTAAGACTTTGGAAGTCCTTGTTTTCTTTGCCTTACTTCCTTATTGTTGTCTACACGCTCATGAGGTTTTGGATTGTCTCCTTCTTCTGTGTTTATTTATTTATTTTACACATTTATAGACCACATGAATCAAAGCAGATTACAATAAAAACATAGTGCCGTTAAAGTGCTAGTGAGT
Organism: Microcaecilia unicolor; assembly: GCF_901765095.1. NCBI lineage: Eukaryota > Metazoa > Chordata > Amphibia > Gymnophiona > Siphonopidae > Microcaecilia > Microcaecilia unicolor. Next base: position 189,408,331 of record NC_044032.1, on the reverse strand, counting down.
GTGGGTGTAATTGTAATCTAAAATATACTTTTTGACCTTATGTAATAAGTTAAGCATTGCTTATACATCAGTGTGGTACAGTTTAACGTGCTGTGTGAATATGAACAGAGCGCATGTGATCTGTGCCAACAGAAAAGATATGGTTGAATTGCAAAAGGGGATAAACAAGCTTTACTTCTTTTTATCTGAGCATTCATGGACCAACTATTTGTGGCTGGGCAGAGCCCTGACTAAGATCCATTGGAATTTTAAAGAATGAGCTTTGATTAATAACAGCTTGTCATTTGCTGCAGGTATTATGTTGCTGGGGGGGTGAAATCAATGGCAGAAAATGCTACAGAGTCCATCCTTCAAAACACACTAAGGAGTCCTTTAACTAAAGCTTAGCGTGTGCTAACAGACATTAGCATGCACTAACTCCCTGGTTCTATAAAGGTCGTCAAAAATTGTGATCACAAATTTAGGTGCATTCCTGATTTGCGTGCGCAATTTAATACAAGAAGGAGCCTGTTAGTGCCAATGATTGGCTCTTTAATAAGCAATTATTGGCACTAATTAGATTTAATTGGGACTAAAGTGCGTAAAGTTAGGCATAGGATCCATGGCTAAAATTTATGTGTGGTCCAAAAAAGAGGGCACAGAAATGTGAGAGTCTTGGGTGTTTCAGGTTGGAGCAGGGGTGTGGTTTTGAATTGCGTGCATAATTACAGAATATAGGTGCTCCACGTGTAAATTTGGGTGCAGGCATGTGCACTACGTTTTCATTGGTGCAAATGGCTGTGTCTAAATTTACTCACGACCTCTCTGCTTATGCATTAGTTCTACAAACCACGCCGAATTTTAGGTGCAGCTTATAGAAAACGTGGGGTTTTAAAATACAAAATAGGATACCCAGCATTTAGTGTGCACTGATTATTTTATTAATTTAGATTTTGCTCACACCTTTTTCAGTAGTAGCTCAAGGTGAGTTACATTCAGGTACACTGGATATTACTCTGTCCCAGGAGGGCTCACAATCTAAGTTTGTACCTGAGGTAATGGAGGGTTAAGTGACTTGCCCAAGATCACTAGGAGCAGTAGTGGAATTTGAACTGGCCACCTCTGGATTGCAAGACCAGTGCTTCAACCACTAGGCCACTCCTCCATACTAAGCTTTAGTAAAAGGGCCCCTAAAAATTTAATGAGGAAATATAAAAGATTTTACATTCATTTTGGTTTATTAATAAATGTTATTATGTGTTGTCCCAAACTCCTTCCATAACCACATCAGATCACAACACTTCCAAGAGGTTCTCTTTGCTTTTATAACATTATGCTTTGATGCTTTTTCTTTAAGATTGAACTGTGGATAATTTAGTTAATACTTATATACTACTGTATGCCATTTGTGTGAGTCATGTTGCTTCCAGGAGTGAGTGGGTGAGAAGAGGCAGAGACTTAACTAACACAAGTTTATTCAGGAATTCAGGCCTGTATGCACCGCACTGGCACACTTAGTACAGGGAATTACTGATTTCTGCAGGTGATTCTATTGAGTTTTGATATATGGAGCAAGTACCCAGGTGAGCCTGTGTTAGTGATATATAAATTCACAACCTGATATAATAACCGCTGCTATCACGTTAGCGTGTGCCAATGTGCAGTATGTAACACAAGTCCCTCAATGAAACCCTGAAAACTATGGTGTAGTGCTGCATCCTAATGCATAAATACATGTTATTACTTTGGGTCATTTGATCTTATTTATAACTGTGGGATTGTATATATAGTTGATGTGTTCTATATGTGCACAGTCTTGTTAGTATACACATAGGGGCTCTAGGGGAATGTGAGATGATTAGACTTGATTTGGGACTGTTCATTATCTAACACGAGTTTTACTTTTATAATTTTAGATCTAGTTTCAGTCCAGCAAAACACGGGGGTATCCTCTGCCCCAACCAGCAGAATAAGAAATATTACTACTACTTACCATTTCTATAGCGCTACTAGACATACGCAGCGCTGTACACTGGACATGAAGAGACAGTCCCAGCTTGATAGAGCTTACAATCTAATTAGGACAGACAAACAGGACAGGACAAATAAGGGATAAAGGAATTACTAAGGTGGGAATGATAAAACATGGATACTGAACAAGTGAGTAAGGGTTAGGAGTTAAAAGCAGCATCAAAAAGATGGGCTTTTAACCTAGATTTGAAGATGGCCAGAGATGGAGCTTGACATACTGGCTCAGGAAGTCTATTCCAGGCATATGGTGCAGCAAGATAAAAGGAATGGAGTCTGGAGTTAGCGGTGGAGGAGAAGGGTGCAGATAAGAGAGATTTCAAACGGACGAGTTGGAGAAACTTACTGACTTCACGGTAAACCTGGAGGACGTAATGGGGCAGTTTAGCAAACTGAAGAGTAGCAAATCTCCTGGACCGGATGGTATTCATCCTAGAGTACTGATAGAACTGAAAAATGAGCTTCCGGAGCTACTATTAGTGATATGCAATTTATCCTTAAAATCGAGCATGGTACCAGAAGATTGGAGGGTGGCCAATGTAACGCCGATTTTTAAAAAAGGTTCCAGGAGAGATCCGGGAAATTATAGACCAGTGAGTCTGACGTCGGTGCCTGGGAAAATGGTAGAGGCTATTATCAAAAAGAAAATTACAGCGCACATCCAAGGACATGGATTACTGAGACCAAGTCAGCACTGCTTTTGTGTGGGGAAATCTTGCCTGACCAATTTACTTCAATTCTTTGAAGGAGTAAACAAACATTTGGCAAAAGGGAGCCAGTTGATATCATGTATCTGGATTTTCAAAAGGTGTTTGACAAGGTACCTCATGAATGGCTACAGAGGAAATTGGAGGGTCATGGGATAGGAGGAAATGTCCTATTGTGGATTAAAAACTGGTTGAAGGATAGGAAACAGAGAGTGGGGTTAAATGGGCAGTATTCACAATGGAGAAGGGTAGTTAGTGGGGTTCTTCAGGGGTCTGTGCTAGGACCGCTGCTTTTTGATATATTTATAAATGATTTAGAGATGGGAGTAACTAGCAAGGTAATTAAATTTGCTGATGACACAAAGTTATTCAAAGTCGTTAACTCGCAACAGGATTGTGAAAAATTACAGAAGAACCTTACGAGACTGGGAGACTGGGCGGCTAAATGGCAGATGACGTTTAATGTGAGCAAGTGCAAGGTGATGCATGTGGGGAAAAAGAACCCGAATTATAGCTATGTCATGCAAGGTTCCACGTTAGGAGTTACAGACCAAGAAAGGGATCTGGGTGTCGTCATCGATAATACACTGAATCCTTCTGCTCAGTGTGCTGCTGCGGCTAAGAAAGTGAATAGAATTATTAGGAGAGGTATGAAAAACAGGTGTGAGGATGTTATAATGCCATTGCATCGCTCCATGGTGCGACCGCACCTTGAGTATTGTGTTCAATTCTGGTCGCCGCATCTCAAGAAAGATATAGTACAATTGGAAAAGGTGCAGCGAAGGGCGACTAAAATGATAGTGGGGATGGGACGACTTCCCTATAAAGAAAGGCTAAGGAGGCTAGGGCTTTTCAGCTTGGAGAAGAGATGGCTGAGGGGAGACATGATAGAGGTATATAAAATAATGAGTGGAGTTGAACAGGTGGATGTGAAACTTCTGTTCACACTTTCCAAAAATACTAGGACTAGGGGGCATGCGATGAAACTACAGTGTAGTAAATTTAAAACAAATCGGAGAAACCTTTTCTTCGCCCAACGCATAATTAAACTCTGGAATTCGTTGCTGGAGAATGTGGTGAAGGCGGTTGGCTTAGCAGAGTTTAATTCCAGGAATAACATGCACAGAATGCTTGTACGTTTGGGAAGCTCGTCAGGTGCCCTTGGCCTGGATTGGCCGCTGTTGTGGACAGGATGCTGGGCTCGATGGACCCTTGGTCTTTTCCCAGTGTGGCATTACTTATGTACTTATTTACCCAGTGAATGGAGTTCCCAGGGTGGAGTGTAGGGAGAGATAAGAGTGGAGAGGTAATGAAGAGCTGCAGAATGAATGAACCTGTAAATCAATAAGAACTGTATGCGGAAACAGATAGAGAGCCAATGAAGTGACTTGAGGAGAAGGTTAATATGAGCATAGCAACAAAGGCAGAATACAAGTCATGCAACAGAATTTTGAACAGATTGAAGAGGAAAGAAATGGCTTAGTGGGAGACCTGTGAGAAACAAGTTGCAATAGTCTAAGCGAGAGGTGATGAGTGTGGATAAGGTTCTGGTCATGTGCTCAGAAAGGAAAGGATGAATTTTGGTGATATTATAGAGACAGAAATGACAGGTTTTAGCTGACTGCTGACTATGTGCAGAGAAGGAGAGAGAAGAGTCAAAGATGACCCCAAGGTTATGAACTGATGAGATAGGGAGGATGAGAGTGTTATCCACAGAAACAGAGAATGAGGGAAGAAGAGAGATTGGTTTAGGTGAAAAGGTAAGAAGCTCAGGGGCCCTTTTACTAAGTTGCGTAAGTGTCTATGTGTGCCCAACGTGCGCCAAAATAGAGTTACCACGCGACTACTGTGTGGCTCTTGGGGCAATTTCATTTTTGGCGCAAATCCAATATGTGCATCTGAAAACAAATTTTTTTGAGGGTGGGAGGGGGTTAGTGACCACTGGGGGAGTAAGGGGAGGTCTTTCCCGATTCTCTCCGGTGGTCATCTGGTCATTTTGGGCAACTTTTTGTGCCTTGGTCGTAAGAAAAACAGGACCAGGTAAAGTTATCCAAGTGCTCGTCAGGGATGCCATTTTTTTCCATTGTGGGTCGAGGACGTCCATGTGTTAGGCATGCCCAAGTCCCGCCTTCACTACGCCTCCGATATGCCCCCTTGAACTTTGGCCGTTCTTGCGACGGAAAGCAGTTGAGGACATCCAAAATCGGCTTTCGATTATACCGATTTGGACCCTGTGAGAAGGACGCCCATCTTCCGATTTGTGTTGAAAGATGGGCATCCTTCTCTTTCGAAAATGAGCCTGATAGTAGCACATTTAAAATAAATAGCAGAAAATATTTTTTCACTCATCATATAGTTAAGCTCTGAAACTTACTGTTAGAGCAAGCAGTAAAAGCTGGTAATGTAGCTGGATTTAAAAAAAGGTTTGGACAAATTCCTGGAGGAAAAATCCATAAATCATTATTAAGGTAGACCTGGTGAAAGCCACTGCTTATCCGTGAGGTAAAGTAGCATAGAATCTTGCTACTTTTAAGGACTCTGCCCATTACTTGTGACCTGAATTGGTCATTGTTGAAAACAGGATACTTGGCTAGATGGACCATAGTCTGATCCAGTATGGCAACTCTTGGCAGGGATGGGCATCATGGGAAAAGTTTTCAATTGGTTTCACTTATTTCTTGAGGGATGTTCTTTTACAGTTCATAAATCTGGCCAGTCTTCTCCCAGCTATCCGCTACAGTGTGGTGTTCCTCAGGGATCAGTCTTGCCACCTTATTGTTTAAAATTTTTGTCAGTCCCCTTCCAGTACTGATACAGTCACAGAATATTTCTACATATCTGTATGGTGATGATATTTTTTAATTCATTATATCAATCCTAGTAACATTTATTTTCAACCTTTGCAAAGTTGCTTAAACAGGATCGCTTCTTGGCTAGGAGCTAATTGCTTAGTTCTAAATGAGGAGAAAACTATGGTGTGTTGGATCACAAATCATTCCCCACCTCCTTCTGTGATTCCAACTCTTTTTGGGAAACAGTTCCTTCCAGTTGATTCATTTCATTACTTGGGGGTCCTTACAGATTCTCATTTAACTTTTACACAACAGGTTTCTACAGCTCTCAAATCAGGTTTCTTTGCTTTTCATCAGTTATATGCTATTCGTCGGTTTCTAGATTTGAAGGCTTTACAAACCCTCTATCATGCTTATGTAGGCTCCCGTCTAGATTACTGTAATGCAGTCTATGTGGGCATTATACAGTCCAATCTGAAAAGACTGCAGTCACTACAAAATACAGCCGCTAGATTTCTCTGTAGAGCCTGACGCAGGGATCAGTTTCACCTCTATTTCTTAAACTTCATTGGCTCACGGTGCAATTCCGGATTCAGTATAGAATCCGTATACTAGCATTCAAGGCTTGCATGAGGGCACTCTGGATTATCTTGCTAGTGTGATGGTATCATATGTGCCACCCTGCTATTGCGTTCAATTACCGATCACAGGCTGGTTTTACTGAGCCCCAATAGAACCAAGTTGGAATCAATGAGACATAGTGCCTATTTTTTTTCTGGCACCTATGGAACACTCTGACTATCTCAATTTGATCAGAAATATTTTACAAACAATTTAGAGCAAACCTGAAGACCCACTTTTTTCATTTGGCCTTCAATGATGTGGGAACCCTGGGAGGAGGGCAGCGATAGCATTGCAATGAATGGCACCATGATGGAAATGGGTAGAATACATTCTTTTCTCTGGTATGATTGTATCTTTCATGTTTTCATTGGAATTCTTATTCTGGTTTCCGTATTTTTTTAAAGGTATGTACATCACCTCGATTTGGCCTTGACCAAGATTGGTGGTTTATCAAGTCTTAATTAAACCTAAACCTACACATTAGGTTTCTATTTGTGCTGCTACATGCTTAATTTCCTTTATAGAATAGGTTCCAAATAGATGCTGCCTTGATGCCTAAAAATAGGCACCCCTTAATTGTCCTCCACCTGCTAATGTTGCAAATAATGTGGTACAGGTAAATGCAGATTAGAAGATGCAGTTAATTGCTTTCTGTGTTATTGGCCATGCCATTAATGTGTTACAATGTGGCCATATGCATTAATGTCAGAGTTCATTTTCCACATATGTCAGGTACACCCACTATATGATATCATCATGAAATAAAGATTATGCAGACATTCAGCAGTGATAATCTTACACGTCAGACAGTACAAATAGCAGGGATAACTTCTGGCCCCAGCCCTGGGGCACCTCCAGCTTCTCCTTCTGGTATAAGAATAAACAGGGCACCCTGCAAAATGGCATCTCGGTGTTTTAAAGAATCAAAATCTCTCCTATAGGGAATATTGGGAGCTGCTTGATTATAGTTGCACAAGGACAGATATTTCATCCATCACTGTCCTCCATTTCCTCCTGACCCTAACAACTTCCCCTGGTCTTTTGGGTAGTATTCACTATTTAACTAATGAATGCTCCAAGCCTTGGTCTGGTGTTCCAGCTGCCTCTCTGGGCATTCCAAGCCTCATTTTGGCATCACCAGAAATTTTGACTACAATCCCACAGGAATCCCAGGGCAACATTTTCCATCCTTGTGGAAATTCCCTGGCAACTTAACATAAGTCCCTATATTCTGCAACACAGCAAATTAATGGACCGTATTGACCACTTTTATCCTTTCACCTTTTGCCCTTATAGCCTGTTTTTTTGAACCCCCTGTCCTCTACACTATGTTATTTGTATAGTTACCGGATTGGCGTCTGCCTTTACGGTTTGATGTTAGCCACATTGAGTCTGCAAATTGGTGGGGAAATGTGGGGTACAAATGTGTTAAATAAAATAAAAAACTTTCTTCCTTCTCTGCGGGATTCCTGCAGCTTCCTTTGATCCACATTCCCATGCAGCTCTCTAAATATAATAGTGGCCTTGTTGAACCATATAGTATTCTGAAGCAAGAATAAATATATGGGAACTTAAAATACTTACTTTCTATGGGTTTTCAAACTACATTCAAAGCGGTTTGCATAGCATATACAGGTACTTATTTGTACCTGGGCAATGGAGGGTTAAGTGAATTGCCCAGAGTCACAAGGAGCTGCAGTGGGAATTGAACCCACTGATCACTAGGCTACTCCTCTACTCCACTGAGCCTAAGGATGCTGAGAAGTGAATAAAAGGTATTTCCAGATTTGGTAGATGTGTATTTTTGAACATATCAGTAGGCAGAGTGGAGAATATTCATAAAGTGTTGATGATTGCCTCTCTTTTCCTATGCTTCATTTAGTTTGATATCAGTGCTTATATTCTGCTCTTTCAATCACAGAAAGTACAGAACAGAGTACAAGATGAGATTACATTCAGATAGAGTAGGCTGCAATACACATTTGATGTAAATATTCAGCTGTGGACTGGCTCTATAACTTTAAAAAGATAAGAAATTCATTTACAGTGATGTGCTTTTTCCTTGGCAGTAAAGGCACAAGTTCCATCACTAAAAATGCACACAAAGGACAATCCTATAACAGGGCACCCACATTCATGCGTCACTTGAGTGCATAAATGTACAGAATACTTTCAGTTTTGTGGCTAAGTGTACATTGACATGTGTAAATGGCAGCAAAGCAGCTAAGCGCTATTCTGTAAGGGTGTGTGTAAGTGGCATAGCATGTAAATGCAAGGGACGTTCCTAGGGATGGAGCATGGGAGGGCCATAGCCAGTGCTACCACTTACACATGCTGACCCCCCCCCCCAATGTGTCTGGACCAAAAACCATATCCCCCCAAGTCCCAGTACACCCCTTCAGGCCTACCTTAATTTTCATGGTGGTCCAGTGGGTAACTGGGGCAAGAGTGAACCACACTTGCTCCTGCCTTTGGCAACTCTGGCTAAAAAATGATGACCTTTAACTCTAGCAGTAGTCTTGTGTTGTGGGGGGGGGGGGGGGGGGAGGAGGCTTCCGCTGTTGGAGGGAAGGTCCCTGAGCGGGTCCACGTATGTTGATGGAGCTTTCATCGCTTGAGGGAACCGGGAGAGTGGATCGGATTTGGGAAGCTGGGGGGAAAATGTTATCCCCTTTTGCGTGATTTGGCCGTTATTCTGTGGGACCCGCTGTGTGTCTCATGTAGGTCACAGCTGATATTTAGCTGGGACCCACATAACCACCAGCAGCAATCACATGACTGGACAGCCCTGGATAAAAAAAAAAACAAGTAAAAAATCCCACTGACTGCTGCAGGCTGAATATCGGGGAAGCTATTGCTTCCCCTGGGATTGGTAGCATGGAATGCTGCTACTATTTGGGTTTCTGCCAGGTACTTGTGACCTGGATTGGCCACTGTTGGAAACAAGATACTGGGCTAGATGGACCATTGGTGTGACCCAGTATGGCTATTCTTATGTTTTTACGATCTCACCTGGCTCATACCTGGTAAATTTAGGCAGGTTCTGAGGGGCTTATTAATGGTGGCTAGAAGTGTAGTGGCTAGATTTTGGAAGTGATCTTCCCTCACAGCTATGGAATGGTTACAAAAAGTGTGAGAAGTCATCACCATGGAAAAACTGACATCTGAATTACTGTCGCGTTCCCGAGGACCTTGGCATACTGTCAGGCTTCTTCCCCGGAAGCACTGGGTTCGTGAGTCCTTGGGCCACTACCGTGGAGCGGCAGCGGCAGGCAAGATCACCTTCAAGGTAGAGATGAAACAAGACTGGACCGAAACCCCAGACTGGAGTCCTACACAGGAATACATGGGACTGGAACGCACCAGACGGGTGCGCACTGGAGTGGAGCCCGCTGGACTGGAACACACTGGAGTGGACCCACTGGACTGGAACATACAGGAGTGAAGCCCGCTGGACTGGAACCTACTGGAGCGGAACCCACTGGACTGGCTTCACCTACGCTTAGCCACCTTTCCCCGAGGGTTGAGCCCTCCGGTTCGGGCAGCCGGCAGGGCTTACAGGAAAAAACTGGAACTGGAACTTGCAAGCAGGAACAGCAGGAATCAGGATACAGAAGTGCCCCCAGGCACCTAGGCGAAAGCAAGGCAGACAGGCAGGGAATGTCCGGGTTCCCGCAGTAGGTAGGTTCAAAGCAAGTCTCAGGGTGGGCGGCTAGCAAAGCCGTAGTCAGGTTCAAAGCAAAGTCTCTGGGCAGGCGGCTAGCAAAGCAGTAGTCAGGTTCAAAGCAAAAGTCTCTGGGCAGGCGGCTAGCAAAGCAGTAGTCAGGTTCAAAGCAAAACACGAGAAGACTAGGAAACTGAACACAAGCTAACAGGAAAGCAATGCCCAAGCTAACCAGTCATATACTAGAAACATACACAGAGCAAACACAGGAGAACTAGTAAAGCTGTACACAGGCTAACAAGCAAAGCTGTGCCCAAGCTAACCAGTCATACACCAGAAACATACACAGAGCAAACACAGGAGAACTAGTAAAGCTGTACACAGGCTAACAAACAAAGCTGTGCCCAAGCTAACAAGTCATACACCAGAAGCATATACAAAGCAAACAATGTAGCAGTGTACAGAGCACTCTACATACCAGGGCCCTTAGACGAAATGCAATGGCAAGGGCTGCAGTCTCTAAGTGATTAATAAAGCCCCTCAACACCAGAGGCACAGCTGCAGCAATCTCCTTGCCTCTAAACAGAGGCTTGACACACAGAGAAGTCAGCCCACAGGAAGGAACAGCGGGAGCTATCTTGGATACTGGCATAGAGGAGTCGGTAGCCATCTTGGAAGAGGCATAGCCCACACAGGTGAGGTCCAGTAAGGCAATCAGCACACAGAGCCAGAGAGAAACTAAGACAGAGACAGACACAGAGACAAGCAGAAGCCAGCACAGCCACTGACTCCCAGAAACAGGGTAAGAATGAGGGTGGTCACGGCCACAGACGTGACAATTACGAAGTAAGAAAATTTTAAGAGAGGTTGGGCTCCATTTCTGGATGACATGAAGCATTTAACATTTTTCTCATTCAATATGTCTGGGACTCATACCTATTTGTTGTGTAGCTCATGGGTTGATGGGAGTCACTAGGGGTGGGAGAGAAAGGGGATGTGGAGGTTTAGAGAGTATTTCTGTATATGTTTGATATTTGCACCTGAGCGGGTAGTGAAGCGGACTGCAGCATCGAAGGAGTTTCACTTAGTCCTCCCTCAGTTGCAGCTCCCCCACAACCCGGAAGCAGTTCCATGCTGACAGAGATGCAGCAAGGTGAAACACCCAAAGTGGGACAGGTTTCCCCTGCAAGAGGAAGACCCGTCGCCATGTCGTCTCCTGGGATTCGAACACTGGAGGATAGCCAAGTTGTTCAGCCTTCCTCTTTCTTCAACCAGGGACCTGCTCCCAGAGGGAATGGTGGATTAAAGACACCAGCTGTGGTGACAATGGAGTCTCTATGGGACACAATCCAAGGTTTGAACTCTTCCCCCCTTCAGTGTCTAACTCCTTTAGGGGAGAGGTTTGGGAGTTAAAACAATCTTATCAGCTTCTGTCGGGCAAATTGGAACTGCAAGAAAATAAGACTGCCTCTATAGAAGGTGAAATTAAACAACTACAGAATTTTGCTTTATCAGTTGTCAGGGACAGGGATATTCAAGCTCGTAAGCTTGAATATTTAGAAAATCATGGAAGAAGGAACAATTTAAGATTTCTAAATTTTCCTAGATCACCGCTTATTTCAGCAATGGATATGTTGAAAAAATACTTTCATGAAATATTGGGTATTCCGGCTGAGGCCTATCCGCCTATAGTCAGAGCCCAATATATAACGGGCTTTTCAAAACCTTCTTCTGTGGAACCTCAATATGATTTAAATCTGACTGAATTTTTGGAAAGTTCTCTAGAAGTTATAATGGAGCGGACTACCCTTCTGGTGATTTTTGCCTTAGAGCTAAACAGAAATAATATTTTTCGCTCTTATTTTCGTCATATAAATGCTGTTTTTCTAGGATCTAAAGTTCAAGTTTTTCCAGACTTGGCTAGGGACACACAAAAAAGGAGAGAATTTTTGGCTTTAAAATCAAAAGTTGTACACTTAGGTGGGTTATTTGTATTAAAATTTCCCTGCAGATGCTTAGTGCCTCTAAATATGATTAATTATGTTTTCTTTGATCCAAAGAAATTATAGGAATTTATTAATTCTAAAGAAGGTGGAAGAGATGTTTCCTTGGTTGCCCCCATTAGTTAGAACAATGCTGTATATTGGCTTGTGAGTGTTGGATGTTCTCCACTGCTTCACTGATTAAAGCAGTTTTCCTGTTTTTTTTTTTTGTTTTTTTTCCTTGTATCTTGGATCCAAATATTTGTGGACTAAGTTGAAGGATAATTTCTAATTGGGTAATTTTATTTTCCTTTCTTTTTGTAATGCTGAAATTGCTGTGCATTTATGTTTATTATGTGAATGTAAAATTAAAATCTACAAATTTAAAAAAAAAGATATTTGCACCTGAGACTTTACAGTCTTCTTTAATTTTATAGTGCACTAAGGGTCCCTTTTCCTAAGGCACTTAGGCGCCCACGTGCATCCAAAGTCCATCAAATTGGCACTACCGCCCGGCTACCGCGTGCCCTGGGCAGTAATTCCAATTTTCACGTGCATCCAAAACACACAGTAGAAAATATTTTCCATTTTCTACCACGTGGCATTTACCCGTTGGTAATCAGCAGTTTACGCATGCTGGCCACTTACAGCCTGGTTAGCGTGTGAGACCTTATCGCTAAGTCAATGGGTGGCGGTAAGGTCTCAGCCTGAAAATGGATATGCACTGGTTTTAATTTTGCAGCACGTCCATTTTCCAGCACAAAAAAATGCCTTTTTTCCAGGTGCGCTGAGCAAATGGACTTACGCACATCCAAAACATGTGCACCAGTACAGGCCACTTTTAGACGCGCCTTAGTAAAGGGGCCCCTAAGTGTCAAGAGTTTCAATTTGAGTTTCCTTATAAATAGTATTATAAATAAATAAATTTGAGTTTTCTTATAAATAGTATTATATTCTGTTTGTAGGTTTTATCTGTTTTGTATAGTGCTTAATGTATGGCTTTCATCTCAAACTCTAAAAGTGTGCTTATTAGATGTTTCATTAGTACTGTGCTGACATCGTATTATATCTGTTATTTGAATTTCAGTGATGTCAAATGTGTATATTTTTGGTACTTTTTCATGATAGTCCTATTAGGTTTCAATTTGTTTTTTCCAAGTTTATCTCATTTTTTTGTATTTATGTTTATTCTTGGTTATTTTACTATTGTTATGCTGTTAATAAAATTGTAACTTTTATGTTAAACTGTACCTGCTATACACCATCTTGGGTGAATCTTTTCATAAAGGGGGTTAATACATCCCAATAAATAAATAACTTGACATTGCTTTGGAGTCAGATTGTTCAGTCTTGGATGTAAATGATGAATAGTATGCTTGTAATTTTAAGAAAACTTAATAAAAAGTGCTGTGATTAAAAAAAAATGGTATGCTTTCCCTTCCCTCATGTCAAAAACTCATGCATGCATGTTCAAGGACTGTATGTAGAACATGAAAAAAACTCAGCACCCAAATTTTGATATATTAATAACTCTCAAAATATAGCAGGCTCGTGTAATATTATATTATGACCTTAGGTGCAGTGGCGTAGCAAGGGGGGCTGCCACCCGGGGCGGTTCACCGTTGCACCCCCCCGGGTGCAGCACGATGACACCCCCCCTCCTGACCAGCTCCTGCACCCTACCTTTAAAAAGAATATCGGGAGGTGAGGCGCAGCGCCTCGCGCCTGCCCTGCACGTAAAAGCAATGTGGACCGTCGGGTCTTCCCTCGCTCTATCTGTCCCGCCCTCCGCTGATGCAACTTCCTATTTCCGCAAGGGCAGGACAGACAGCGAGAGAAGGCCCGACGGTCCACTTTTACGTGCAGGGCAGGCGCGAGGCGCTGCGCCTCGCCTCCCGATATTCTTTTTAAAGGTAGGGTGTGGGAGCTGGTCGGGGGGGTGTCGATTCGCCGAGGGGGGGAGCTGGCAGGGAGCACCCCCCCTGAGCTGACACCCGGGGCGGACCGCCCCTTCCGCCCCCCCCCCCTTGCTAAGCCACTGCTCAGATGTGACTTGTTTCACAAGGGCCAACTTACCCTTGACTCGCCTGCCACTTCATAGGTCCAAATTTTTACACACATTCACTCATTTTTTCAGGCATATTTTCAAACATATAGTTTTGTAAAATATCAAAAAGCACATAGCTTAATGATGATGAATATTATTTAATCTCTGGACCGTTAGCCATGTGGCATGTTTCGCATTTGCTGCATCAGGGTTCAGTCCATCTCAAATATTCACACACCATTATCATCTAGCCTGAGGTAGGCAAGTCAAGGGCAAGTTGGCCCTTGTGAAACGTGTCGCCGCTGAGGTCATAATGTAATATTACATGAGCCTGCTAGATTTTGAGAGTTATTAATGTATCAAAATTTGGGCGCTGGGTTTTTTTTAATGTTCTATGAGTGTTTACCCCCACCTTGTTTCAAAAACAATTTTTGGTCAATTAACAAGGACTGTGTGTAAACATCTACAGGTGAGCAGAGAGGCAGATCATCTCCAATAGGTGTTATTTCGTAGGAGAAACACTCCTAACAGCCAGATATATGGCTGGTAGCAGCTTTGAAATATCATCCCATTTGGTCTTTTTTTTTTTTTTTTTTTAGTGAATATTTCCTAGCTATCTGCTTTTATGACAGCTATAAAAAGAATGTGTTGTACAAGGGACTGGCAGTGAAAGCTGATATTGCTATATAAAAAAGGAAGAAATAAGTAACAGTGACAGAATACAAAAAGACAAGGGATAAACACAGAGGATCCCTATATAACAAGAGGATGGAATCAAAGCCAAACAAAAGGCATAGAGGATTATAACTTGCATAGATTGGCAGGTGCAATCCTAAATAAAAGCATATAGAGGAGTGTGAGGGAGTCTATAGGGCGCTGCCAATTAAGGATACTCCCTCACAGTATCAAAGCCATCCTAAAACCCATAGTCCCGCCAAAAGGAGGAAGTGACATGGGAGAGGTGGAGCCAGAAGTGCATGGTCTAGGAAGTATAAGAGGCTGGGGCACAACTAGGCTAAGGAGGCCCAGAGGAAAGCAGTGATGCCCAACTGCATTTGCCTCATCCACCTATGTGTGAACTGTAACTGCTGCAGTCAGGTAAGCCAAGGTCAACTCGGAACCTTGCAACTTTGGATTTTTGACCTTTGTAACTGGTAGAAAACCAGGCCAGAGACAAGTAAAGTGTATTGCAACGTGGGTCGTGGACCCTGCAGGAGCAGGCCACTGGAGAATTTTTGTGGTTATTTTCTCTCCGCTCCTGTGAATGGAACAGGACCCCTACCTGATACTTATAACAAATAATTTTCTTTTACCTGCACCTGTTGTGCAGCTCCAGTTGGTCCTGCCTCCAGGCCTGCCCTTGCTCACATTACCACAAAGAGGTAACTTGCATGTTCTGTACAGAGCAGCAGGTACGACTGTAGCCATGCTACTGGACAGACCACATGGATCATGGTGGTCTTTATCTGCCATCTGTTAGTACTGTATGTTACTATGTTACTGTAAATCAAGCTCAGCTGTTTCCTAATACACTGGCTACAAAGTAGAGATAATATGATATGTGTAGCTGCCGGTCATACAGCTTTAGAAGGAATGATTGTACACATAGCATGAGGTACTGAACGGAATCTTTTCTTTCCTAAATAGGAATATAAAACCCAAGATATCAACACATAACTTCTGAGGTGTGGCAGTGATGCATGATTGCATAATGCTTCCAGGGTAGCTAATTTTTCAGTGCCTGTCTCAACAGGCAGGACCGATTTCTCATTCTGCAGATTTAGTAGGGTTAAATATGCTCAAATGAAAAATCCACAAGGAATTTGAAGCACCAACATTATTAATGCTAACCTCTGGCTCTGAATGTGATTGGCTTCCAAAAAAAGAAAACCAGTTACACTGAATGAAGAATTTCCATACGTTACAATACGTCTGACACAAATTTTCTTTCTCCTCTCTGCAGCACATGCTGTTTTCCTCACTAACTGCAGAAAATACTCTTGAGTTCCTTCTTATCCATCACAGACTGACTCGCCTTCATACTTGACAGCCGCCTATAACTCTCCCTTTGATTTTTCCACTGCAATAGTTTCTGCAGTGGAAGCCAAAGTAAATAGCACTGCAACAGCCCAAGAGCCCATATCTACATAAGTTTCCATCGGTGAAACTTTTATTGCCCCTTTTGCTTATTTATAATCACATCCTGTTCATGTTCTAAGCCAAGGCAACAGAAACAGCAGGTTAAGTGACAGTACACTAAATTCCAGACCGATATCATTAAACTGACAAGCGCCAGTGGCCGAAGCCCCTAAAAGCAAAACAACAAAACCCACAGGAGTGGAAATAGAGATTTCTACTACTCAGCTGATTCGTCTGTTCCTTGCATTTGATTGCCCTGGTATTTTGCATTTGCAGGATTCATGCACAGAATGGTGCTAAACTCACTGCTAGTTATATTATGCTACTGGACTAACTTGGTTTTTCCACGGATTAGGCAGTTCTACAGTGTTGAGCGGGGATAAAAGCAAAAATCCACAAGACCTTTTTAGCCCAGAGTGAGTGAGGCAACAGCAGGCAGCCAAACAACAACTTGCTCGCAAGTCACAACAAGCCTTTCTTGGTAAAGAATTTCTCTCTAATAACGACAAAGATTTAGTTCACTTCATTTTTCTAAATAGAATCCCAAATTCAGTCTTTACAAAAAAAATACGCAGGGTGAAGGGTCCACAAAAAACTTTCTAGGCAATGACAATTTTCAAAGAAAAGAACAATTCTCTAATTCCAGCTGAGCAACATGAAGCAGAAACAGATAGGGTGATATTTATTTATTTATTTATTTATTTATTTATAACATTTATATCCCACAGTATACCCACCCAAGGGCAGGCTCAATGTGGCGTACAATTGTTAATATGCAAACAATAGTACAAAATACAAGGTCACAAGAGGGAGAAAGAAATAGCTGAGGAGGAAAGGAAGAGAGGGGAGGTGAGAGATTATCACAGAGAGAGCCGTGGGTTAAAAGGGCGTGGCACCAGAAGGGTCCACGGCATATGCTCTGCCAAATAGGAAGGTCTTGAGTTGATTCTTAAAGGTCGGGTGATCAGGAGTGAATTTAACCTCTCGAGGCAACCCGTTCCACAATTGAGTGCTGAGATAAGGGAAAGAGGAACCATAGATGGTCTTATATTTGAGGCCACAAGGAGCCAGGTAGTGGAGATATTGAGGTACGAGCGGGCCGACCATCGGGAATTCCTGGGAGTCTGGCAGAAAATCATTGCATGTATGTCCTAGGAGCTTTCTTGACTTACAGTTTGGTGTTCCTGTCTTAAACTGTACCTCCACCTAAAGGGTATGAGAGAAATGTGGGCTTGTTTGTGACTGGTAGAATCAATATGAAAAAAGCTTTTTTTTAAATTCATTGCCCTCAATATCAGAATCTCCACTGCCTTACATCCCATCAATTGTCCCACATATTGTAGATATAAAAACATTTCATACCGCAATAAACTGTTCTCCATGTAAGTGGTTCTTGGGTTTCCTTCTCCTTAAAATATTGCCTTAATTTAAGTTGTAGGATAGTGTCTAACTTAATGGGCTGTGTCGGCATTACCACAATGGCAGCCGCTAGAGTTGTTTTGTAAAAAAAAAGGGGGGGTTAATTGTTTAAGTGGGCGCTAATTGGCTTTAACTGCAAATAATGACCCTTAAGTGGCATTAATAAACTTAAAACCCAATATTCAGCTGGCGTTGGGCAGTGCTTTTGCTGTCCACTGTCAGCGTTAAACCTGGATGTTCAATGCCGGGCCATTTCTGGCGACTGGCATTGAATATTTGGGGTCTTTTAACCGCTAAAAAGTTAGGAGTACTTTTACTAAGGTGCGCCGAAAAATGGCCTGCGCTGGTGTAGACGTGTGTATTGGATGTGCGCAGTTTCATGTTTCGGCACACCTGCAGAAAAGGCCTTTATTCTGGCTGAAAATGGACATGCAGCAAAATAAAAATTGGCATGTGTCCACTTTGGGCCTGAGACCTTACTGTCACCTGTTGACTTAGCAGTAAGATCTCACACATTAACCGGGCAGTAATGGTCTATGTGCGTACAATGCCGATTACCGCCCAGTTACCGCCGCGTGCCAGAAAATTTCTAGCATGCTCAGTGGATGCACGTCAAAAATGAAATTACTGCCCAGGTCACACAGTAGCCGGGCAGTAGTTCAAAAGTGACACATGTAGGATGCGCGTAGGCGCCTACACGGCTTAGTAAAAGGGCCCCTTAACCTGTTAAGCCGATATTCAGCACTTACTGGTTAACTTTGTAGCGGTTAAAGATATGCCTGCTAACTGCCAAACACAGCCAGTTAAGCGCTGATCCCCTCCATATTCAAAACTATTTCACCCATCAGGAACAGCTCCTGGCTGGTTAAATATGGTTTAAGCATCCAGCTGCGGATATTCACTCCCGCTGAATATCCTGGTTAGCGGCTACCTGCTAACTGGCTATCTCATGTGACGATAGCTGGTTAGGCACAGGTATTCAGCATCTACCCGGCTTTGTTGAGAAGTCAAAATAGGCCACTTAAATAACAAGCTTTCTTTGACTGGTAAAAGGTTAACCAGTTAACGTTAAATATTGGCATAGCTGGTTAACTTTTTAGTGGCCAAAATAAACCCAGGTACAGTATAGCGGGTAAAAAATAACGTTTTATTATTTTTATGATTATTAATATACAATTATAATGTTCTGTAGCACAAAAGGAAATGGAAGTTGGAAGTCCTTTTCACTAGTCTGAGATACTCAGATCTCAGTCAAATGTAGATAACTGAATCACAGTCTCTAACTAGGATAGATTCAGAAATTAAGCAGAATTTTTCTCCTACAAAGCTCAAATTATTTAATAGCATGGTAAACAATTTGTAAAAAGAAGTATTTAAATATAGATAGAAATTTACTGAGATCAATTAACAAAAAGTGTCAGAAAAGGGTAGATGCAAGAAAGCGCGCCAAAAGTTAGGTACTTAAAAATTGAGCACGCACGCACCTGATATACACTGAGCCTCTCCTGGTTGTTCTCAGTGTCCGGGAGAACGGGAGATAAGATTTCAAAGAACCACTTTATTCAATGACTCGACACAGAAACTGTGTTTCGGCCAAAAGGCCTGCCTCAGGAGTCAGGACTAACACCTGGCAACCTCCCACTTGGGTCAGGGCTATCTTGCTGCTGTGGAAACCTCCTCCTCCCTTTTGAGGAAGAACCTATGGACATTTCTGACCTGGCTAGGAGAAAAGGTGAACAATTGAAAGGGCTCCTTGCATCCTGGTTCTCTGCCTTGGTTCAAAAGGGAGGAGGAGGTTTCCACAGCAGCAAGATAGACATCAGATGATTGTCTCAGCCCTGACCCAAGTGGGAGGTTGCCAGGTGTTAGTCCTGACTCCTGAGGCAGGCCTTTTGGCCGAAACACAGTTTCTGTGTCGAGTCATTGAATAAAGTGGTTCTTTGAAATCTTATCTCCCGTTCTCCTGGAGTCATTGGTCCACTTCCCACTCTCTCTGTGCTGTTATATTTACGTGGGAGTTAGTGTTCATCCACTTAGGTGGATTACTCTGTTCTCAGTGTCCGCAATGCCGAAGCGTAGGGGAAAGTCGGCGGTTGGAGCCTCACTGAGACCGCCCCCGCAGGTCTTCGGTTCCATGGAGTCCTTTGTGGTGAGGCAGGGAATCCCTGTTCGGTTGGGAGGAAGCCTGCTTGAGATGCCTGGAGAAAGTAGAGATCCGGTGGCATCTCCTGGGCTGAAAGTCACCTTGAGCCCCGACAGTAGAGCTCCCCCCTCACAGCCGCTAATCAGCAGTTTGCCGCTGTCGGTGATAAGGTCTCCACTGCAAGGAAGCATGGAGGATTCCCAGCGCCTGCATTGGACAAGGGAGCAATGTTTTTCCAGACCCACAGCTTGATGTAGCAGGAATTTCATCTAATGTGAGTGATCCAATCGCAGCAGACAGTGAGCAAGAAGTCCTAGATACAAGACTGGATGCCTTCCCCACAATTCTCTTCTTTTCTGACTAGCAAATCAGCTGAAGTAACCTTGGACACTCTTTGGGTCCTAATTGTAAACCTGGGTAAGGAGCTATGCCCTCAAGTTCAAAAATTAGAACAACGAATTGTCTCTCAAGAGAAAAAGTTGGAAATAGTTGACTTTGAATTTAAGCAATTAAGTTGAAAATCAGGAGAAAGAAATGGAAAATATACAGAACATACAGGAAGTTATAATTAAAGATACAATCGATCTCCGTAGGAAGATACATTGGGGAACATAACAAGAGCTAATAATTTACGTTTTTTTAATTTTCCAAAGATTTTTTCTATATCTCCTAGAGAGATGTTAAAATGTTATATTAAAGAAATCTTAGGGGTTTCTGAAGATAATATACCTCCGTTTTCCCCAAGTGTATTACTTGCCAGAAAAAAGAAAAATTTTAGAGGGTCAGCAAAAAGATTTGGTTCAGGATAATCCACTTTTGAATATTTCGGATATTCTGGAGTCCTCGGACACTGAGAATGCTTCATTTTCAACATTGCTTGTAACTGTTACTCTTGCACCAGATAAAGGCTGGCTATTGAAATTATTCTTCAAAAATAGACAGAAACCTTTTCTGGGCTTTAAAGTTCAAATTTTTCCAGATGTAACAAGGGAAACCCAAAAGAAACATCGACAATTTTTTTTACTTAAACCAGGTGTTCTTCAGATAGGAGCTACATTTTACTTGTGATATCCCTGTAAATGTGTAGCTAGGCATCAAGATGTAAAATATGTCTTTTTTGATCCTTCCCAACTCACTGTTTTTCTTGCATGCAAATGGACTGTGGGGTAAATAGCTCTAAATTCAAAAAAAGGGGGGGGGGGGTTCCTAGTATATCAGGGCTAAATCGTTATTTTTAAAAAAATTTCCTTTTTCTCTACTATATGTAATCTTGGATCAACAGTTGTGGACTTGAATTAAGCTATCTTAATGGACATCTTTAATGTTTAAGTAGAAAAATTAACTAATTATGTTGAATAGCTATACTTTGCTGTACAAGATACTTCTTGGTTCGAAAATTTGAAATGTTAATAAATAAATCATTTTTTAAAAAATTGAGCACTGAACAAATAGCCTATAAAGTTGGGCACGGAAGCCATTATAGAATTCTACTGTGAGTTGGTATTTGAGTGCAAAACTGCAGCAGAAGAGAATTTGTATGGAGACAGGCCTTGAAACAGCCATTTGGGGAAACGTGAATTCATGTCAACTCTGCAGTGTCCCCTTCCATGATTTTCATATATATAATAAAATTAAAAAATGATGAAGAAATAAATAAAAGATAAGTAATTTATATGTTTTATGAGAAGATATGAAAAAATCTATAGTTAATGGATCGATGAGGATTACATGCTCACCCTATATATGTTTAGCTAAAATAATATAGCCTAAGGGTTGAAGTATGCATGTCTGTGGGTTCAACAATATTTAAATAGTTGTTTTGTAAAGTGATCCTATATTGAATATATAGTCCACAATATCCAGTTATCACGTGCTAATCAGAATATGCGACTCAGGCTACAGTGCTAGGTGTACTGTGTAGACAATGCTTTCTACCCAGAGAAAAGGAGGAAATACGGCTACTATAACTGTGGGATTCTCTGCTGGCCACACATTGGCTTTAAGAGTAAGCCCTAAACAGAAAAAATGATGGCAGATAAAGACCATGTAGCCCAGGGCCGCCGAGAGACTGGGCCGGGCCCGGGGCAAGGCCGCCCTCGGGTCCCCCCTCCGTCCGCCACCAGGCCAGGCCCCCTGCATTGAAATCACAGCGCCTCTCACCTCCATGTGAAAGTGCTGCAGGCAGCAGCAGCAGATCGCCTCCCTTCGGGCCTCCTTCCCTCCCTGTGTCCCGGCCTCGCGGAAGTTACGTCAGACGAGGGCGGGACACAGGGAGGGAAGGAGGGGGCCTGGAGGGAGACAATCTGCTGCTGCGTGCAGCGCTTTCATATGGAGGTGAGAGGCGCTGTGATTTCAATGCAGGGGGCCCGACCCGGTGGCAGACGGTTGATGACAGAGGGTGGGTGGGACTGCAGCGTCAGGCCCCCCTAGGAGGCCCGGGCCTGGGGAATTTTGTCCCCCCTGCCACCCCCTCTCGGCGGCCCTGATGTAGCCTAACATGGACTTAATGCAGGAGCACTTAGTGCCTCCTAAATAAGAGGTGCAAAGCGCTCCCTCATTATTTTATTCTATTTTTTGCAAGTCCAGTGCACTAATGGAAAAACTAGTGCATGGCCTGCAAAAAAGAAAGAAAATAAAAAATTCCTACTATACTGTCATGTAAAATATGGGCTTAGCACTTGGAAATGTCCCGCATTAAAATGTGCTAAGCCAATATTGTATCATGTTTTTGTACAAGGGCCCCAAAGTGAGTACTTGTATTTTTGCTATTGCTTCTTTTTACTGTACTTGCAGCCTGCTAAACACAGCTAAATGCTCATCTTTTATTTATTTTATTTTATTTATTGCATTTGTACCCCACATTTCCCATCCTAGTGGTAGGTTCAATGTGGCATACAGTTTACTGAAAGAAAGAACAGTTTACATGTTCAAAAGAACAGTTTACATGTTCCAGGGGGAAAACAAGTTACATGTTCGGTTGTACAGTGCAAATGTGCCAGGTTTAAGTTCGATTTGCGTTCAGATCAGTTGAAGATTCGTGATTATAAGAGTGTTATCCTACTAGTTGTGTGGCTAATGAGGTTGTTGGAGGGGAAGGTTATTTTGTAGAAGTGGGCTTTCAAGTGTTTTCTGAATTATACTTGTTCATTTTATGATTGCAGCTTCCAGCCAGAGCTGGCTGTGGAAGCTCCTAAAACTTCTAATTCTAATGTACCTGCAGCCTGCCAACCATAGCCAGCTGTTAATTATTTCTTTGATTATTATCTCTTCACCATTTTCAGCTAAGGGTCATTTGTGTGTATCCCATGCCTTCTTGAAGTACATTACCATTTTAACCTTTACCACCCACTCATGGCTTCACATGCATCATCCACTCAAAATCAGACATTGCTCTCGAGTCTACCTTTTCAGAGCTTCACATGATGTCCTCTTGTTCTAGACTTTCCTTTCCACTGCAAAGGTTTTACTTCTTGTGAACTATTTCATGGCAAAATAGCATTGCACTGGCCCAGGCTTGTTGCTCACAAAATAGGAAATGACTCTGCTCTCTCCACTGGTTGCATGTAAGGATGGGTAACTGGAATGGAAAATAAACATCATGCGTATGCTTACGTGGTTCTGGTGTGACCATATGCAAAGGCAGGGAGGAGGGGTAGACTCAGGCTGAGACTCATACAGGTCACAGGCTATCTAGGTAGTCCTTACATGACAGGGTGAGGCGACACAGACAGCTAGACTTAAATCCCTTGATGTTTGGCATGGAGGATAATATTCTGCTATTAGTTCTCTAATACTACAAATAACTTTCAGGTAAACTGTTCAAATATCTCTCTGTCGTATATCTCCTGTCTCACCTCTCCTCTGAGTTATATATATTCACATCCTTTAGTCTCATTTAATTGTGTTTTTGGTGCAGAACCTATATGATTTTAGTTGTCCTTCTCTAGATCACCTGCACTCTGTTTGTATTCTTCACAACTGCACCCAATTCTTGAGGTGAGATCCCACCAAAGCCCTTTATGATGACGTAATCACATACCCTAACACCTCTCTATCTCTGGCCATTACCTTGTCATACTGTTTCCCTACCTTGAAATCATCAGATATCACCCCGAGATCTCTGTCCTGTTCTGTGGACATCACTTTACATTTAAAATTCAAGCCTAAAGAATTAAACATATGAAAGAGCTATTATGTCATTCTAGTCTGGATCAGCTTTTCACTTTGCCAAAAGAAATGCATCGCAGATGGGAAAAAGGTCAGATGACATGAAGGATGCTTTCGGTAGAATGATCCAGAACCTATACAAAGAGATGAGTCAGCGGACAGGAGAGATAAATGCATACAGCACTAGTGAAAGGCAATTCTGTAATCTAGGCACCTGGATTTACACCCCCCCTGCACATAGAAATGTCTAGAATACTAGCACTTAGGTACATGTGTAGACATACCTGCAAAAGTGCCAGCACGACACCTTAAGCATATCCCCTGGATTCTATGTAGTGCGCCTAGCGTTCAGTGCCGAAATCCAAGTGTATTCTATAACAACACGCATAACATAATTGACTTAACAAGCCAATCATCGTGGTTAACAGTACTTAACAAGCTATAATGAACACTAATTGTCAATAATTAAAATTTACACATGCAAATCGCTAAGTGTATTCTGTAATGCACAGCACAAATTTTAATGTGTGCAGGCAAAAAGGGGTGTGGTTATAGATGGGGAAATGGAGATTTTATGGGTGTTCCTAAATTTACGCGCGTTGTTATAGAATATGGCCCTCTGCGCCTAAATCTACGCACCGGGTTTTGCATCATGTTTTTGTTGGTGTAAATGGAGGCACATAAATTTAGGTGCTAGGCTGTCAAATAAGCGTATTCTATATACTGCACCTAAATCTTATGGAATTCGCTTAATGCAGGTTTTTTTAGGCGTCATATATAGAATCCCCTACTCCATTTGATAATCATGCGTCTAGCTTACATGGCATATAAGTGCAAGGGGTCGTACACATGGATGGGGCATGGGCGGGGCTGCCAATTTATATGGGTAACTTACAGAACACTGTAAATTATATGCATCCCTGCTCATTTAGGCTCCATGGCTGGTGGAACTGTGGGCACCCAGATTCTGCTCTAGGATAGGCTCATGTGGCACATCCTCAGGGCATGGAAATGGAACCACCCAGTTGTAGAATGGTCCCATAGAGTAAAAGGGAGCTAACAGTGGGAAAGACAGAGACGTTGATGATACACAAAAGAATTTGATGATACTTTTTGAGATCTGCCAGATACTTGTGACTCGGGCTGGCTGCTGTCAGAGACAGGATAGTGAGCTCGAGAGACATTAGTCTGGCTCAGTCTGATTTGTCTAATGCTTTTAAATAACTAAGGGCTAGATTTAATAACCTGTGTTATGTGTTATTGCATATAAAGAAGTGTTAAAATGATTAAATATGCATCATTTAATGCAGATCCCATTATGGTGAATGGTTCCTCTTTGCTAATAACTCATATTAATCATAGTAATGCAAATTAATTCCACACTTGATATACTGCCTTTCTGTAGATATAGTCAAAGCAGTTTGCATAGACTATATTTGTAGGTGCTTTTCTGTCCCTAATGGGCTCACAAATCTAAGGTTATTTGTACCTGGGGCAATGGAGGGTTAAGTGACTTGCTCAGGACACAAGGAGCTGCAGTGGGATTGAATCTGGTTCCCCAGGATCTCAACCCACTGCACTAGTTAGTCTAGCTATATATGCTGAAAACATTTCAGAATTGAATGATTTCCATCAATCTATCATATTCCTCAATGAATGTTATAGTACTGAAAATAATAACCATTGTTTAATATTTCCAAAGCAAAACAAGCCTTAGTTATTACAGTCTATTTCCTTAGATGACCTCAAATACCACTGGTAACAAGTACTTAAGGGGCCCTTTTTTCAAAGCTGTGCTAAGAAATGGGCATAGCATGCTTTTAAGTGTGCCTTTCCTGCTTGCTAAGCCTATTTCTTGCATAGCCTTTAAAAAGAAGGCTTAAGAGTGCTGTTTAATGTATGAGGCTGTGATTAAGATATAATTTTGTGTATCATTTTGAGAGCTCTTCATATAATTTTCTTTTTTTCCTTTTCAGAGATGCTTCGCCGTCTTGGACCCTGAAGCAGCTAAGTGAAACTCTGGCCATCGTTGGCCCGGGGACGTATGACTAGCTCGATGAATGTTGACTTGGTCCTGCACTTTGCATGAGCTTTCTCGAGTTAGGTGCGTTATGGTATTATGCTTTTTAGTACTGTGCATGTTAAAGACTTTCAACATTTAGGGACTGTGTTATAAAAGTACAGAATCAGATAATTAAAAAGTATAAAGTTTTTTGGCTTGGAAGGGTTTTTTTTTTTTTTTACCAATGATGAGGAGGAGATCAGTTAGATCTACTTAGCTCTTTAAGGGGGGGTCTTTTACTAAAGATTAGCTCGAGTTATCTGCAGCAGGGCCCATAGGAATAAAATGGGCCCTGCTGCAGATAACTCAAGTTAATCTTTAGTAAAAGACCCCCTAAATCTGTTAAGATTTTGAGCTCTTTGAGGCTTGTTCCTTCCTTTTTTAAAAATAATTTTGCAAAAGATTTTTCAGAAAATTTATTTTTAAAATTTTAAAAGGTTATTTATCAGTTAATGGATTATTTTTTGTTATTTGATCTGTGTCTTTCAATTTGTTTCATTTATGATCATGAACTAGTGTTACTATTAGCATGTGATCATTTAAAAAAGTTGACATGAGAGCCCTTACCGCCTCCTGCATTAGCCATGTGCTAATGTGCACATGCTGATTACCGCTTCCATGTTCATTCTCCACCTATTCTTCACCCATGCCACTCCCCCTCCCCAAAATGTTTTTAAAATGAATACTGTGCACAGACGGCAAAACTAATACAGAACACTTTAATGCATCCTGTGTTAGGACATTTTTTGCTGCAATAAGTGTGCATTAGCCCTTAATGCAGCTTTAGTAAAAGAAACTCTAAGTTTCTTCTATTTATCGTATGATGAACAATTATGGTTGAGAATTATCACAATGACATTGATACCATTTTGGTTTTATTGACTCCTGACCTTATCCTCATCAAGAAGTTGGTGATGGTGTAATCAGAACTCAGCATCTTGGTGAAATTTATGTATACTGGTGTTGGAAGTCATATATTTATTTATTTGTTGCATTTGTACCCCACATTTTCCCACCTATTTGCAGGTTTAATGTGGCTTACATAGTACCGTCAAAGGCATTTGCCCAGTCGGTGAATAACAAATACAAAGTTGTATAGTGATTGTATGAAGTATAAGTGGAGGGTCGGAATGGATGAAGATTGCGTGATGTCCTGTTCGATCATAGTCATGCTATGTTGGTAGGTGAAGAGGGTTACGTGGGGTCGTTGGGGTAGGCCTTTTTGAAGAGGTTGGTTTTTAGTGATTTCCTGAAGTTCAAGTGGTCGTGGATTGTTTTCACAGCTTTTGGGAGCCCATTCCATAGTTGTGCGCTTATGTAGGAGAAGCCGGCTGCGTAAGTTGTTTTGTATTTCAGTCCTTTGGGTAGTGTAGGTTTAGGTAGGATCTTGACAATCTGACTTTGTTTCTTATTGGTAAGTCTATAAGGTTTGTCATGTATC
Organism: Microcaecilia unicolor; assembly: GCF_901765095.1. Taxonomy (NCBI): domain Eukaryota; kingdom Metazoa; phylum Chordata; class Amphibia; order Gymnophiona; family Siphonopidae; genus Microcaecilia; species Microcaecilia unicolor. The sequence continues at coordinate 189,381,137 of NC_044032.1, read as the reverse complement.
TTGGGACTATGCCGTACATGATTTTGTGGACTAAGGTGCGGATTTTGAAGATGACCCATTCTTATTTTTAAAGGTGCTGAGCCTGGATATTCAATGTCGGGCCGTTTCCAGGGACCAGCATTCAATATCCGGCTTATATTTGGCTGGTTCAAACTTAGTTTGCTAAGCTGGTTAAGTCTGAAACAGCCAAAGATAGGCCTGGTATTCACATGGTCAAATACAGCCACCAAACTTGCACTGACAATCAGCGGATAGCTGGTTATATCGCGCGATATAACCAGCTAGCCGCTAACAGAGAATATTTAGCAGGTCTTGGCTGGCCATTTCCCACTAAAAATTTGTGGATTGCTGGTTATGGGGCATTTAACTGGCCAGGTGCCAATCCTGGCCAGTTAAATGCTTTTAAATATCAGGGGGATTATAACTACCATTTGAGGTCAAAATTGGAGGCTGGTACCATTGTGTGCACGGATCCACTTCCAGGAATGTTGTATAAGAAGCCACATTGTCTTCTGTTTCAATATCCTGAAGGTAATTCCTGGTATAGTAGCACTGAATTTACAGTATGTGTTGTAGCTGGTGTGTGACTCCATTTTACTATTGGATAAAGCTTTGCTATGTTGCCTTAATTCCACAATCTGTCTTGACTTGCAGAGATGGGTTTGTTACTTTTTAAAAGTACTTACAGTACAATAGAAACATAATAATTACTAGTTTTAATAGCTTTTTAACAAGCTGGGCAAAATTCTGTCATTCTCCCCCTCCCCTGCCCCCACAAAGTGTGATGTCCTTTGACGTTATTGAATAAGTTGGGCATATCATTATTTTATTCTTGCTTACTTGAGTTTTTATCAGATGCTGAGTTAAGGCCCAATAGTAGCTGGTATTCAAAATGGTCATCAGTCATTTTACCTCTTTTTGGATTAAACAATTGTCCAGCTGCACTAAACAAATGTTCACATGCAGCACTGGCTGATAAAGATGTCTTTGAGAACAGGATATCCAACAAATTCGGACACAGAATTTATATTGTTCATGTAGGCAGACAGAATAGCTTCGCCACTTGTGGTGTTGGTGTCTGCTGTGTTAAAAGTGAAGAAATCATCATCCACGTATGTCGGAGCCGCTGTGGCATCTACAGTAATGTTAACTGTGACCAAACTCTTGGTTTGGGTTTTTTCAACAGCAGATACATTCCTAGCAATTTCTGCCTAGGATCCTTGATCTATGTAATCTTGAACTTTAGATGTAATAGTGTAGCTGCTATGAGTTCCTCATTCATTAACTACTCTTCAAAGTGCTTTTGTATGCCACTTAGTAATCCTCTTATTAATAGCTGACAAGTCTGAAGTTTGTTGTTTTTCTCAAATGCTTGTAGTTTCTCTTTCAGCAATACCAGAGTGGGCACAAGGTAGGCCATGAATGCTTTAGTTTCACATTGAAGAATGTCTAAAGCTTGCATCAAGGGATTCATTATAGAAACATATTCTGTGATAAATATGATGAAGGATGAAACTTGGCAACATCTAACTGTTTGCAGACTGAATTCATGATATCAATGCCTTTTTCAGAGATTAGACAATTACGCTGTTCCATTGAATTGTAGATGGAGTTCCAGCGAGTCTGGTTAGGAGTAACAAAACGGAGGCCAAATGCGTGTTTAATAACCTCAGTAGACATCACACTTTGTCACTGTTCCATAACTCTTGGCATTTGGCAGAAGTTGAGCGATACAGCTTTTTGTATGCTAAATCAGATTCTGCTTCTGTAGCATCACATGTAGCAAACAGATTTAAGGAGTGACAAGCACAACGCTAATGTGGTAGCAAATGAAAATCACCAGCTGGTGATGATAAGATATCGTGCAAGTTATGAAATTCCATCTCTTTTTTGTAATTGTCATTTGACGTAATTTCATCAACATGTTGTTGATGTTTGGAAAATTGTTGAAAAGTTTTGCAGAAATTGGTCCCATTGTCAGTAGTTGTTTTGGTAATTTTATCCTGGAGGTCAAATTCAGAATGGATTGATTCTAACATAGCTGCAATAACATCATATGTGTGGGATCCTTTTAGGCGATGACATATCAAAGCCGAAGATCTTCTTTGCATTGTCATGTGGTCTATCCAGTGGACTGTAACCCCTAGGAAGGATCTGTGATGAATAGACCAATAATCCACTGTAACAACAACAAATTGTTGATTTTCCAGTTCTCGAATCAAGTTCATCTTCATTTCTTGGAAATGTTCATCAATTCATTGTACAGCAGTTTTTCTAGTCATAATTGTCCGATTTGGAAGAGTGCCCATAACCAAATCTCGAAATGCTGGTGATTCTGTAGTACTGAAAGGTTGCATATCACGAATAAGGAAGTCAAGGATTAAGTTGTCCAGAACAGCTTACATTATAGCTCAAGTGACTGATCTTGAAAATGACTGACTGCGCACCGTACTTTGCCTTTTATTTGTTTCTTGAGACTCTTCACACTCAGTCTTTCTCTTGCATGATGCAATCAGTTTCTCATACTTTTTCATCTGATTCGGGTGAATTCGTTCGATATGGTTCCTCAGATTAGATGACAAATTCATAAAGGCCAACACTTCTTTTGGTTTCGGTGCACACAATCAGTGCAAAGATTGTTATGCTTGTTAACATTAAATCTAACATATTTTAAACATTGTATCTAAATGAGGCCATGGAGAAATAGATGGCACATCAGACTCTGCATTGATAACGTGCGATGTCCCCTGCATCAGGAGTCCATAAAGTCTCTAAAATTAAAAGACAGAACATTTACAAAAGTAAAATTAATCTACATTGAAAAATATAACTATTAAAAATTTACATAGTACTGTAAGCACATATCAATCCTTCTGACTCAAGGACAGGTTATTATACCTTGTGTTCTGACCTTGGCTTTTTGCTTACCTGGAAAAGATCCAGGCTTTGAAGATCTGTGATGACTTCAGCCTGATTAGGAGGAAGAGATGTCACCAGGCTAGGGCTGTGGCCATATGTAGTTCTGCCTACTATCTCCACTTTAGACTTCCTCATCCAGCAAACAAACCAAGGCTATGAAAGAGGTCTGTAGGAGCAGGTGTGTGAGTACTGCATTGATGCTTAATACCGCCTTTTTTTTTTGTAGTTTCAAAAAAGATGTACCACTCTCTTCCTTGCTGGAACATGATACAGGCAAATAACAGGATTTTCATTTCCTCTCGTAAATACTGTAGGACCAAAAGCAGTCCAAAACAGATAAAGTCAGTGTGAAGGGGTTTATAGAACACTGCCCCCCACTCTTAGGAAAAGTCTGTCTGATAGCCTGGGCCACCTTAAGAACAGTCCCTCCGATAGCCTGGGCTATCTTAAGAGCACTGGTCCGGTCCTGGGAGGACGTGAGCCAGGAAGGGCGGAACCCATACTGGGGAGTATAAAAGATAGGGCCAGGCTGAATTTAAAGAGGTCCAGGGAAGGAAGAACTGAAGCCCCAGTCTATGCCCTGACTGAGTACGTCTAGCTGCTGTGACCTGGCTGAGGTAAGGCAACCTAGTGGTTCTTTTTTTTTTTAATTCACAAGCTTTGCTGAGGTCTGTCTAGAGCCAGACCTAGACCTCTGAGGAAAAACAAGAACTATAGGCTGTGTTTGGGGCGTGGCAACCCCAGCAGTCACAACTTGTGTTAGGCCTGCCACTAGAGGCCACTTAATAACTGTGCTTCCTAAACCACAGAGGTTTACCCACATTATGTCTTGGGCCCTGTGAAGGAACAGGCCTGGGAAGTTCTATAAATCCCTTTTGTCCGACTGCGTTATTTCTCCAGCCCACTCCCAAGCCTTGCTCAGTGTCTCAACTTTGGGTTTAAACCTGTAGTTCCTAAACCTGGTCCTGGAGGCACCCCAGCCAGTCAGGTTTTCAGGATATCTACAATGATTATTGCTAGGTTGTCCCGATAACCAGCCCTTCGAAATGCATTTGTACTCCCAGATTCTATATATGGCGCCTTAATTTCCACATGCAAATCAAAACATATTCTATAACAGTGCACATAACTTAATTGGGTAACTAGCTGTTAACAAGCAATTATCAGCACTAATTGGCATTAAGATTTACACGCAGAACTCGTTAAAGTGTATTCTATAACGTGGTGCATCTAAATTCTAAGTTGCATAGGTGAAAAGGGGCGTGGCCATGGGCAGGGAGTGGCCCAGTGATTAGAGCACCAATCTTGACATCCAGAGGTGGCCAGTTCAAATCCCACTGCTGCTTCTTGTGATCTTGGGAAAGTCACTTAACCCTCTATTGCCTCAGATACAAATTTAAGGCCCTGTTTACTAAGCCATGCTGTAGGCATGCAAACTTTTTAGCACGTGCTAACACTAGATACACCCATAGGAATATAATGGGCATCTCTATCGTTAGTGCGCACTAAAATGTTAGATTGCCTATAGTGCAGTTTAGTAAACAGGGACCTTAGATTGTCAGCCCTCACCATGAGCTACTACTGAAAAGGTGTGAGAAAAATCTAAATAAATAATAAATAATAATCTATGTGCATTATTATAGAATACATCCAATCTGCGCCAAATTTAGGTGTCTGGATTTATACTAAGTAAAACGTGACCTAAATGGATGTGACCAAGTCTGGTCACATGGAGAGGTGCTCAGCATTATTCTATATACCATGTGGAAATTTAAGCCTATTCTATAAATATTTAGGCGTACTTTACAGAATACACCTTGGCGTATTTTTTTTCCACTTGGAATTTTCAGGTGCCATATATAGAATCTAGTCCGTAATGTGTACATTTTGAAATGATACACAGCACACAACTGTATAGTTTTTTCAGTGCAGTAAATGAGTAAAATTACCACTCTGTTCCAAAATGACTATAAACATGCATCTTTTTTATAAGCTAGCAGCAGTGAACATGAAATCACGTAGCAGAGTAATTAAATGAAGATCTTGTTCTAGACTGTAGCTCATTTCATTTTGTGAGTGTCACATTTTCCCAAGTTATTACAAATTGGTTTTATACACTGTATTAGCTGTATGTAGCTTTTTAACCATTAACCAGACTTTAAATATATCGACCCCCCTCCCTACACACACACCACAGCCCCCCCCCCATGCCTCATCCATATTTTTTTACAGGCCCCCTCCCCAATGACTCATCCATCCTTTCTTATAGGCCTTGGGCCTCTCCTTTTTACAGTCCCCCCACCCCACCCACTGGCTGGGATTGGCAGACTTACTTACTGGCTGGTCTTGGCTGGCCTGTTTGGGGCAGGAAAGGACCCCACTCTTTGCTGTCTGCTTCCTTTGCTCTCCTCAACACCTCCGCTTTTTCAAAATGGCTGCTGAGGCTTCAAACGGCGGCCTCATGAGACTGCCACTTGAAGTCTTGGCAACCATTTTGAATAAGCAGTAGCATGGAGGAGAGCAGTGGCACCGGGCAGGAAAGAGTGGGGGTCCTTCCTGCCCCAAAGAGGCACATAAATACCATAAAAATATCAGAGCACATCAAATAAAAAAGCACTGTGCAAGATATATCATATATATAATATATATGAATATTACACCAAAACACAACCCTAAGAAATTCATTTATGATGTATATATCTCTACTGCAATGATAAAACTTTAAAGGTTTGGTATTGAGACAAACATGCATTGCTTACTTATGAGGTTGTTAAAGTTGCTAATGAGAATATGCAAGATCAAATATGGCAGGGATCAAGAATACAAGTAATTTATAGTTTGCACAGAACCAGCTGGAAAGAGAATGAAATACTAGATTTTAATAGACTGCAATTTTAAGTTCTAATTTCAGCTGGATTAAACTGGTGGGGTCAAATGGGTAGGGTCAAAATGTCCTGCTTCCCCTCCTAGCAGAGCATATATGAATGGACTGAGAGGAAAGAGGATTGAACTAACTCTATGGTACTCACCCACAGGAATGACCACATTGGTACAGTCTTCAGGATTGCAGAGCTGTTGATAAGAAGATTGAATGATTATGCTTTGGAAGAAGGAATTGGTCTAGAGGAATCGGGAATTGAGCAAGGGAGGCTCTTGTCAATAGAAGATCCCTGAAGATTCTTAGAATGTTGAAAGAGAAGTATAATCTTCTAACTGGAGCTGGAGAGGACAGAAACTATTTCTTCTCTCTAGTGGGCTGTGAGCATTGTCAAGGATCCTGAAGAGCAGTTGTATGAAGGGGTGTTTATGGCAGTTCAGAAGAGCAGTGAGCTGAGGAGTTCTGCTGAGTGGAGAAGAAGGAGGAATCAGGATGAAGACACCCACCTGATGTTTGAGCCTGAGTCTAGTGGATTCCAGAGGAAGAAAGCACCGAAGGGACCAAAGCCATGGAAGTCAATATACCAAGTGGTCCTGGGGAGGCAGAGAAGCTAAAAAAAAAATGTCGAGGAAACCTAAATTTACATTAAGGGGGTGAGGGAGGGAGTTCCAGAGATGTGAGGAAAGAGAAACCCAAACGGTTGATTTGTGTTGCTTTATTGTAAGCCGCTCAGAGTTTAAGGTAGAAGGATGACATATATCATTGTAATGCATAAATAAATGTTTGTCTTAAAATTGTGTGCCTGTCTCAAATGTGTACCATTTGAAAGTTTATGTTCCAGAAACATTTATTGAATAAAACATTTTATCTTGGAACATCAACACTAGACTGAAGTGTCTCCTTTGACTTGAACCTTGAAGTGGATTATCCTTTCTCTGTAAGAAAGAATCCATGCCAAGATTTTCCCTGGAGCCTCTGAGGAAGAGATCTGGATTCCAGTGAGCATCTTCCCCTAGCATGTGCACATAGAAGGGAGATTACATCTGACATCACCACTTGTTTCTGCAACATTATGTCTTTTGAGCCTTCAATTGCTAGTCATTGCTGGAAATACATTAATACATTAATCAAAAACGTACTGCTGGAACATTTGGTTAGCTGTATGACTCAAATAACCAGAGTAGAGAAACGCTAACTGGGTCTTGCCAATTGCTGAATCATCCTGTACTTCTCTCAGGGGTCCTTTTACAAAGCAGTGGTAAAAAGTGGCCTGCAGTAGTGTGGGCGTGTCTTTTTGGAGCGTGCTGGGCCACTTTTTACTGTGGCTGGGAAAAAGGCCATTTTTTAATGGGCCGGGAAATGGGCGTGCGCTGAAATTAAAACTGGAGCGTGCCTATTTATGGCCTGAGCCCTTACCTCTAGCCATTGACCTAGCAGTAAGGGCTCACATGCTACCCGCGTGGTAACCATGCAGCATGCGCCAACATGGCCATGGTGCCGATTACCGCTGGGAACACCCGGATTCAGTGCATGCCAAATTCAGAATTATCGCCGGGTGCGTGCGCTACACTGGTGGTAGTGCTGATTCAGCATGCGCTACCCACAACTTTGTAAAAGGGCTCCTCAGTTTCCTTTAGTTCTCAATTCAGAAGAAGTATTAGTTACTTCTGGACCTTGATTTTAGTGTATATTAATTTTGAAAGAAGGAATTAGGATGAACAATGAAAGGATGAAGAAGAAATGAAAAAGGGGAGGGAATGATGACGAAGGCGTAAAGCTCAGAGTAATCTTAGGGGTCTTTTTACTAAGCTGCAGGAAAAGGGAGCCTGTGCTGGCATCAGTGCATGTTTTTGACGTGCGCTGAGGCCCCCTTTTACTGCCATGGGTAAAACGTTGTGTTTTTTTTAAAAGAAATGGTCATGCAGCAAGTGAAGCACTTGCCACTTCGGGGGGAGCACTTACCGTAACCCATTGAGGTGGCGGTAAGGGCTCCTGCACTAACCTGGCGGTAACCAGGCAGTGTGCAGCAGTATCTGATTATAGCCAGGTACACACTGGCGCTACAAGAATAAAAATATTTTTGAAGCGCCGGAAATGGTGCATGCTGGGGGTGGGAACTACAGCCGGTCTGCTGCGGTAGCGCAATGGTACTTCCGGTTTAGCGAGCAGTAAGCCTGCATTGGGCTTACCGCCGCTTAGTCAAAGACCTCCAAAATTCTTTGATAGAGTATTAAGAAACAAGGACTTTTCATTTTTAAAAAGTATTTTCAGGAGGGCTTCCAAAGCCAATCATTTCTCCAAGAATTAGCTACATTGCCAGTAAAAAGAGCACAAGTGAGGCATCAAACTGAGATGCTAGATGCTGAAACACCGTGGGCTTCATTCTACAAAACTGGCAGCCGTACAAAAATATTTGAGGTAGATGCAAACAGAAATGTTTGTAATCACAATTTAAACAAGCATAGAATTGCATGGCAACTTAGAAGAGTGTGTTCTATGAAACAAAAAGATTGCATTTATGAGGTCCTAAGTGCTCCCATGTTAACTCTGTGTTAACCAGTTAGCACGTACTAATCAGAACACACTAGCTGGTTAACGCAGACATGCCCCCTTCCAAATACTTTGAAAAATTCATTAATGCATGCTTAGTATATGGCAATGCAAAATTACCCCAAAATTGAAGCATCCTGTTTGCTTTTTTGGCTGCCGCCGCAGGATTTCAGCATATTGAATACAATGACACCTAGATCTTTTTCTTGGGTGCTGACTCCTAAGGTGGACCCTAGCATCACCTTTTCAAAAATTAAATGCTGCTACAGTAGATTTCTTTAGTGACTTCACTCCAGATATCAGCTCAAATTTGATGATATTATGATCACAGTTTCCCAGCGGATCTTATACCGTTACCTCTCATACCATACCCTGCATTCCAGTAAGGACTAGATCTAAAACAGCTCCCCCTCTTGTCGGTTCTTCGATCAGTTGTTCCAAGAAGCAGTCATTTATTACATCTAAGAATTTTACCTCCCTAGCATTCCCTGATGTAGTATTTAACCAGTCAATATTGGGGTAATAGAAATCACCTAGTATTACAATGTTGTTCAATTTGCCAGCTTTGCCTAATTTGTGAAAACATTTGTTCATCTGTCTGTTCATTCTGTCCTGGTGGATGGTAGTACAGCCCTACCAGTATACTCTTTCCCTTCACACATGGAATTTCTATCCACAAGGATTCCACACTGCTGTGTTTCATGTAAAATATTTATTTTGTTTGACTCCATTCTCTTTTTAACATATAGCAAAACCCCCTCCAATTTGATCCACTTTATCACTGCGATATAATTTGTACCCTGAAGTGTTCCATTGATTGTCCTCCTTCCACCATTCCTCTGAGATGCCTATTATGTCTGCCTCTAACTCTTGTTTTTTAGGCTTCTAGCATTTGTATACCGATACTTCAAATTATGTTTTTTCCTTGCATCTACAAGCTGCTTAGAAGTTGAAGGGGTAATTTGCATCCTTTACACTGTTCTTCCATTAAACAATCCTGGCTTTCTTTCACCATTATTGAAACCTTTTATTGGGATTCCCTAATTGGGAGTAAGGGAGTAATTCCTTTATTCCTCCAGTGATCATCTGGTCATGTAGGACATTTTTTTGTGGCTTAGGTGTTATTAAAACAAGTCTAGTTCAAAACATATTAGTTTTAGTCCTGGATGTTTTTGTTTTGTTCCATTATGGCAGAAAAACATCCAAGTGTTAGGAATGCCCTAATCATAGGAGCCAACTTTTCAAAATGATTGGGGGTGCTGAAATTTTTTTTTTTTTACAGGTGATACATTCCCCTCCCCCTCATCCCCCTCACTCTGTTCCCTCGTCCCCCCTCCCCCTCCTTCCGAGTTCCAGGCTCCTCCTCCCTCCGAGTTCCAGTCCCTCCCTCCCTCCCAATTCCAGGCCCTCTCCCAGTTCCAGGCCCCCCTCCCTCCCTCCCTCCCTCCCTTCGAGTTCCAGGCCCCCTCCCTCCCCTCTCTCTCTCCTTTCCCTCCCTCCCTTTGAGTTCAGGCCCCCCTCCATTCGAGTTCCAGGGCCCTCCTCCCTCCGAGTTCCAGGGTCCCCCTCCCTCCCTTCGAGTTTCAGGGTCATCCCCCCTGCCCCCTCCGAGTTCCAGGGTCATACCCCTCCCTCCGCGTTCCAGGGTCCCCCTCCCTCCGAGTTCCAGGGTTCCTCCGAATTCCAAGGCCCCCCTCCTTCCTCCCTCCCGAGTTCCAAGGCCCCCCTCCTTCCTCCCTCCCTTTGAGTTCCAGGCCCCCTCCCTCCGAATTTTAGAAGTCATCTTACCTCGTCGGGGTTACGGCGGCAGCAGCGGTGAAAAGTGTGCAGGCTCGGCGCTTAGTTCAGTCTTCCCTTCTCTCTCTCTCAGCTCTGGTCCCACCCTTGCTAACTGAATAAGTGCCTTAGAATATCAGTCCCAGTATATTATGGTTGTTAAACTGAGCTTTTCTTTTGCTCACTTTTTTTGTTGTTGTTAAACTGAGCTTTTCTTTTGCTCACTTCTTTTTTTTTTGCTCCTTGTTGTTTGAGTATCTTGCATCTCCTTTGTGTTTTTGCAGAAAAGCAGGTTACAGAGGTGCTGATGGAAACAGAGCAACATGGTTCTTTGCGTTTGTCTGTTAGGATCTATTGTTGGGGCAGCCCTGGCCCCACCCCCATTCTGGATGCTGTGGGGGGCACCAACTCATCCCTCTCCTCAGACAGCAGATTGCCTTGAGCCGTCCCTGGGTCTCAGTTCATCTTGGTGGACTTCTGGTGCAATGCTTTGTACTGGAGGCAGTTGATGATGAGTGGAGGAGTGGCCTAGTGGGTAGAGCACCGGTCTTGCAATCCAGAGGTGGCTGGTTCAAATCCCGCTGCTGCTCCTTGTGATCTTGGGCAAGTCACTTTACCCTCCATTGCCTCAGGTACAAACTTAGATTGTGAGCCCTCCTTGGACAGAGAGAAATATCCAGTGTACCTGAATGTAACTCACCTTGCGCTACTACTGAAAAAGGTGTGAGCAAAATCTAAATAAATAACTGTGGCCAGGCATCACTCAAAAGGGGCATGCCTAAAGTGCAGGACACGCTTTAATGTAGCTTAGTAAAAGATCCCCTTTATCTTCCATTTGTCTAAGGGACCCATTTAGATTGCAGAATCTCTTGGGAAGGGACATTGTACCAGAATGCTTATTACCATGTTACCAAAACCAATAGAAATATCCTGGCTACAGAGTCAATGTGAACCAAACAGTAACCAAACACAACCTGTGATTGATCCACATAGGAAATAGGGAACATCAGATAATGGAGTGAGCAGACATCAAAACGTCCGTGACAGGAGGAGACTGTAATCTCCAGTATTCAGACTTGTGAAGGGCAGTGAAAAGTTCAGTGTGCCAACCCTAGGGCAGTATATTCAAAACGTGATCCAGTTGGGTTTATCTCAGAAGCTGCAGCTTTTTCAGCCATTTCTTTCGAAAATCAACAGGTCTTTTTCCCCCTTATTTTTATTTACTTTGCTAATGTTAAAAATGTGAACCACTGTTTCCTGTGGAGAAAGCAATACATCCTCTTTAAAAATATTTCTAGCAAAAGAAAATGCAGCAAGAAGAATGAAGAATGCTGCTTTATTTTTTTTTAACTTCCATTTCCTGGTAAGTGATAGATTAAAATGCTGTGGTCTGTTTTAGCCAGATTTTCCATTTTTAACATGAGAGGAAAAATAGTGTCAGAATAAGCCCCATGGAGGATAACAGGAAGTAGATGGCTATCAGGCTCATTTTCGAAAGAGAAGGACACCCATCTTTCAACACAAATCGGAAGATGGGCGTATTCTGTCCTCTGACAGCCTCGCACTAGTTTATAATGTGATCCTAAAATGTGTTTAATGCCTTTACTGTTATTCTTATGTCTAAGGACTTTCACTGCTGCAGGTCCTACTGCAAAGATACATGAGCAATGCATTGTGTGTAATGTAGTTATTATTATTTGTTGCATTTGTATCCCACATTTTCCCACCTCTTTGCAGGCTCAAAGTGGCTTACAATACATCATGAATAGTGTGAATGCATGATAAAGTATACATTTAGTAATAAACAGAAAGAAATGCAGCCACACTTGCCTATCTGTATAAGAACCGTTACCATTGGTTTGTGTCCCTGCCTAGACCTCCTCTCTTTCTCAGCCACGTTTGGCTCCTTTGTCTATCTGTTATCATTTCCTGGTCATTCTTACTATCTCTGTCCTGAGAGGTCAGCCAGGTATGACCTTTCCCTCCAATCGAGGGCCGTCCTCTACGACCTCCCTTGCCACCCGGTGGCAAGCTCTGTTCCCATTGGCCTTTACCTCCTCCTTCCTGGACCTGTGTGAGCCTTCTTGACCTGCCTGTCCCTCGCTCCATGAGGCATTCTCCATTTTGCTTCAGACCGGCACTTGTCCTGCTTCAAACCCCCTGGAACGAACTTGGTTTTTAACCTTGAAAATATCTCCTCTTAATGAGATATTGCACACTCCAGTCACCCAGCTCTGAGCCACTTCTATCTGTTCAGCTATTTCTCACCTCTGCAATAAAGCTGCTTCTCTTCAGATTTCTACTTCCAACCACTGCTACAGCTCTCAGAATTACGGAGTCTCTGTGCCCTGGGGCAACACTTTTGAGCATCATGACTGTGAGTAAATTATCTGTGATTTATGCAATAAAGGAAACTTCAGAAAACTAATAGAGACTTCAGATGTGCGCTGGTGTGCAAAGGTTATACTCCAAGATATTGAGGCTTTAAGTTAACAAGTCTTAAGAGTATTGGCAGGGAGTCCTCACAGGGTCGCCCAAATCAGCATAATCAAAAGCCGATTTTGGGCATCCCCAACTGCTTTCCGTTGCGGGGACGACCAAAGTTCACGGGGGCGTGTCGGAGGCATAGCAAAGGCAGGACTTGGGCATGCCTAACACATGGGCGTCCTCGACCCATAATAGAAAAAAAAGGGTGTCCCCTGACGAGCACTTGGATGACTTTACCTGGTCCTGTTTTTCTTATGACCAAGCCACAAAAAGGTGCCCAAACTGACCAGATGACCACCAGAGAGAATCGGGGATCACCTCCCCTTACTCTCCCAGTGGTCACTAATGCCCTCCCACCCTCAAAAAACATTTTTAAAAATATTTCGTGCCAGCCTCTATGCCAGCCTCAAATGTCATACTCAGATCCATCACAGCAGTATGCAGGTCCCTGGAGCAGTTTTAGTGGGTGCAGTGCACTTCAGACAGGCAGACCCAGGCCCATCCTCCCCTACCTGTTACTCTTGTGGTAGTAAATGTGAGCCCTCCAAAACCCACCACAAACCCACTGTACCCACATCTAGGTGCCCCCCTTCATCTGTAAGGGCTATGGTAGTGGTGTAGAGTTGTGGGTAGTGGGTTTTGGGGGGGGGGGGGGTTAGAGGGCTCAGCACACAAGGTAAGGGAGCTATGTACCTGGGAGCAATTTATGAAGTCCACTGCAGTGCCCCCTAGGGTGCCTGGTTGGTGTCCTGGCATGTCAGGGGGTCCAGTGCACTACGAATGCTGGCTCCTTCTACTGCCAAAGGGCTTGCATTTGGTCATTTCTGAGATGGGCGTCCTTGGTTTCCATTATCGCCGAAAATCAGAAACGACCAAGTCTAAGGACGACCATCTCTAAGGATGACCTAAATGTCAAGATTTGGGCGTCACCAACCATATTATCAAAATGAAAGATGGACATCCATCTTGTTTCGATAATACGGGTTTCCTCGCCCCTCCACCGGGACGTTTTGCGAGGACGTCCTCAGCAAAACTTGGGCATCCCTTTCGATTATGCACCTCTATAGCAACTAACAAGGGAACTTTTTGAGATTTTCCAGTCCATGGCAGATGTCAATATTTTTGGGTCTGCGGGCTTCTGCAGGTGAATAAATTGTATGGGTGAACAACTCTTTATGGATCAGTTCATATTCAAAGCTGAAAGCATTAATGGATCAACTACACTGGCTTATCCTCAACTATCTTGTTTTTTGAACCATGATCCATTTCTTTCATAATGCCACAAAATATCTTGCCTATCCCCTTTCATAATAGCTGCAATTTGATAAAACATGAAAACCCGACATATTTGCCCTCTGAAGCCAAAAAGCACTGGATTGCAGGGGTGGACTGACTATATGGGCAACCGGTCAGTGCCCGAGGGCCCAGGGTTATGGGGGAGGGGCAGTGCTTCTCTCCCACATGCCCGATGTGTGATGTCCTTTGCTGTCCATCGGAACTGGGACCAGGATGTCTCCATCTCCTCCTCTTCCTGCGCTCCTATGACCAGCAGCTAAATCGACAAATCTGCTGCTGACTGTGGAGCTTCCCTCTGCTGCAACCCGCTCCTTTCTGATGTCACTTCCTTCTTCCACGAGCGCAGGCCACAGCAGAGGTAAGTTCCAGTGTCATGGCTTATGGCCGATTTAGCTGTAGGACCAAAAGAAAAGGTCAGTGGCAGGGGGAGAGGGAGGCAGCAGGAGCAGGTGGGGGCCCAGACCACTCTCAGTCCACCCCTGCTGGACTGAATCAAGAACACAGTCTCTAATCATGCCATTTTTGAATAAGATTTAATTCTTTGCAGTGTGTCATAACCAGAGGGTAAGCCAGCATAATAATCAAACACCTGGATGTTTCCTATTTGTTAGGGCAAATCAAAGCAAGAAACTAAGGGAGGAATTCATCAAGCTGCATTATGGCCTTAATGAACTTTAGCGTGTGTCAAGGGAATTAGCGTGCACTAAGGGGCCCTTTTACCAAACAGCAGTAAAATGTGGACCGCGGTGGCAATGGTGTACAAGTTTGCCATGCACCAAGGCCACCTTTTACTGCAGTTGGTAAAAGGGCCTTTTTTCAGGAGGACCAGTAAATGGCCATGCAGTAAGCAAAATATTGCTGCGCAGCCATTTATAGCTGGAGCTCTTATGGCCTTCTATTTAGGAGGCGGAAAGGACTCCGGCGCTAACCTAGCGGTAACCGGGCAGTCCATGGTGCTGCCTGATTACTACCAGGCACACTCCATGGCTCTAGAAAATAAAAATATTTTCTAGCACTGGAAGTGGAGTATGGCAAAGGCAGGACTACCGTTGGGCAAGGCTGGCAGTAGACCCAATTTGCTGTGCGCCAAGCCCACGCTACCCCTTTCGCCCTTCAGTAAAAGGACCCCTAAATGCTAAAAGTGCGATATAAAATGGGCTTTTAGTATTTAGCATGCATTAATTCCCTTAAAGCACACAAAGGCCCTAATGCTGCTTGATGAATTCTACCCCTCTAACTCATATTCTGGAAACAGTCAAAACTATATGTTTCGGAAGCTGAGGGGTTCCATTAGCACCAGATAAAACAGTAATGACCAATTCTGAAATTTATGGGCATGGAAGAAGAATTTTGAAGGAGAACAGAATGGCTATTAATAGATAGGATTAAATAGAGTAGTTGGTAAATTAAAGAGATACTGGATAGTAAGATGGTAAGTCTTTAAAAGGGAGCATACTTTTTAGCAACAATAAGATGAATCTGTTCATCGGCTAAATCTCTCTTATCTGTACCCTTCTCCTCCACTATCAACTCCTGACTCTGTTCCTTTTATTTTGTTGCACCATATACCTGGAATAGACTTCCTGAGTCAGTACGTCAAGCTCCAGCTCTGGCCATCTTCAAATCTAGGCTAAAAGCCCACCTTTTTGAGGCTGCTTTTAACGCCTAACTCCTATTCACTTGTTCAGTACCCATGTCTATATTATCATTCCCACCTTAAGTGATTCCCTTATCCCTTATTTGTCCTGTTTGTCGTGATTAGATTGTAAGTTCTGTCGAGCAGGGACTGTCTTACATGTTCAGTGTACAGCACTGCGTACATCTAGTAGCACTATAGAAATGATTAGTAGTAGTAGCTATTGGGAGTAGATACCTACTTTCCTTTATAGAATACTAATGCAGATAGGGCAAATGTGCACATATATTTTGGCAAGACCTTTTGCACCAGCCATAGAGTTGGTATACATACTTGCACCCAGACTGTGCAAAATTGTGTTTAAATTATAGTATTCTATAATTTATGCATGAAACTGTACACCCCACCCATTCGAGGTTACATATTTCAGGTAGGATGTTTTGCATATGTGTGACTGTATCCATGGCAGGATCAAGGCATCCTATTCAGCAGAATGGAATATGGAGGATGTGTTTGATAGAATTCTGGCTCTCATTATTGATGGGAATTGTGGCTTCAGGCATAATCTGAGGACAGGGCTTTCAGTAATGTGAGGAAACATGATTAGTGAAGCCGTGGCTATCATGTGAGAGACAGCCTCTCATCATTCTACTTGGTTGTAACGCTCAAGTGTGAATGGAATAGGGTGTGAATGAACAAGAAGGCACAATTTATAAAACTAACAGGACAGCAGTTTGCATACTTAAGAAAAGGCATGTGCATAGCCTGATACCAGAACTTTTATTTAGTTTGAATATGTCATGCCATGCATACCATAGAGGTTTCAAATGCAATGGGCAAGACTCCCAACTCTAGTTTCAGAGGCAGCATTCTTGTGTGTGGGTATCAGCTGCTGATGTGTTAATAATTCCTGAAACATATAGGGTGTGGAAGGGAACAATGATTTCATCAAGAAAAGAAAGACATTGTGAATAGAGTTTGTACTGTGTACAAATCTAATTCCCAGGCTGCAAGAATAGGTGAGATTGCCCTTACTAATTGCTATATGGTATTTTCCTCAACCAACCCTGTTTTCTAGAATAGTATTTCCCAAGTTGATCCTGGAATATCCCCTTGCCAGTCAGGTTTTCAGGATATCTGCAATGAATATGTGTGAAAGAGATTTGCATACAGGGGAGACAGCGTATGCAAATCAATCTCATGAGAAAATTAAAGAGTCATGTAATAGGAGGCAATGTTCTGTTGTGGATTAAGAATTGGTTGATGGATAGAAAACAGAGGGTAGGGTTCAATGGAGGAGGGTGAATAGTGGAGTGCCCCAAGGTGCTATTTAACATATTTATTAATGATCTGGAAATGGGAATGACGAGGGAGATGTTTAAATTTGCAGACACAAAACTATTCAGAGTTGTTAGAATGAATGCAGATTGTGAAAAAGTGCAGGAAGACCTTAGGAAGTTGGAAGACTGAGCATCCAATTGGCAGATGAAATTTAATGTGGACAAATGTGAAGTAATGTACATTGGGAAGAATAATACAAATCATCATTACCTGATGCTAAGATCCACCTTAGGAGTTTGCACGCAAGAAAAAAAATCTAGGTGTCATCGTAGACAATATGCTGAAATCGTCTGTCCAGTGTGTGGTGGCAGCCAAAAAAGCAAACATAATGCTAGCAATTATTAGGAAACAGATAGAAAATAAGACAAAGAATATTGTAATGCCTCTATATAGTTCCATGGTGCAACCACACCTTAAGTATTGTGTGCAATTCTGGTCACCATATCTTAAAAAAAGGTATAGTAGAATTAGAAAAGGTCCATAGAAGGACGACCAAAATGATTAAGGGGATGGAATTCCTCTCATATGAGGAAAGGCTTAAAAGGTAAGGAGTCTTCAGCTTAGAAAAGAGAAAGCTGAGGGGGGATATGATAGAGGTCTACAAAATACTTAGTGGTGTACAATGGTTAAACATAAATCAATTTTTTACTCTTTCAAAAAGTACAAAAACTAGGGGACACTCAAGGAAGTTACATGGTACTATTTTTAAAATGAACAGGAGGAAATATTTTTTCACTCAATGAATAGTTAAGCTCTGAAACTCATTGCCAGAGGATGTGTTATCAGTGTTTAGTGCATCTGGGTTTAAAAAAGACTGGACAAGTTCCTGGAGGAACAGTTCATACTCTGCTATTGAGATAGACATGAGAAAAGCCATTGCATGTTCCTGGGAACAGTATTATGAATCTTACCATTATTTGGGATTCTGTCATGTACTTGTGACCTGAGCTAGCTACTGCTGGAAGCAGGATACTGGGCTAGATGGAGCACTGGTCTGTCCCAGTATGGCTATTCTTATGTTCTTATGGTCATATTCATTGTGGATATCCTGAAACGTGACGGGGGTACTCCAGGAATGAGCTGGGAAAAACTGTTCTAGAACACCCATGGCATTTAATATTTGTAGCTGGTATATTTTAGGATTATTCTGTTCAGTGATGTTTCTACCATCAGTGCCATCTTTAGAGTACAGTGAGCAGGGTTGTCTCCTGGGTCACTGTGGAACAAGTGGCACTGCTGTCTGCTGGCTGTCAGCACTAACATTACTCTATGTGGTGAGTTTGGGCCTGGATGAGCAGGGATCTTTAAGTAATCATGGACCTCAGGTCACATAGACCCAGACCTAGTAGGAAAGTGGGAGGAGCAGCAGAAGATTGTGCTGCTGATGCTGCTCCTTCTCTGTGCCAGCCTGTTCAAAACTCACGGGCCTGCATTTTCTCTATGCTTATCTCATGTATCATAAAATTAGCATATAGGAAGTACTAGTCCACAAGTTTTGAAAATGCTTTTAGGGTTGGCTCTGCCACGAAACAGGACCTCTTGCCAAGTTTCCAATGACCACAGTAATCACAAAAGAATTTTCCCCTACCACAGAATTTTCCTCTTCTTTCACAAAAGCCTGGTGAGTCAGTCTCTTTCCTACTCTGCCTATAACCCATTCTGTCTCCCCTAATGTCTGCAGTCTCTTTCTCCCTTCCCCCTTCTTACCATAGCAAGTCTCACATGGCCTTCATTTATTGTTTTACATATTTGATATACCACTATCCATAAAGTACATCATGGCAGTTCACAAGGTGCCCGGTGGCTAATACCAGTAAAACATAAAACATGGTTGTCACAAGAATAATAAAACCTAGCAGAAAGAGAATAAACAGGAACATCTGCCTACCTTTTTTTAGATCAAAGAAAAGAACCAGGGAGTTGATATTCAAAGTGATTTAACTGGCCAGGAGAGGCTCCTTCCCTAATCTTTTTTGTTCAGTGCATATAGTTTTATAAATTATTTTTTACTTACAGTGGGGGAAATAAGTATTTGATCCCTTGCTGATTTTGTAAGTTTGCCCACTGACAAAGACATGAGCAGCCCATAATTGAAGGGTAGGTTATTGGTAACAGTGAGAGATAGCACATCACAAATTAAATCCGGAAAATCACATTGTGGAAAGTATATGAATTTATTTGCATTCTGCAGAGGGAAATAAGTATTTAATCCCTCTGGCAAACAAGACCTAATACTTGGTGGCAAAACCCTTGTTGGCAAGCACAGCGGTCAGTCGTCTTCTGTAGTTGATGATGAGGTTTGCACACATGTCAGGAGGAATTTTGGTCCACTCCTCTTTGCAGATCATCTCTAAATCATTAAGAGTTCTGGGCTGTCGCTTGGCAACTCGCAGCTTCAGCTCCCTCCATAAGTTTTCAATGGGATTAAGGTCTGGTGACTGGCTAGGCCACTCCATGACCCTAATGTGCTTCTTCCTGAGCCACTCCTTTGTTGCCTTGGCTGTATGTTTTGGGTCATTGTCGTGCTGGAAGACCCAGCCACGACCCATTTTTAAGGCCCTGGCGGAGGGAAGGAGGTTGTCACTCAGAATTGTACGGTACATGGCCCCATCCATTCTCCCATTGATGCGGTGAAGTAGTCCTATGCCCTTAGCAGAGAAACACCCCCAAAACATAACATTTCCACCTCCATGCTTGACAGTGGGGACGGTGTTCTTTGGGTCATAGGCAGCATTTCTCTTCCTCCAAACACGGCGAGTTGAGTTCATGCCAAAGAGCTCAATTTTTGTCTCATCTGACCACAGCACCTTCTCCCAATCACTCTCGGCATCATCCAGGTGTTCACTGGCAAACTTCAGACGGGCCGTCACATGTGCCTTCCGGAGCAGGGGGACCTTGCGGGCACTGCAGGATTGCAATCCGTTATGTCGTAATGTGTTACCAATGGTTTTCGTGGTGACAGTGGTCCCAGCTGCCTTGAGATCATTGACAAGTTCCCCCCTTGTAGTTGTAGGCTGATTTCTAACCTTCCTCATGATCAAGGATACCCCACGAGGTGAGATTTTGCGTGGAGCCCCAGATCTTTGTCGATTGACAGTCATTTTGTACTTCTTCCATTTTCTTACTATGGCACCAACAGTTGTCTCCTTCTCGCCCAGCGTCTTACTGATGGTTTTGTAGCCCATTCCAGCCTTGTGCAGGTGTATGATCTTGTCCCTGACATCCTTAGACAGCTCCTTGCTCTTGGCCATTTTGTAGAGGTTAGAGTCTGACTGATTCACTGAGTCTGTGGACAGGTGTCTTTCATACAGGTGACCATTGCCGACAGCTGTCTGTCATGCAGGTAACGAGTTGATTTGGAGCATCTACCTGGTCTGTAGGGGCCAGATCTCTTACTGGTTGGTGGGGGATCAAATACTTATTTCCCTCTGCAGAATGCAAATAAATTCATATACTTTCCACAATGTGATTTTCCGGATTTAATTTGTGATGTGCTATCTCTCACTGTTACCAATAACCTACCCTTCAATTATGGGCTGCTCATGTCTTTGTCAGTGGGCAAACTTACAAAATCAGCAAGGGATCAAATACTTATTTCCCCCACTGTATCTTTATTTTTGACACATTTTAAAACTTTTATTTTTCTTGTTTTAATCATAATTTATTTTTAAAAATGTTCTATTGATGATTATAGTTTTTATTCGTTACAATGTTATTCTATATGAAAAAGTTGTTTGTTGCTATGACTGTCCTGTGTTCTCCTTTCAATCTGCTCAGGACCCCTGCCAAACTTTGCTATAGAAGGTTGTCACAGAGCAGCTCCCACAGATGAGTCTGTGCTACAAAGACAAATTCAAACTCTGGAACTCATTACCCAAGTATATCAGACACAGTTGATGATATGTCGTTTAGAAGTTTACTTAAAGCCCATTTCTTTAGATCTGTGCTCAGCTAATATGAAAAGAATGTTTTTAATAGTTGCATTCTTATATTAATATTAATTGTCTTGTAATGCTTCTTCTTAATTTGTCATGTAAGTCGTATTGAACCTGAGCATTCTTGGGGAAAATGCAGGGTAGAAATGTCATAATAAATAAATAAATAGGTATTGAGAGAAGTTAGTATAGCTGCTGCAGTGGGACTTGATCATGATTCTGTAGCTTCTGAGGCTGAAATACTAACCAAAAGGCTATAGCAGCAACCTGAAGACCAAGCTTTTCATTGAAAGAACACAAGAGCACTGCATAGTTAGGTAGGACAGATCTCTGTGAAGCACCAAAGAGGTGCTGTGTCCAGGAACAGGATCCCACTTCAGGGGCGTAGCCAGACCTTGCGGTGGGAGGGGGTAGAGCCCAAGGTAGGGGGGGCACATTTTGGTCTGCCACCCCGCTGCTGACCCCCCCCCCCCCCCCCGCCACCTTGCTTCCCCCCCCCCCCCCCCCCCGCTGCCCTGCTGCTCCCCACCCACTGCTGCAGCAAAGACCTTGGCTGGCGGGGGTTAAGCCTTGTACAGTGCCAGTCTCCATTGCCTGCCCTACTTTCTATTCCCCCTCACGTCCTGCATGTTCCTTTTAGTGAAACTGAGCATGAGGACGTAAGGGGGAAGAGAGAGCAGGGCAGGCAACATGGTGGCGCTGGACAAAGGCTTCAGTTGGTGGGGGTTGGGGAGCAGGAAATATTGGGGGGGCCAGGCCCCCATGGTCCCACGTAGCTATGCCACTACTCTGTACAGCATGGCAACACATTCTCTAAATCCCAAAAGACAGTAACCAAACTTGAGCTGTTTATAGTGGCTGCAAAAATCGACACTGAATGCTACTCTCTAAACTGAGCTCCGCGTTGGGTGCCATTTATAGATTAGTGCATAAAACCAGAATCCACACTGAACCTTTAGGCACAAGGATTTATACTAGCTCATACCTAGTGTACATCTTCATACCTAACTTAGGTGCTACCAATGATTAACCCTAGAACAATAATAAATAGAAATAAAACACAAAAAAGGAAAATAAAGTGATACATTTTTTGTTAGACTAAGTAGATTTTTTGACAAGCTTTCTTTAAAAGGTGGAACCTTTTTCCTCACATCAGAAATGAGCAAGGTAACAATATCTATCTATCTATCTATCTATCTATGTGAAACATGAATGCATTGCAATGGTAGTCTTCAGGTAAAGGTAGGGGTGGAAGAGGATGAGTGAGAAACAGGGAGAGATGGAAGGGTCAGAAGATGATAGAGAAGCATAATTTTATGATTTATAAGGGGTTAGGAAACCTAGATCCTTGTTAAGTCCTCTCAGGTAGGAGTCAAAATATTTAATCATCTGTATATGTGCTTTGATGCTGGCATATTTGTCAGTTAACTGCTCATTTGGAGCTGAGGTTTGCACCAGTAGTTTGAGGGGGCTTTTGTGCTTACCTATTTGGTGTTTAAAACCAGCAGAAAAACAGAGTTTTTATTTTAACTCAGCCCCTTAACTGGCTATTGCTGGCTATCCAGTTTTGTAAAATCTGTCACATATATATGTAAATGCAAGCACTTAAATGCATCCATCTCCTACCACCCCCCCCCCCCCCCCCCCCCCCCCCCCCCACACACACACACACAAATTTTGCCCTTCAAACTATTATTGGAATGTTTTTATGATTTAATTATATGGAATTACATTTTAGAAAGGACAAACAATTCAGAATATGGACGCCCAAGTCGGCACTTCACATATAGATGTCCATTTCTCTTATATTTCAGAACAGGATCTGCTGATACACAGCCTTTTCTAAAATTCATGAGAAATGGGCATCCAAATATTGGGTGACATCCAGCATGAACATTCATTTTACAAACTGAAAAGTGCAAATTATGACTGGGAAAAACAAGGACATGGATGTCTTTATGGCAGCACAGGAATGTCCATGTTATAAAATAGAACTTGACAGTCCAAAACTTTATTTCAGCAGAGGTATCTTACACATTAGCCAAATCAACCTAACACATAACAATTTCATACACTTTTAAGTATATGGATCGATAATTCCTGATACACTGTGAAGGAGCCTTGGCGGAGAGTCTTTTCACAAAAGAATGCAGCCCTGTAACTCGCAAAGCTCAACATCGACTCTGTAGTAACCTCACAGCATACCGTTTCATCTCTTCCTTAATTTTCAATATATAATTTAATCGTTAAATGTTAAATTATCTTTTCTTGCTCCCAGATATAAATTCAACACCCCCTTGCTACACAGGACCTCCACCAACATGGGCCATGTTTCACCTGTGCTGTATCAGTTCACGGTCCCACAATTACAACATACATTAGAATCTTATCACTTTCACTCTTCAAAAACCAGAACCTCAATATTAAAATCAATCCCACATACCTGAAAAGAAACCAACCCACTCCTGGCATCTATCCACATTACTGCCAACATGGTGTCCACACGCTGAAGCACCCTTTAACCCATTTACTGGCTCACCTGACCAATCACAATACTAGTTTCACATAGCAAGGGCCAATAACATAACAGGTTTCACATTAATGATAACCAATCAATCTCCAATTTAGATCCCTAGGAAATACTGTATCCAAAGTAAAAATCCATCTTTGTTGTTTCAAATTTAATAATTTTTCAATATCTCCTCCTTCACACTCCAAATGAAT
The DNA here is from genome assembly GCF_901765095.1 of Microcaecilia unicolor. Taxonomy (NCBI): domain Eukaryota; kingdom Metazoa; phylum Chordata; class Amphibia; order Gymnophiona; family Siphonopidae; genus Microcaecilia; species Microcaecilia unicolor. The sequence continues at coordinate 189,357,595 of NC_044032.1, read as the reverse complement.
CTGTTCAATAAATCGCCATTCTATATTAGTACATAAATGGCCTTTTTCTAACCAATGAGAGATAAGAGGTGTCTGTCTTTTACCACAGGACATCCTTGACTTGTGTTCAGTCAACCTGTATTTAACCTGTCTTGATGTCTTTCCAGTGCTTTGAAAATACACCTCTGAATCACATAAACCACATTAGCTGACTCACAATTAGTATTGCCCCATGATAGTATCATCATATTGTATTTAGTTGGTTTCCAAGTGGGTTCAGTGATCACTGAGCCACACCATTAACTGCCTAGGTTGGCAGAGGTCCTGTGTAAAAAGGGGGTGTTGAATTTCCGTCTGGGAAACTATTCTACACATGCAATTCCTGTATCTTTTTATGCATATTTTACAAAAGACTTCAAGTTCAGTGAGCTTTTGTAAAATACTTGCAAAATGTTACATACCCACACTTGGATGTTCTTCTTCCTACCTAAACATGGGAACCCATCTCTGGGGCTCTTTTACTAAGCTGTGCTAAAAAGTGGCCAGCACTATCCTCAGCATGGGTCATTTCTGAGTGCTGAGGCCACTTTTAGCATTGCCATAAAACGGCCCCATTTTGCCTATTAATGGCAATGAGCTAATTTCCTCATTAGTTTATGAGTCCTTATTGACACCTATTTCCTAGGTGGTAAGGGCTCCTGCATTAACCATGCACTAATTGGTTAGTGCATTGCGATGTAGCTGGGGCACACCTACTCTCCATCCCCAGATCTACCCTCCACACTAAAAAATATTTTCTATTTTTTAGCGCATGGGTAGTGCATGCCAAACACAAAACTACTTTGGGACGCCTGAGCATGCTCTGTGGTAGTGCCTTTTACCTTGTGGTAAGCATGCATTAGTCCTTACTGCTGCTTAATAAAAGGGCCCTAAATGCGACCACCTCTGAGAAAAGGTGAATAAAGCCAGCAGAAATGAAAAATTCGGTTAGCCATTCTCAACATTTTGGATTCGCTGATTTAGTCACCTCTTCCCAGAGACAGTCACAGATTTTCATTTCACATTATATATTTTGCAATTGTGTTTGTTTTTATCCCTTTCGATCTTCTATGAACCTATCCAGCCGGTCATATTGCAATTCGCTAAATCCCATTAAAATTGTAATTCTCTTGTTCCTATCCCCCCCTTCCATCCTCTTATAATCTAATGCTCTACCTGAACTAATTAAATTTTGTAAGCCACATCGAACCAAACTTGTTTGGAATATGTGGGATATAAATACTGCTATAAACAAATAAAATAAATACAAAATTCTTGCACTCCATGGTTAATTATTGGCACAAGATGGAACCCCAGGTAACAGCATTCCTGAAACCATCAGTGTATGGGGCAAGCCAAGAGCTTGAAATTTATGCAGTGAATTAGCAATAAAAAAAAAAAAAAGGTTTAAATCTCGTGGACATAAACGATAAAGGAACGGTTTTGCCTCTATTTGTACTTTCACCCTAAAGATGTTCCACTTGAGATCAAAACACCAGTAAAATAAATACACGTTGTGCTTTAATCTACGAGAGGCCTTGGGTACAATTTTTATATTGTTTATAAAGGCATAACATGTCAGCACTTTAGACCATGCTGAGAAAGCAGCCTGCCTATGCTACACAAGACCAATTTGTTTTCTTAAAGTTCCTCAACAAATCATGCTGATTCTTTTCACAGCATCTGTTTATGTTCTGACAGAAAACATCCACCTATTTTGTTTGGCTTCGTTTATTTAAATTTCTTTAGATACAGTCTTAATACCTTTGGTACCTGTGTCCATCAGAAACCCTAGCTGAGATATTCTGAGCACTGACAGAGCGTTAAACATTAAAACTGAGTATGGTAATATAATACATCTTCTTGCACATTCATATTTGATTGTTGTAAATTCTCTCTATGTGAGATTGCCTTTTCCTTATCTAAAGTTTATTGAAACAAATGAGAATGGCTAATTCAAGTCTCCTGCAAACTGGAGGGAAGGGATTTGGGATATAGCCCGTGCCTTTTTCTGTTGTAGCTCATTGATAACTATGCCCCATAGGGGAGAAGTTATCAACATGGGCAACCGTTAGGACATGCTATTTTAATGTTAACCTCAGCTATTAGTAACTGTTTCTCATTGCATAAAACGGGGCCTGTGCCATATTTTATTTGTTTGAAAACTTTGACTTGTTAAATCAATTCAATGCTTTGTTTAGCAAGCCAGTATGAGTTTACTCTATATACTAAATACACAGATTTGGTTGCAATAGAGCAGGAAAAGACCTCAGAAGCTCAGCCTGTGGAGTTTATATTGTACCACAGTAGCTGGGCAAACCTCCTCAAAGGTCTAAAAAACCTGCAATTTATTTAACTTTTTTTTATATATTTTTCTTCAGTATTTTTTTTTACTTATCTCTTACACTGTTGTTTTTCAACGTGAAAAGGAACTTATCTGAAACTGTCGCTGCTTGTACAGTGAGCTCAACAGAGTGCTTCTGTTTCACTCTTTGCTTCTTCGGGAGCTACACCTGTAATCGTTTCTTTCAGAGAGTCCTTTATGAACATGCCTTCATTCTCCTGCTTCCCAAATGACACAAGTACTTGTTAAATCAAGCAACAAATAAAAGTGAGTGGAAATTGTTTTATTATAAGATGATCTTGCCTCTTAACCAGATTCTCCTACTATCACACAGTGGCGGAATTTGTTATATGCAATTATAATTCCGGAAATGTGGAGAGTTGGAAGAAGACATCAGGATCATGTGGGAACCTGTTTGGACTGCAATGCTACACAAAGCAAGAAGTGGGATCCTGAACTACTGAGTTTATTCAGTAATACCTTGTCATACCTTTCTTTGAGGGTATTTTTGGAACCAGATTGTTGTTTAATATAGGGGTTGGTTGGGGGAGGGGGTGGAAGTTTCTCCGTAATGCCTTTTGCATACTTTGTTGTTATTCTACTTCTGGATGATCATCTTTTGTTTTTTTTTCAATGGAGTTTATTTAATAAAATATATAATATAAAAAATGGGATGTGCTAAAATAGCACAAATTACTGGTAAGTAACATATGTACAGAGTAGCCCATGTTGATAATTATGCTCCAAAGAGGTGGTATTTAACCAGAAACAGATAAAACAGCATTTATCACAATACTGGAACAGTGTTTAATCAATGCTCTGCAGCCACTGGAAAGAAAGACGCCCTCAAAATGATATGGTGGTAATTCTATAATGGGATGCTTACATGTAGACTCCCCAGTGCAGTGTGGGGATTATGTATTCTATAGTGCTGTCCGATTCGCAATTTGACATGTGGGGAGCATGTATTCTATAGTGCTGTCTGATTCATTTTGGGCCAATTGACTCATATTGATTTGTTTGGGGGTCGATCGGGACTTTCCTCACCTCCCTCCACTGTTACCCAAGTCACTGCTGCTGCTGCTTCTCTATAGCAACAGCGGCGGCAGTAAAAGAAGGTACTCATCACAGGGCCAGACTCGGCATTTGCGCAAGTTGCCGGCTCTGCCCCAGAACAGCAAGTGATATCCAAGGGGGCGGGACCAATAGCAGCAGCACTAATAGTCAGTAGCTTCTTTTGCTGCCACTGCTGCTCATCTAGAGACGCAACAGCAGCTGTAGCAGGGGTGTCAGGGTGGAAGGGGGGACAGAGAGGAGCAGATGCTGGATTGGGGGAACAGAGAAGGGACAGAGGCTAGATGGAAGAGGTGGGGACTGGAGAAAGAGAGAGAGAGAGGACAGAGGCTGGATGGAAAAGGGTCAGAGAAGAAAAGCAGATGCTGGATAGGAGAGGATAGAAGATGCTGGATGGAAGGGGAGAGAGAGGGCAGATGTTGGTTGGAAGGGATGAGGAGAGCAGACTTTGGGAGAGGAAAGACAAGAGGGTAGGGGGACAGGAGGGAAGGAGGAATGAGGGTAGAAGCTGAACATGAGGAGGGACAGGGTCATAGAGATACAGTGCTGGACATGGGGAGGAGTGATAGGGTCACAGAGGGATGCTGCTGGATAGGGCAAGAATAAAAATACAGAGAGAAGAGATGCTCAACATGGCAGGAAGATAGGGGCAGGGACACAGAGGGGAATTGAATGATAGAAATGGACAGAGAAGAAATGCCAAATGGACCAGGAGATTCTGAAAAGAGATAAGAAAAGACAGAAGAAAACAGAAACCAGAGAATGGGACCAACATGATTACAAAATTTTTTAAACCAGACAACAAAGGTAAAAAAAATTAATTTTAGTTTTTATTTATTGATAGTAGCCTTAAAGAACTGAATTGAACCAAAAAATGATTCATATGAGTGAATTGAATCAAAACCTTATGGCTGATTTGAACAGCACTAGTATTCTATAATGGTATCTGGGTGCCCAGATTTCCTTATAAACTACTAGCATAAACCTGCATCACCAAGCCTAAATGAAAGTGATCCCATTTATGCCAGGTCAATGGCAGGTGTAAATGGACACGCCTAAGTGTAGCAAGCAACACGTTAACTTATAGTATCCTATAAGTTGAGCACATTAAGTGGGAAGCACCCATGTTCAGCCCATACTTCGCCCACATGTACATCCCTTACAGTTACATACTATACCCTGGGTTCTATAAAGGTAACACAAATTTATGCACTAAAATCCTGAGATGCGTACACAGATTAATTGGTTAATGAGCCAATTAACGACAATAATTGCATCTGGCTGCATATTGTTTTATAATACTGGGTGCCCAAATCCCATAGAATGCAACCCAAAAGGGGGTGTGGCCATGGGAAGGGCATGGGTGGGTCAAGGGCTTTCCAAAATGTTGCACACTCTTGGGCTCATTTTCGAAAGAGAAGGACGCCCATCTTTCAACATAAATCGGAAGATGGACGTCCTTTTCACAGGGTCATCCAAATCAGTATAATCGAAAACCGATTTTGGACGTCCCCAACTGCTTTCCATCACAGGGACAGCCAAAGTTCAAGGGGGCATAGCAAAGGCGGGACTTGGGTGTGCCTAACACATGGGCGTCCTTGACCCATAATCGAAAGAAACAAGGACGTCCTTGACAAACACTTGGACAACTTTACCTGGTCGTGTTTTTCTTATGACCAAGGCAAAAAAAGGTGTCTGAAATGATCAGATGACCACCATAGAGATTCAGGAATGACCTCCCCTTACTCCCCCAGTGGTCACTAACCCCCTCCCACCCTCAAAAAATATCTTTAAAAATATTTTGTGCCAACCTCAATGCCAGCCTCAGATGTCACTCAGCTCCATCACAGCAGTATGCAGGTCCCTGGAGCAGTTTCAGTGGGTACAGTGTACTTCAGGCAGGCGGACCCAGGCCCATCCCACCCTACCTGTTACATTTGTGGAGGAAACAGCGAGCCCTCCAAAACCCACCAGAAACCCACTGTATCATCATCTATGTGCCCCCCTTCACCCGTAAGGGCTATGGTAGTGGTGTACAGTTGTGGGTAGTGGGTTTTGGGGGGCTCAGCATACAAGGTAAGGGAGCTATGTACCTGGAAGCAATTTATGAAGTCCACTGCAGTGCTCCCTAGGGTGCCCGGCTGGTGTCCTGGCATGTCAGGGGGACCAGTGCACTAGAAATGCTGGCTCCTTCCATGACCAAATTGCTTGCATTTGGTCATTTCTGACATGGATGTCTTTGGTTTCGATTATCGCCGAAAATCAGAAACGACCAAATCTAGGGACGACCAAATTTCAGGATGTGTGGATGTCCCTGACTGTATTATCGAAACAAAAAATGGACGTCCATCTTCTTTCGAAAATATAGGTTCCCCGCCCCTGGATCAGGCTGTTTTGCGAGGATGTCCTCTTCAAAACTTGGATGTCCCTTTCGAAAATGCCCTTCTCTGTCACAAAATAGCAGCGATGCTTGCCCAAATTGGGCACCAGGAATTGCACCTGGTTACAGAGGGCACCCAAATTTGGGCATGGGAATTGGCGCTATGCGCTGTCCTATAAAGGGCACTCAGCTCGGAGTGATCTTTATAGAATAGCACTGAATGCTCATTTTTTTACAATGCCAATTTTTGAGTGCCATTTACTGAATCTGACCCTATACAACTTAAAGGCACCTTTTATATCAACAGTGAACGTGATATTATATACTTCATGGTCTTTCTTTGTTGTTTCTGGGACATAGACCACAAAAGTCCATCTGGCTCCGTCCTTATGTTCCAACTACTGGAGTTGCTGTCAAAGCTCACTCCAGCCTATCCGACTCCGTCTTGTTATTTGTGGGACAAGACCATAAAAGTCTGCCCGGCACTGTCGTCACGGTCCAAACCACTGGAGTTTCCATCGACACTCTATCCAGCCCATCCTAAACCAGATCGCTGGATATGCAGGACTCAGACCATATAAGCCAGCCTGGCACCAGCCTTAGTTGCTGCAGTAGGAGTTGCCATTTAAGCACCACTTGACATGCAAACACCTATGCAACCCTTTAAGTTTTGTTTTTTATATCATTCATTTTCTAATTAGAGATCCTGTGTTCATCCCACGCCTTTTTGAATTCCACTACATTTGTTTTCCATCACCTCCCTCAGGAGGTCATTTCAGGCCGCTGCTTGGGCCCTTATGGAATAGACCCACAGCACCTGGGGGCATTGAAACCATAGGCTGTACAGGCCATCATTACTGTCTTCTCAATCCATCTAGATATAGAAAGTTTCAAGATCTTTAAGTTAGTACCCATATTCTTTATAATGAAAACCACAGATGATTTTAATAGCTTGAACTATCCTGGACCATAGAGGTATCCAGGCTGAGAAGTTTTCACTAATCCTAATTTATTTCACATGACAATTTAAGATGCTTCCTAGCGCCATGACCTAATACAGTATAGCAGAAGGTGAAAGAGAAAGAAGCAACAAAGGCACAATTGTCAGGAGTAAGGAGCACTTTCTGTAAGTGAGTGAGTTGAATGTTGGAGTTAGTGCAAGAGCACAAAATCACGCCATCTGCTTACATAGACACATAGGACTCTTTTAACCCAATAAGAGAGGAGGGCCTTGACAAAATCCTGAGAGGTCTTTGACCAACCGCCTGCTCCCTCGACCCCTGCCCATCGAAAATAGTTGGCCTGGCTGTCTGTGAATCATGAAGTGTAGTAATAACAGAGATATACAGAGACTCTGTTATAGAGTGTACAGTTCAAGACCAAAAAGATGATTCAATAAAGTAGAAACCTTTTGTTCCTATTTGTTTCTATTCCTAGTTCACTTCTTTGGGAGGAAATGTTTGATCAACATGATAGGGGGAAGGGTCAGAAAGGTAAGAGAGAATGAGGGCAAGAAACACAATCAGGCTGCAAGAGCCCATTTTAATTATTTCAGTTGGCTTATTCTGGAGGAGTTACAGTGTATGTTACCAATGACATCATCTGCAAACAAAATGGCCCCACTATGTTTTAGTTAATTGTACATTTAAAAAGTTGCAGAACAGGATACCGTTTTCAGTTTGATTATGTACATATTTCAGTGCTGCCTTTCCCAACACATATGATTAGTTTAATTGGCAACCGGTCTCTTTAAAGGTATGCTACCAGAGCCTCAACTTCGCTTCTCACTGTCAGTTTGCAATGTTCCATTCCTGAACTAAGCTTTGTTTATACCTCATAACTAAAATAGTAATTTTGAACTTTCAAAACTGTTGACACTGTCAGAGTTTAAAAAGCAGGCAATCCTGCTATCCCCCCAGAAATTATTGGCGTTCTATTTACATAAAAATGTCATATTTATATAATAGAACTTGTACTTCCTATTGAATACTGTTTATGTATGCTTTAGACATGGTTGGGGTGTGAAATGCGCGATGAAGCCAACCACTATTTCCTGTGCAGAGCTATGCACTAGCAACACAGAACAAAGATATGGTTGTGTTTTCTGGCTGTAAGCGTGATATTCCCAAATGCAGTCATGCATTTATAGTATTATGAACTGCTTGAAGCAATTGCAGTCTGTATACTCAATGCAGTAAAACATTATCAGGTTTAGAAGTACAGTTCAGCATATTTTACATTCCTGATTCCCCATTTAGTATACATTTGCAGGAGCCAGAAAGGGCAGTTTGTGATGTGAGAGTCTCAGAAGTTCTCATAAACAGAAACATTTTTTTGTATAGGTTTTAAGGGAAATACACATTGGCAAGCCGGCGTGAATTTAAATCTTTCAAGACCTTTGGCTGAATAGATCCCCTACGTTGTGAGGAAAGAATCATTTTACACTGGTATTAAAGGAATGGCCAGTTTGACTCACCAGTTTCCTTTCCAAATAAAGGATGTTGCCAAGTTAAATGTTCAGATATGGAATATTAACCATGTAGCAGTAGCAGAAATATTTCTTTGAAATTATCTCTACCCTGCTACAAATCATAGAGGTTTGAACAACTTGGCTAGCCTACTTTATAAATTTCAGGTCACATTCGGAAAATAAACTGGTTAAACATTCCTTATACTGTATGTACTTAGTTATTTCAAGGTATAAAATGGTAATGAATAATTAGTGTTACTCTACTATTGGTATCATTTTATACAGTGGATCAGCAATGTTCTAATCATGTCTGAAGCAGAGGGAGAAAACCCTAAATTTAAAAAGCCAGAAAATATTTTCATTATGTAATAACTGAGAGCTGAAGCCACCAAACTTTTGGTGTTTGAAAAATTGCCACAAGGATGTTATTTGTTCAAAGTCATAAACAAGGAGGCCATTTTAAAAGGCCTGCATAAATAGCAGCATTCACACTTGTAAATAACCAATGTGTATAAATGACTATTTTAGAAAACCGCAATTTGTACATGTAGAGCTGTACCTCGCAGAGTCCAACGGGGTGTGTTGTGGTTGTGGTTTGGATGGGCCAGAAAAGTGTGAGTGTTTATTTGAGTTTGCAACAGCAATACACACATCCTTTAAGAAATCTGGATCTTGGCATTTATACCTGCTCCAAGGCAGGCATGAGTGTCACCTAACTGCTCTGTACCTGGGGTTTGCTTCAGTGATTGAGGGGGGCAATGGTTCTAGTTCACCCTACTTTGTTTCTTTCTCATTTACCCTCCCTGGGAACTTCAGGAACTCTTTTGAGCTGATTCTCTTCTTTCTTATCCAATTGATCTTTTAAAGTAGCCTCATCTCTGTCTTCCTCAGATACCCAGTCATTGCACTGGGAAGTTCTCAGGGCTTCCCACTCTCTCCCCACTCCTTTTTAACCTGTTTCTGAGTCCACTAGCTGCTCTCATTCAATCTAAAAGCATATCTGCTTATTTTTATGCAGATTGAACTTTTACATGACCCAACAGATCCTTTCTCACCATCTTTGTCCGCTCCAGAACTGACTTGAATGTATAGCAGATTGGCTGTTCGAACATAGATTGTTGTTAAGTAAAGAAAAGACAGTAGCATGTTGGATTATGGGTCACTTACATCAGCTAATGAGTACTATTTCTTTATTTGGAAGCCCGATTGTACCAAAATGGCTGCGCGGCAAGTGCTTCACTTGCCGCATGGCTATTTTCTGAAAAAAAAAAAAAAAAGAAGAAACACCTGCCTTTTACCTGCTGTGGTAAAAGAGGGCCTCGGAACACATCAAAAACACATGCCGATGCCAGTGCAGGCCCCTTTTTGCCATAGCTTCATAAAAGGGGCCCTAGATGCCTTATGCAATACCAGACTTGTGGAGGGTAATTCTATACGTGCTTATACTTAGGTAGCCCAAAGAGATCCTATGTGGTATCTATTCTATAAAGGAAAGCAGGCGTCTATTTTCATTTATAGATTACCAGTTAATTGGATAGATATGTGCATATGCAGCACTTATGTTATACCGAATGTTCTTTTGCTAAGGTTCTATCACCCTACCAATTTCCCGTTGTCTCTTTCCATTGTTCCATTGTTCTTTTCCTTGTCCTATTCCCTAACGACACCTTGACTTTGTCTTGCTTAACTTCTCACAATGGAATCCATAACTGATTGTAACAAACTGCATTTCCATTATTTACAATGTATTGTAAGCCACACTGAGCCCGCAAATAGGTGGGAAAATGTGGGATACAAATGCAATAAAATAAATAAAATACACTGAGATAGAGCTACAAGTCCACTCCAATACTCTTTGAGCATGCATGGCGTTTAACCACAGTACAACAAAAAAAAGTGGGAGAGCGACCAAGGATACCAAAGACTGGAAGATGTATGTAGATAAAGGAGTTTATTGAAGCAGAAGACCCCTGATGCAACCTGTTTAGGCCATGTCGAGTGGTTTTTTTTGGACATTTAGGACTATTTTTTTCTGTTGCCATCTCTGGATTTATAGTATCAGCCTCTTTTTTTTTTGCTGCATAGACCCTTTAAACATCATAGGAATGATAGAAAAATAAACAATCATGTAATTTTACTATTTCAAAGAAATTCTGTTTTCTGTGTTTGGAAAACATTGACTGGTTTCTATGGAAAATTCAAGTGTTTTTAGCTCCCACTTTTGCCAGTGAACCATTAATATGAGAGGTTGAGTACTAAACCCTATTTATTCTTACTACTTAATCTCTCAAAATCAATTTCAGTTGAACACAGTTCCATGACATTTGTATTTTAAGCGTCAGAACGTCCTTTATGTGTTCAAATAGGTATGAAAGAAAAGTGCACACACTCCTTACATTCCATGGTCTCTTATAATCCAAGCAAGGCAGCACCAGGCACCAAAGAGACAGATTTCAGAAACAGAAGACAAGCTTCCAGACCTCTCCACATCTGGATTTAAGCATAATTTCCAGCAGTCCTAACCATAGCCTAGTTTCCTGCCCTTAGGCTGCCAAAATACCACACCCGAAGTAAAATAACTTATTCAGAAAAAATATTCTAAACACAGATAGAAGAAAACCGAAAAGCCAAACTTTTTTTTCTTTCTCATTCTTTTCTCTTTCTTCCCTATTGATATTTTGTCATTCCTTTCTCACTCAGTAATAATCAGCACTAAATGACAGTAATTAGAATATATGTGCACAAATTACTAAGGGGTTCTTTTACTAAGGCGCATAGGTGCCCATGCGCGTGCAGCACGCACCAGATTAGAACTACTGCCCAGCTAATGTATGCCCCAGGTAATTCTAATTTTTACGTGTGTCCAATATGCACGCTGGAAAATATTTGTTATTTTCTGGCGCATAGCGCTAACCGAATGGTAACTGGCAATGTACATGCACAGATTATTACCGCCTGGTTAATGCGTGAGACCTTACCAATAAGTCAGTGGGTGGCAGTAAGATCTCAGACCCAAAATGGACACGCGCCAATTTTTATTTTGCTGCATGTCAATTTTCGGCTAAAAAAAAGGTCATTTTTGCAAGTGCACTGAAAAATGGACCCGCGCGCGTCTAAAACACACGCCTACACTAGCACAGGCCATTTTTGGCACACCTTAGTAAAAGGACAACTAAGCGTATTCAGTAATACCAAGCACCTAAATTTTAATACGTACAGGCAATAAGGGGCATGGTTTATGGGCAGAGAAATGGACATTTCATGGGTGTTCTAAAATTTATACACGTTGTTATAGAATATGGCTCTGTGTGCCTAAATCTACATGTTGGGATTTACACCATGTTTTTGTTGGTGTAAATGGACGCATGTAGTTTTAGGCGCTGGGATATCAACAAAGCGTATTCTATATACCATGTCTAAATCTAGGCACCGCTTATAGAATATGCTTAGGTGAAAATGTTTTCTGCATGGATTTTTTAGGCGGCATATATAGAATCTCCCCCTAAGTGCCCCTGCATTAAGTCTGCATTATGTGGTTAGCGTACGTACACTACTACTACTACTACTACTTATCATTTCTATAGCGCTACTAGATGTACGCAGCGCTATACACTTGAACATGAAGAGACAGTCCCTGCTCGACAGAGCTTACAATCTAATTAGGACAGACAAACAGGACAAACAAGAGATAAGGGAATATTAAAGTGAGGATGATAAAATAAGGGTTCTGAACAAGTGAATAAGGGTTAGGAGTTAAAAGCAGCATCAAAAAGGTGGGCTTTTAGCTTAGATTTGAAGACGGCCAGAGATGGAGCCAGAGTGGGCATTCCTGCGCCAGATAGCGCAGGAATGCCCACTGTCCACCCATGACATACCACCTCTACCAAAATATATATTTTAAATAGTTAACATGCGCTTTGCAAATGAAAACAGGCAAAATACCAAAAAATGCTTTAACACATTTTGTGGCAGCCCTGTTTTCCCATGCTAAAGCTGCATTAAGAGCTTAAATCTGTTTAGTAAAAAGTTCCTGTAGTCCTTCAAGATCACATGGATTCTCAGGGGATCTTAGATACATTTCAGTTTGGGTTCTGACCAAAGCATGGTACAGAGACCCTGCTGATTTCAATTTCTGATGTTATTCACAAGGGTTTTGATATCAGTAATTCATGTTTCTTAATCCCAACTTGATACTTCAGCAGCATTTGACACCATCAATCATCCATATACGGCAGCTGGTTTCTACTGGCGTTTCAAGTACTGTTTTAGGTTGATTTAATTCTTTTATCTCAAATCATTAACATGGGTTAAAATAGACAATGCACGTTCAGTTCTTTGTCTTTATATACAGGTGTCCTTCAGGGTGCATCCCTGTCTGTCGTGTTTAACATCTACATTACCTCATCTGTCATCTGCTTGCCAGTCTGGAGGTTCACTGTCATTTATAGACTAATGACTTACAAGTTTCGGTACCAGTGGAGCACACAATTATATGTAAGAAATCAATAAAGGCTTACATGTCAGCAAACAAATTGTGCCTAAAATACAAAAAAAGACTATGAATGTGTTATTAAATAGAGCCACAGCCCCCAAACAGATCAACTCATCTGAAAATAGATGCATTGTTTCTTTCTGTTTTTTCAGAATCAAAGGATCTGGGAGCTATAATAGACTCCTTATTGTCGATGTGTTCACGGATCGAGGATGTAGTCAAAAAAAAAAAGGCTTTTTAAAGCTGTGGTTGATACAAGGATGAAAACTATTTTTGGATACTGATAATCTCTGTACAGTAATTCAAAGGCAAATAAGCATCTTTGAGAGTGGAAGAGAGGATACAGAAAAGAGGAGAAAAAAAGGAAGTAAGCAAGAAAGAAATGGAAAGTAAATAAAAACAGTACCTGCCTTGCATAAATGGTGCCCAAACAGGAAGATTAAAAGAGCAATAAAGCTTCACACTAGTGAGATTCAGGACAAAAGGCATCATTTTATAAAAAGCTGTTTGGAGTTTAAAAGCAAAAGAAGTGAACCATGACCTGGACTGTTTTGGACATTTTTTTTCTAACTTCTGCACAAAATGGGAGTAAATCGAAAAATGGTGGTGTTTTCTGCCAGTGGACTGGAGCTAGAAAGCCTGTGTGGCAACCATGTTAAAGGAGTTCATGTCAGAATGGTATGATGTCATGGATTCGTGTCACAACCTACCCAATCAGAAGGTACACCAGACCCAATATGTTAATCTGTGCATATAAGCCACGCCCTGGACATCCAGCACCATTGTGAGGAGGATCTGAGCCATTGTGGGAGGAGAATCTGAGCTACAGATCAAGAGTGAATAGGAAAAAATCAGTTAAATCAGCAATATCATGACTGAAAGTTCCTCAGGGGAAATGGAGCTGGATATGGAAATAGTACACACTTAAAGTGGTGAAAGCAGGCTGTATTAGGTACCATCACAGCAAGCAATGTGAAGAACTCATGCAACTGCTGTTAAGATGTCACTAATGGGAAGAAGACTAATTGAGTTGGAAAATTTCTCTGATTCACAAGGGCCTGATAAATCATCACCTGAACTGATGTAGAAAGTGGAGAGCTGGACTAGAACTTCATCTGGTCCACTCAGAGGAGTCAGGAAGCTCAAATCTCAAGGATAAATGGGGTGAGTATGGAGGAGTTCACTTTCCCACCAGAAAGCTCTGTCAAGGCCTCCATACCATCCACTATGCCAAAACCCCCCAACTCTGGAGGGATTCCAGTTAAAAGAGGAGAATGGGCCTGCCCAAGGACGTGGCAGAAGAGTGAAGGGAGCTAAAAGGAAGCCTGAGCTGGCACTATCTACCAGTATTTAGTCATGTCAAAATGACAGTGTTACAGAATGGGTGTGGCACATCTATGACACAGCAATACAAAGAATATGGATGTGGATGGAATGTTAACCACAATGTATCATCATAAGCAGTTCAAGATAGAAGAACCAATGAAAGAGGAAAATAGGTTAGCAGAGCTGGGCCAAAGCCCTATGGCTTTGATTTCATAAAACATTTTTGGAATCAGTTCTAGTTTTGGAGGACTCATTTGTGGAGATTTTGGATTTGGATTAGTTAAAAGCTGATTGAAATGTATTTGCTTTCTGGTTGTCCAAAATAGCTTCAGTTAGGCTTTTCACATTCCTTTAGAATTATTATCAGGCAGAAGCATGGAAACAAATAGTATACGATTACTTTATTAGGACACACTACATACAGCTCTGTACAAAAATACACTATGCCATTGGAGCCGACTCTGTGGGTGCTGTGGGTGCTTGACCACCCCCAATATTGAGAAAATTCCTTGTATGTGTCCAGGGAGGGGTTATTTCCATTGGGCTTAGCACCCCCAATAATTTTGAAAAGTTGGCTCCTATGCACTATGCTATAGGATATTAGAAAGTCTGCATGCAAAACATAATCATTTAGAATTGATAAAACCCCACATAATCCAAACAGCCCAAGTTTGGATTTTTTACTTCAGGAAGACTTGTATGGGATTAGCATAGCAAATGCTTGCAGATAAAGACCAGGATGGTCTATCCTGTCTGCCCAGAAAGGCAGTCAGGTTGTACTTGTGAATCTGTGCAGGTTAACTTTTTCCCCTTTTTTTGTAGGGTTATATCTGCTGCTCCATGCAAGTTACCGCTCCCACCCCTATGCTTTTTTTAAAAAATTTGTGTGAGTCATTTATGTTTGACTTTAAGTGGAAATAATCTACACTTTGATTCTATCCTTGTCCCATATATTCCATTCCTTTTTGAATTCCGTTACAATTTTCATCACAACCACCTCCCACAGAAGAACATTCCAGCCATCTGATGCTGCTTTTCAGTTTCCCCCTTTGCAGCTTCACTTCATGTCCTCTATTTCTATAGTCTCTTCATTTTGGAAAAAAGATTTGTTTGTTCAAGTATTTAAATGTCTGTTTCATGTCTCCCTTATCCTTCCTCTCAGGCATGGTATACATATTCAATTATTCAAGTCTCTTCTGCTATGTCTTCTGGCAGAGAACCCTATACCATTTTGGTCACTTTTTTTATGAACTGCTTTGTGTCTTTTTATGTCCTTGGCAAGATATATAGCCTCCAAGTACAGACTCAACAATGACTTATACAAGGGCATTATCACTTTATTCTTTCTTCTGGTTATTCCACTCTCTATGCAGCCAAGTATCCTTCTGGCTTTGGCCACTCCCTTATCACATTGTTTCGCCATCATCAGCCTCTCACCGCCTATCGCATACAACTTCTTTGGATTTCTGCACCCCAAATGCATCACCCTACATTTCTTTACATTAAAGCTTAACAGCCAAGTGTCTGTATCTGTTCTTTTTAATAAATATATCATTTTTATCCACCTCTGGAGTCCTGCCAGGATTGGTTGTCCTACGTCCCTTCCCTGCTCTTTTGGACATTTTGACCCTTCATAGGGAACTGTTCCTTGATTCGTCAGGTGTTTGTTTCTAACTTTCATAGATCACTTCTCATGATTTTACTCCTTCAAGGTATTCACTCTGTTGCTAACCTTTATGTCATCTGCAAAAAGACATACTTCTCTTTCTAACATTTTGGCAATATCACTCACAAAAATATTGAACAGAATTGGCCCCAGGACAGATTCCTGAGGCACTCCACTACTCAACTTTCTTCTGAATGAATTCCATTTATCACCACCCTTTGTTGTCTGTCAGTCAGCCAATTTCTGATCTAGTTAACCACTTTAGATCCCATCCTCGAGCTGCTCAGTTTATTTATGAGCCTTCTATGATGAACAGTATCAAAGACTTTGCAAAATTTAAGTACACCACATCTAACACATGTCCTCAATCTTCAGCACACGCATCCAATTCTTTTGCCACACAGTCAAAAAAAATCGATCAAATTTGTTTGCAATAATCTACCTTTGGAGAAGTCATATTGCCTCAAAGTTTGCATCCCATTGGAGGGGAGGGGGATCTACCCCCTGTTAAAAATTTCTGCCTACACCACTGTATTGTTCCATCTAATGCCCAGCTGCCTGTAATATTAAAACCTTCTTGTATATACCTGGCTTGGAGCCATGTGTTATAGCTGGTTGTGTGATGCAGTCTCTCTTCTCTCTTACAATGACCACCAGGCAGAACTTCTGAAAATGTTATAGTATTGACTCTTCCAAAATGTTTTGTACTGAGGATGTGCTGTTTCTAGCCAGGTCATTTCTTCCCAGATGGATAATAACATCAGTTTAATAATCCTTACTTTTATCTCTGATTCTATTCAGAGTTTGGTTTGTGTTCCTGTTGTCTGAGGATCCTAGAAAGCATTTTACCTTTTTCTGTCATTTAAACTGTGATTTCAAGTTGATTCCTCTAACAACGGAGTCTCCCAGCAGTAGCAGATTTCTGTTTTGAGCTCATTTACACTGCCTGAGTGATTTCTGAATGCTTTGGGTGCTGTTCTTCTTTAATGAGATCACTTCAAGTTCTATTTTTGGTGTACCAATATTTTTCCAGTGTAGAGAAGGCACTTTTCAGGGGTATCCACTGAGAGAATTAGTGTTTCTTTTAACAAATTATACCGTGCCAGAGCCCATATTTATTTCTAGGTTGTTTGATTCATTGTGGGAATCAGTGTGGCTTGTCTTCATATTCAATCCTCTAGGGACCCTACAGCTCAAGGACAAACCTTCTGCCTTCCCATCAGATGTTGATAAGCTTATCCATAACAGGTGTTCTCTGAAGGCAACACTTTTCCAATCACATATATGGGTTATATCATCTGACAACAATGTCCATAGACAAGTTTCCAGATCTTTCTAAGAAAAACCTGGAAGGTCTTCTGAGCATTCATGGAAATTTCTGTGTTCCTACCACTGCACATGTGCCTCAGTTTTATAATTAAATTAATATGCTCAACTCCTGAATTTGAGAAGATAAGCAGTATACAAAAATCATATACAGATAAGGGCTGTTTTTAACAAAAGAAAAACTATAATAAGCTGCTAACAAGGTAGAAACCTTGCATTGATTGATTATAACTTGTTATAACAGACAACCTATTATCAGAAACAATGAGCCAGATTGGGGGAGGGGAAGGAAGGGTTGGAATCTGGCTTTAAGCCTGAAGAAATGACTTCCCAAATCTGTTGTTTTGCAGGAGTCCATATATAAACAGTAAAGGGAAGTGAATGTGTGAACCAAATTTCATTTCACAGTTCTATAAATCTTTTTTGAGGTCACCCTAAGATGTGTGACTATAGGCAATTGCTTGTCTTCAGAGAAGGCTTTAATGTGTTCCTCTAAAGTAGCCATTCCCAACCCAGTCCTCAAGGCATACCTAGTCCCATCGGGTTTTCAGGATATCCACATTGATGCATGAGATAGATTTGTATACACTGCCTCAATTGCATGCAAACCTAACTCATGAATATTCATTGTGAATATCCTAAAAAACAGATGAGACTAGGTGTGCCCTGAGGACTGGGCTGGGAATAGCTGCTCTAAGCTTAAATGTGTGATTGGCACAAATAACGAATATTCAGTCTACCATCCAGTTAGGTTCTTTTTGACCTAGTAATCCTAGGATTATTTGAGCAAAAGGACAGTAGAAGCTGTGTGGACTTTCTAAGATGACTATTTTACAATCCAAACTGTACTAGGCTCTTTCCTCTTTATGCACTTAGGAAAACTGTAGGAAGGGTTACTAAGGTGGAAATCTGTCATATCCATAGGCAGAAATTTAGGAAGTATACAGCTCCACCCTGTTATGACAAAAATTAGTATATTACTAGGGCCTGGAGCTCTCCGACTTGCAAGCCGGTTACTGCCCCCCACCCAAAAAAAAAAAAGGTTTAGGGGATAGATACATTGCTGTGCAAAAAGAAATGAGGATATTAGGTGTTCACTTGAATTGGACATTGAATATGTGTGCAATTCTCTAAGGTAGTGCAAATGAGTGTTTTTCAGTTATATCTTTTGCACAGATGAAGACCCATGTTAGCTTTGTATGATTTTAGAATTGTGGTGCAAAGTTTGATATTGTCTCGGTTAGACTACTATAATGCCCTGTATCTTGGTTTGTCATCTCCTTGACTCAGGGCATTGCAGGTGATGCAGAATGCCACAGCAAAACTAATTATTGGTGCATCAAAAAATTCATCTATTTCACCGCTTCTTAAAGATTTGCACTGGTTACCAGTCTTGCAGCGGAGTCAATCTAAAGTGTTTGGTTTGGGTGCATCAAACTATCCGTGCTGTTGCCGCTGTGTATTTCCAACAAGTCCTCAAAGTGTATCATCCGAAAAGACGCTTGAGATAAGAGAGGATGATGCAGCTGTCCTTGGATCAAGTGTTGCAGACATGTTATGCGGAAATCAGAACTTCTTCTTTTACTTCATTTCCTCAGGTTACTTCTGAGTCTATCCCCTTTCACCTTCATCCTATGCCCCCTCATTCTAGAGCTTCCTTTCAATTGAAAGAGACTAACCTCCTGTGCATTTATACCATGTAGCTATTTAAATGTCTCTATCATATCTCCCCTCCCCCGCCTTTCTTCCAATGTATACATATTGAAATCTTTAAGTCTGTCTCCATACTCTTTATGATGAAGACTACTGACCATTTTAGTAGCTGACCTCTGAACTGACTCCATCCTGTTTAAATCTTCTTGAAGGTGCATTCTTCAGAATTGTACACAATATTCTAAACTAGTAAAAAAGGCCCGTTTCTGTTTTAAAGGAAACGGGCGCTAGCAAGGTTTTCCTCGGAGTGTGTATGTTTGAGAGAGTGTGAATGTGTGAGTGTGTGTGTGTGTGTGACAGAGATAGAGTGAGACTCGGTGCGAGTGTGTGTGTGAGAATTAGAGTATGTGCCAGTGTCCCCCCTCTCTCCCAGTTCCAGGGTTGTCGTCCCCCGGTATGTCTCCCATTTGCAGGGGTGTCCCCCCTCCCTCCCTTCCTTCCTTCCTCCCAGTTGCAGGGTCGCCCCTCCTGCCATCCTCCCTTTTTCCCAGTTGCAGGGTCCCCTCTCCCCCCTCCCTTTTTCCCAGTTGCAGGGCCCCCCTCCCAGTTGCAGGGTCTGTGTGTCTCCCCCCTCCTTTTGTTCAGTGGAAACAGCTGTAAAAACGGCAATGACTCAATGAGAAGCAGCTCCTAGGTTTCCTTTTTTTCTGAGTGTATAGGAATGACGGCTGCTTTGGGGAGTGGAATCAGAGATTAACCAATGGGCTTCCTTGCTTACCATAGACTTGCTTTGTTCACTTCCATTCCAGTCTATTGAACGTCCTGCAGCATGTCATAGCAGCCAATCAGTGGCACTTCAGGAATGACATCACTTTTATCTACTCCACTTTCCTGAGCAGCTCTGGCAGGAAACCACGGTTCCAGGCAGCCTCAGAACATTGGAGGTGAGAATTATTATATAGGAAGGATGAGGTCTCACCAGAGTCTTATACAGGGGCATCATCACCTCCTTTTTCCTACTGGCCATTCCTCTTCCTATGCACCCAAGCATCCTTCTAGCTTTCACTGTCACCTTTTCGACCTGTTTGGCCACTTCTAGATCATCACATACAATCACGTCCCCTCCTCTTTCATGCACAAAATTTCTTCACTTCCTAAATTGTACTGTTTGAACCTTTTCTAATTCTGCTATTTTTTTTTTAGATACTCAAGATGAGGTTGCACCATGGAGTGATACAGAGGCATTATAATATTCTTGATCATATTTTGCATCCCTTTCCTAATAATTCCTATAATCCTTTTTGCTTTTTTTGGCCGCCACCGCACACTGGGCAGAAGATTTCAGCGTATTGTCTACAATGAGACCTAGATCTTTTTTCTTGAATGCTGACTACTAATGTGGACCCTTGCATTTGTCCACATTAAATTTCATCTGCCATTTGGATGCCCAGTCTTCCACTTTCCCAAGATCTTCCTGCACTTTTTCACAATCCGCATGTGTTTTGAAAACTTTGAATAGTTTTGTGTCATCTGCAAATTTAATCACCTCATTCGTTGTTCCGTTTTTCAGATCATTTATAAATGTTAAATAGCACTGGTCCCTGTACAGATCCCTGCGGCACTCCACTATTCACCCTCCTCCATTGAGAAAAATGGCCATTTAACCCTACCCTCTGTTTTCTGTCCAATAACCAATTCCTAATCCACAGAAGGACATTGCCTCCTTTCCCATGAGTTTTTAATTTTCTTAGGAGTCTCTCATGAGGAGCTTTGTCAAAAGCTTTCTGAAAATCCAGATACACTACAACTCACCTTTATCCATGTTTATTTACGCCTTCAAAGAAATGAAGCAAATTGGTGAGGCAAGACTTCCCTTGGCTGAACCCATGCTGACTCTGTCACATTAAACCATATTTGTCTATGTGTTCTGTATTTTATTCTCATAAACTTGCCTGTGGGGAGGTAGGAAGAAAAAAACCTAAACCAGTGTGGCTTAGCCCATATGAACAACTCTTCTAGATTATGGTTCAAAATTAACATCAGCACATAACAGCGTGGTGGGCAGTGGGCCTGAATCATTTTCTTGTTCCAATAAGCCTGAATGTGTGCTATGCCTTTTCCAAGTCCACTGCACAAGAAAATATTTAGTATCCTGGCTCATTTAATGTGGACTGATAGGTGCAACAGACATCTGGCCGATTTTCAGAACGATTTAAGCGGGCAGAAGCCTCTCCTATCCGCTTAAATCATTTCCTGCTGTCTAAGTGGGGATATTCAGTGGCACTCAACTGGAGAGTGCCACTATGTCCCCACAGTCCACGCAAACATAAAGTGGGCAGGTCAGGGGTGGCCCTGGGAAGGAGCAATATTTAGCTGATAAAGCACTGACCATCACCAGCTGAATATGGGGAGGGGGGGGCCTAGTTTCTGGAACTGATGGGGTCTCATGAAACCCTTAAGGCCGAAAGGGGATTCCTCCAGCAGAGGAGAACACTGCTTGCAAGACCCCAGGGCTAGGAATATCCTGTATGGTTTCAAACCAAAGATCCCTCCTCTCCAGATTGTGTAGTTCCAAAAATAAAAAGCTTTACTGAGAAATTTGCTGAACGGTGACAAATTCCTAGATTCTAGGATTCCCCTTGTTGGTATCTCAGTTAGACCTGTAATAATCTTCTGAAATCCTGTAGAACAGGGGTGGGCAACCTCAGTCCTTGAGGGCCACATCCCAATCAGGTTTTCAGGTTTTCTCCATTAAATATACATGAGATCTATATGCATACAATGAAGGGAGTGCATGCAAATAGATCTAACACATTCTCTATATTACAGCTGAGCTTGGTTCAAAACCTGTGAATTTTAAACAAAAATTATATTTTCATAAAAGACCTCAGCTGTGCCGCTCGATAGACTACAGTCATGTCGCCATGTCTTATGCACTGGCGTCTTCATCGGTCTTTTAAATAATTAATTAATTAATACACTGTGTCTTATGTTTTAATCTAAGTGTTAATCCTCCATCTTTTTAATATTTTTAATTATAACAGCCGTGCCAGCAAAATAGATCTGATACATATTCATTGCGGAAAATCTGAAAATCTGACTGGGTTGCAGCCCTCAAAGACCAAGGTTGCCCACCACTGCTCTAGAAAAACAGGGTAGTGTGCCCTGAACAGGAATCATATCCTTGCCACTTTTATGACTCTCTTCTTAATTTCAGGTTGACCAATCTCCTAGGTTACAGAGCTTCAGCAAACTCAAGTGCTCTGGAATCTGCCCTGCTTCTTTCTGTCTTTCCAGTTCCTTTAGAATACTCTGGCAAAGACAGCTCAACCCAGTTCTCAGGACACACAGAGCCAGTCAGGTGTTCAGGATGTTCATAATGAATATGCATGAGATAGATTTACATATAATGGAGGTAGTGTATGCAAATGTATCTCATGCATATTCATTGAAGATATCCTGAAAACCTGACTGGATGATTGTGTCCCGAGGCCTGGGTTTCCTGCCTTAGAGCGAGGTGGGTGGAAAATTCTCCTCTTAAAGGAAGCTTAGATTCCCACTTGGAGCATCTCACAGCTGCTCAAACAACTGATTCTATCTCTTGTAGTCACAGGGAGTCTGCAAAAAAAAGCCCCGAGTTTTGTGTGCTCTGAATTCTATTATTACTTATACTCTTTAGAAATCACCTGTTGAGGTGTGTCTTAAATCCTACATCTCCTATAACTGCATGCATATGTGACCTGCTGAAACCATGTGCATAAGGAGTTGATATTCAGTAGGCCTTCTTAGGCTGTTTTAACTTTAACAAATTTAGAGATAATCTGTACTAGCCCTCATACCAGAAACTGGAACATCTTCAAAATGTTATTAACACACTTAATAAAGACTCCCTAAGTTTAATTTGGAAGGCGTCAGAACGAGGAGTTTGTGCCAGAGCAGACAGCTTTCCTCCTTCCCAGAGCTCCACTGACAAGAAAAGGCAGTGCTGTGTACAAAGCAGTACTGGTAACATTTTGCTGCCCCTAGATATTCTGCTGGCCTAGATGGTCATCTGTCTTGACAAAGGCATGCACAGAAGCCAGTAGAGCATACATCCTAAGAAGGAAATTGTCTTCATGGTATCTGAAAGCACCAAGAAAGGTAACAGAGGAGTAAATAAAAAATCCTTTAATAAAAATGATATGAACAGGGAGAGATAGAATTAATATTTTGAAACTAAAAGCTGTGAAAGTAGAAAACTGATCTCCATGCCACTGGCCTTGGCTGCTTTTTAGGCTGTCACTTTTCTTTAAAGTTTGGAGTGACCTAGACAGTATATTTTCTGATTTGTTATTGGTGACTTTCTCAAGCAGGAAGACAGAATTAAATTCAAGTTCACACATCCTTGGTGCCGCGGGGTAGTTATGACTTTTGGAGCCCAATCTTCGCTACCTCATTTCTTTGGAAGCTTTGTGTGTAGACGGATAAAGAACATATTGTCTTCAAGGTAGGTAAATATTTGTTTTGTTTGCAATACTTGATCTTAAATGCATACCTCTGGCAAAATACAGCTGGCAAATGTCAGATTTCTTTTTTTAATATGATATGTTCAAACCAACGGCTTTTTAAAATCTATTTTAAATGTAATTATCTTAGGCATCTTATTCTGCAAAATGAATCCAAAGCATACCTGGTCTTTGGCATAAACAGTTGTCTTATGATACCACACGAGATGCCTTGTTTCTTGCTACTTCCAGTTGTACCTCTAGAAAAGCCACTTGAACACTTAGTTCCAACTTTGTTCCTCCACAGTTTGTAAACTAGAATTAATCAGTGGTTCCCAAACCTGGTCCTTGAGGCACCCCAACTAGTCAGGTTTTCGGGATACCCATAATGAATATTCATGAGGGAGATTTACATGCACTGGAGGTAGTGCATGCAAATCTCTCTTATGAATATTCATTGTGGATATCCTGAAAACCTTACCGGCTGGGGTGCCTCCAGGACCAGATTTGGGAACCACTACAATAGTGGTATCATGTAAAAGAAGCTAACTGGGAAATAGGGAGTATGAAAGTCAGGAGCTAATGGAGAGAGGGTCTAAGAGTAGAGGTTTGGAGAAAAAGACAGTGAAAGCCTGACAGTAGAGCAAGGGAGAGAAATAGAGATGTGCATCTGCCTTTCCACTTCAACCTAAAGGCTGGATTTAAGAGCTTGGCTGCCATAGGCAAGAGCAGACAACGGATCCTAGAGATCGGTGGGAGGGCAGGGCTGCCAAGAGACCAAGCTGGACCCAGGGCAAACAATCCTGAGGGTGGCCCCGCCCCCTCCCCAGGCTCCACCTGGCAGTAGCTTACTGCTCGCATGTCCTGTCTTCTACTCCTGTGTGCCGGGTTGTCACATTAACTTTACTCTACCAGTCATGGGTCCTTCCTGCTGCATCCCCAGGAAATATGACGTACTTCACATAGGAGGCTGGACGTAGCTGGCAGAGCAGAGTTAACGTGATAACCTAGCACATAGGAGCAAGGAGACCAATCCATCCTTCCGCCTCTGCCTGCCACTGGAAGCCTGAAGAAAGTGGCTTTTCTATTGCTGGCACTGGACCTCCTTGGAGGCTAGGGCCGGGGTAATCTTGCTCCCCTGCCCCCCTCTCTGTGGCTCTGGGGGAGAGTATATGTGTCACAGATGATTGGACCTAGGTGCTGCTATAGATGCAATACTCCTCATGTGGCAGTTATAGTTTTGCCTCTTTAATGTGCATTATTTATTTATTTATTTTATTTTTGTTACATTTGTACCCCGCACTTTCCCACTCATGGCCGGCTCAATGCGGCTCAATGTTTTACTATAACATGCTTTAGATGGTTATTTTAGAAAACTTGTATGCGATATGGATGTTTGCTTTTGCCAAGATGAATGTCTATGTTGGAATGATGTATAAACCGCCCTTTTGTATGTGGACAAAAATGAATGTCCATGTGTCGGTGATGCTGAAAAATGGATGTACACAGAAGAGGTGTAACGGGGTGGTGCTGGGACTTTCATATACAATAATGGGTAATGGCTGGATGTCCATATCCACCAATGGATTTAAACCTGCTATTTGAAGCATCCAGATGCCACCACAAGCTGCCTTGAGGGAGGAGAGGGGAGATAAAAGTGTTTATTCTGATTGCTATTATTGTCTGCCCTTGTCTGTTACCTATTACCATATATCTCTCTGTCCATTGTGCTCACACCCTCTGGAACCCACATCCCAGAATTTAATCCTAACACCCCAAACCTATACCTTGCACATCCCCCCCAAACCCCTCCCTCACCCCAAATCCCTATTGTGCCAGGCATTCTATCTGTGTCCTTTCTATCCCAATTGTTCACCATACTGTATCTCCCTGTTCCTGTGTCCATCTGCTGAATGAGTTGTGCATGGTTGAACAGTGTATTTGCTGGTGTGCTGTTGGCGCTGGTATGGTGTATCAGTTGTGCTGTGTAAGTAGTGTAGTTTGGGGTACACATTAATGGGAGCACATTGCTGTTAGTGGTGGGACATGTGGCCAGTGATGGCTAAAACCTATGCACATGTATCAGGTGAATGAGTGTGTGTGTGGGAGGTTGGGGTGCAAGCCCTGTTCTATGAAGCCCAAGGAGAGGAGAGGCGAGCAGAGGAGAGGAGGTCCCATCCCTATGAAAGAATATACAGGGAGCCATTATATTACATTACAATAAATGTACTTATATTCTTCAAATACCTATGCAGTTCATTGCCTTTTGTCTTTAGATGTTCAATTTTGTCTATTTGCAGATGATTTATAATTTTATTTTCCAATTAATTCGACTGTTGAAAGAGCTCTTCAATTTTGGGGTATTTGGCTTCAATCAATTAGGGCTTGGCTCACAGCAAATAGACTTAAGTTGAACTTGTCTAAATCTCAAACTCTGTTTCTGTCTGGTAGGGCAACTCTTTCTGTAATGCCTGAGTCTTTTGTGCTTGATGATTTAAAAATACCAGTTGTTAATTTCTTGAAATATTTGGAGGTTTGGATTGATTCTGCTTTTTCTATGAATGAACAATTGGAATCTAAAAAAGTTTCTTTTAAGCTTAAGTTATTATGTAGGATAAAAGATTTTTTTGTCATCCCCTAACTTTCAAACTGTTGTCCAAGAATCTATTATTCCTTTATGGGATTATTGTACCACCCTTTATTTAGGGTTGCCTGCTTAAAAATTACATGCATTGCAGATCTGTCAAATTGTTGCAGCTCAGATTTTGTCAAACCTATCTCAATTTGATCATATTACCCCTGCTCTCTAAGTAATTGCATTGGTTGCCTGTTGCTTGGAGGATCAAGTTTAAGGTTTTGACCTTGATCCATAAAGTCCTGAATGACAATGGTTCTTTAATTTTGGCCAGTTCTCTGAAAATTCACATGCCAACTAGACCTTTGAGATTGAGTGGTAAATCATTTTTAGAGGGTCTTTCTTTTTGACAGGTCAGATTGGAGGTGTATCGTTCTTCTATTTTTTATATTGAAGGACCTGTTCCTTGGAATGCTTTACCTGAAGATTTGCGTAAAACTTGCTCTATTGTACAATTTAGAAAGTGTTTTAAAGGCTCAGATCTTTACACAAGCTTTTGCTAACAATTAAGGAGTGATGTTAGTTTTGTTTTTTTTATTTATTTTTATTTGCTGTATTTTATGTTATATCTTGTCTAATGTGATTGAGTGTGTGTTGTTTGTAAAAATTTTATTATCTGTGTATTTTGGAAACCGCCTAGAATTATAAGATAGTGCGGTGTATAAATTTTTTAAATAAATACAATTAATAAACAAGAGATAGGCATTCAAAGAACTTACACATTAAAATGTCAGTAAACCAGTATTTAACACTATAATTAAACTTGCTGTAAAACAAATTTTTTAAAATAAATAAATAACATAATCTTGCAAGGTTCTGAGAAAAACAGGCAGCAAATTCCATACTGAAGGAGTCGAACAGAACATGGAAGATGACCATTAATTAAATGATTTTAACATTCTTAACAGTGAGAAATCAAAGCTTAAACTGATCGTAAAGTAAATAATTTTTTTCTGCCTATTGAAAAATTAATGAAAGACTGCATACAAGATTTTTAAAATTGTTATACAAAGTTTGAACTCTATTAGTGCATGCCTGAACTAGTAACCAGTGTAATTGAATGTAAAGCAGAGAAATTGTATCAGATTTTGAAAGTGCTTAAATCAGCCAAATAGCCATATTCTGAATTGTTTAAACCCTTCATAGAAGTCTTAGAAACACCTAAATAGGCAATATTGCAGTAATCTATTTTACAAAGTATTAGTGCTTGCACTAGCAAACAAAAAACATGAGGTTCAAAATGTTTTCTGATAATGCGCAATTTCCTAAGGGGGTCTTTTACTAAAGCTTACCTCGAGTTATCTGCAGCAGTAACATAGTAAATGACGGCAGAAAAAGACCTGCATGGTCCATCCAGTCTGCCTAACAAGATAAACTCATATGTGCTACTTTTTGTGTATACCTTACCTTGATTTGTACCTGTCCTTTTCAGGGCACAGACCGTGTAAGTCTGCCCAGCACTATCCCCGCCTCCCAACCACCAGCCCCGCCTCCCACCACCGGCTCTGGCACAGACCGTATAAGTCTGCCCAGCACTATCCCCGCCTCCCGCCACCGGCTCTGCCACCCAATCTCGGCTAAGCTCCTTAGGATCCATTCCTTCTGAACAGGATTCCTTTATATTTATCACACGCGTGTTTGAATTCTATTACCATTTTCATTTCCACCACCTCCCGCGGGAGGGCATTCCAAGCATCCACTACTCTCTCCGTGAAAAAATAGTTCCTGACATTTTATTCCTATGGGCCCTGCTGCAGATAACGCGAGCTAAGCTTTAGTAAAAGATCCCCTTAGAAAAGAACTCTTTATAAATCAGCTAATCTGATCTTCCATAGTTAATAAATTGTCAATCCACCAGCCCAACACTCGTGCTACACATTCAAATTTGTAATTGGCACCATCTATTAAAAATGCCATGTCATTTAGAATCTTATGTAGGGAACCTAACCATAAGAATTTGGTCTTGCCTTTATTTAGTTTTAGACTATGGGAGAGAACCCATTCTTCGACTATTGTCAGTGTTTGGTATCTGATAAAAAAACCTATATTCCCAGTTGGTAAGGGAAGTAATATGGTGATGTTGTCAGCACAACAATAACAATGTCCATTAATGTTTTCAAGGTTAATTCCTAAAGAGCACATAACAAGATTAAAAAGTATAGAAGTTAAAGGAGAGCCCTGCAGTACACCACAGCTGAGGTTCCAAGAGTCTGAAAATTGACCTTTCATCCTTACTCTATAAAATTGCTGGGACAAAAACCCTTTAAACCATCTCAACACATTTTCCATGATCCTCACATCACTTAACATCTGGATCAATATTGTGTGATTGACCAAATTGAACGCACTAGAACATGTAACTCTTAGAACATGAGTGTCTCACCCACTTCAGATCTGATATGGCCTGCCAAGAGCTGGATCCACTACTATGCTCTCTGATACACAGGGGACATCCAGTGTCTTCATCTAAAGATAACATCTACTGTAGCCTTTTTGGCAACAGGCACCTTCCAGTCTGTTGTGGCAGTGACTGATGGACTCAGCCAGTCTGTAATTTTTTTGTTTTTGTTTTAAATGTAGGCAGATAAAGACCATGTGGCCTTCCCAGTCTGTCCATCCATGCCATCTACCCTCCCTATCACTCCCATAGAGAGCCTATGTACTTGTAACTGTTTTCATCTCCACCACTTGGAGGCCTTTCCACGAGTTCACCACCTTTTCTGTGAAGAAGTATTTCCTCAGGTTACTTCTGCATGGAAAGAGTAGTGAATTCTCAGTGCATCAGCCCTAACAGCCTCTCTCATCCACCATGTTCAATATATAGCATTTCCTAGCACAGTGCTGCAGGAACAACAAACCATGGGACATCTCATTTTTCTCATATGCAGATGATATAGTCTTGTTGTTTCCATGGAAGGGAGACTTATCTTTAGTCTACTAGTTAATGAATCAAGTTTTTGAAGAGTTGTTTTGTTGGTTTTGTTCACTTAAGCTCAAAATCAATCCAGATTAAATAAATATATTTTAGGTAGGACAAGCTTCTAATATCAAACCTAAATTAATGCCAAAGTTATCAGGTTCCCATTTAAGAAGATATAAAACATTTGGGAATTGTACTAGATTCTGGATTGACTATGTCAGCTCAAATTAGCAATGTAGGCCCACAAATCTTTCTTTAAAATGAAGATGTTGCACTATATGAAACAGTTCTTAGATAAGCAAATGTTCCAGATTGTCATTCAAGCAATGATCATTTCCACCTGGTCTTCTTGAGTCTTCCAGACAAACAAAAAGGCTGCAATCTATACAGAATGATGTGGCCAAACTGATACATGAAAGGAAGGGCTCGGATCATGTGACACCAGACCTGACAAAGTTACATTGGTTCCCTTGTAGGGCAAGAATAACATTTAAACTTTTGATTATGATTTTTAAAATTTTATACAGTCTTACTCCATCATATTTGTTGTTATATATTCAATTATATTTCCCAAGTAGGGCTTTGAGATCTTGACAGCTTTTGAGCACCACCTCCGTCCTGCCCACTTTCTACATGAGCTGTCAGAGATGATATGCAGCGACACTGCCAAGCCATTTAAGCAACATTTCTCTAACAGAACTGGCATGCATGTGTCTTCCATACCCAAGGCCCTGATGCCATGATGTCAATGACTGAGTGATGGCCTTTGGGTGTCCCAGTCGCTGGCCAGGATTTATGTGGGCCAAGGACATAGACAGCGACCTACAATTTCATGCTCAGAAATGTGATTGATGGACTTTATATAAGACTGCAGACTTTCATATATGTAAACATACAGGACATGTGACCATGTGTGAGTGGTATTTGAGGTCTGATACCTGTATTATACAGACCACGATGTTGCAGTGGGGAAGGGCCCTGACCCATAACCACTTTTTCTCAAGGTTGTTTCATTAAGGCTGTAGCAGCGACAAGAGGGGGCCTGCTCAGAGATGTGGAGTGCCCTATTGAATATTGTTTTGGGATGTGCACCAGGAAACATGTTTAACCATACTACAGCAGCTACAGAGAACATTGGGAAACTGATTTAACAATAGCCTTATGGGCAAACATAGCATGGGACTAGACCAGAGACAGTATCAAACAGTGGAGACAACCGCAGCAACAACAAAATATAGTGTGCAACCAAGTTACATTACAAAATTCTTTATTAAAACCAATACTGTTCAGTTGTGGTTGAAGGACTAGACTAGAGACACCACACTAGCTGCAGTGCACACTTAGGAGGTAACACATATATGCAAGTGATTGCAAGTGTGTGCCTCACCCTCTGTACAATGTTTACTGAGAGTTGGAAAACTGTGCTAAGCCATGTAATGTTTATTCTCTACTAAACCTAACAGCACTGGCATATTGTCACACAGAGATATTGGCAGTTCACTGTCACTGAAAGAGGGAACAGCAGCCTTGTATGTAGAAATGGGTGTGACATTTTTAACAAATAATCCCCTTCCACAGATACAGCACATAACTCCCTCCTTCTTCCCAATACTACCCATACCCCTATAACTAATAATATGTCACCTCCCCCAGCCACTTGACCATCTCAGGCACACAAGCCTTACAATCTACTCCCCATGATCTAACTCCTCTGGTGGGCCAGAGCTACATGCCACCTAGTGACTCAGGACATCTATGAAGACACAAATCGCAGCCCTCATCTCCTGCATCTGGTGCCCCAGCAGGCTCAAAGCATTCAAGATGGCACTGAACCCCTGCTACAACTCTGTGTGAAGCTCATTGAGATGTAGCTGGGATCTGATGTCTCTTGGGCCTCTACGGGAGCCAGAAACTGTGGTGGAGATGCCAAAATGCTCTCTATGGGCTGCTGCATTACATGCCCTGTGTGGGCATTGGTAATGGTCTCCACTAATGTGCTGGATCATACATGACCCCCAATGGCGCGATTCTCCTCCTCAGAACCCTGTAGGGCAGACATGTCACTGTAAGTGTCCACTCCCTCCTCAGTTTCTGTATGGCTGAGACTTAGCTGAGGGGGCAGTCATGGCACTATCTGGTGTTGGCAAATGTGTTAGGGTTACAGCTTCCTCATACTCCAGAACTGTGGGAGGGTGAACTTCCCTATGAGGAAAGACTAAAGCAGCTAGGGCTCTTCAGCATGGAGAAGAGACGGCTGAGGAGAGATATAATAGAGGTCTATAAAATACTGAGTGAAGTGGGCATAGGTAAATCGCTTGTTTACTCTTTACAAAAATACTAGGACTGGGAGGCATGCAATGAAACTACTAAGTAGTAAATTTAAAACATTTAAAATATTTCTTTACTCAAACTCTGGAATTTGTTGCCAGAGAATGTGGTAAAAGTAGTTAGCTTAGCAAGGTTTTAAAAGGTTTGGATAATTTCCTAAAACAAAGTCCAAAAGCCATTATTAAGATGAACTTTGGAAAATCCACTGCTTATTTCTAGAATAAACAGCATAAAATCTGATTTACTGCTTTGGGATCTTATCAGGTATTTGTGACCTGAATTGGCCACTGTTGGAAACAGGATACTGGGCTTGATGGACCTTCAGCCTGTCCCAGTATGGCAACGCTTATTCTTATGAATTGTCTCCTCCCTTACTAAGTCACCCTCTGTAGGAGGTGGCATGGCCTGTTGCCTCCTCCCCATGTTCTTCCTCTTCCTCTTCCTCCTGCATCTCCGCAGCCTCCTCATCTTCCTCTGACTCACTGCTGTTCACAGGGGGCATTCCAATGACTAAGGGATGATGTCACAAAATGCATAGCATCCACCTGGCATTAACCCTGTGGCAACCTGGAGGGTCTGTTCCCAGCTCTGCTCAGGCCCGTTTGCACCTAGGCATGTGCTCTACACTAGCACCCTCCCCTCACCAACTGGATCCTACTTACCTCTGGACAAGTCCCTGATTTGTAAGGATACTGGGGCCACACTCTCTGGGGTACCATAGACCCAAAACACCAGAATTATTGGTCAGTCCTGGACAACAGAGCTAATAAACTAATGGGTTTATTATCAGAAAAACAGAACAGTGAACAATATAAAACAGGTGGAAAAACAACAAGCAATAACAGCTAACTGGATAACGATCACTATTAAAGCTATCTAAGCACTTTGTTACTACCTGGGTAGCACCTGGAGAGTTTCAGGAAAATAACTGCTCACAGGTCTTGATCAGGGTCTCAGGGCAGAGATGTTTACCCTCTGCACTCCCTAGCTGAGGCTGGGGAAAATCCAGTACCTCCTGGCTGGATTTTAAACTCAGGCTAATCAGAGCCCAGAGCATTAACTTTTAAAAGAATCTAGCCAATAGCAGAGCAGGATACTTTTCCCACAGGGCTTAAGCTACAGCCTTAAAACACAGAACAAACACCACATGCTAGTCAAACAAGAGAAATACACTGCATGAAAATATTATTACAATTCATGGCCTTAAAAACCCCCTGTTTCACCACAGATAACACATGTTAATCATAGTGCAAAGTTAGGATATGCTTATATCATATATAGTGCTTGACGCTGGAATATCTATAGCAGGGGTTATATGTGTTGCCTAAATGCAAGAGGACCCAAACATATTTCCATGCTGCTAAAGTGGTACAGAGATGAGGATTGCCCACGCAGTGGTGTGCAATAGCATATAATGTGAGTAATGCAGATTTTGGGAGGTAGCCATAAATTAGGAACCTCATCCTTATATGTTATCTACATATGTTGCACGTTGCCATGTTGATGGGGGATAAACAGACCTGTTAGAAAATCCTCTTGATACTCATCTCTAATCTGTACTCCACCTCTCTTTCCTATCACCAACACAGATCATCCTATCAAATGTAACTATTCTATTTGGTTTGTAAGCCACATTGAAACAATGGCAATTGGAAAAGGTGGGATGTAAATGCTGAAATAAATAAATAAACAAACAAATAAATAAATAAAAGTAACAAAGTATGTCACAGGCTGGTGTGAATACCATCCTGTGCCTTATTATGTGCAATTGCTGTAATGCACCGAAGTGGCCATCAAAGTAGAAAGATGTGGAGAGGAGAGAGAGTGGGGGGTGGCTGAGATGCATCTCTGAACCAGAGAGAGATATTGTTTTTTGGTTGCTGTTAAGGTTTGGTGATACTTCGTTGTGTGCTTCCTACAGTTTAGCCTGTCTTCATCCAGGCGAGATTTCCGCCATCTCCTTTTGTGTTTAAGGATCTGAAGTTCTGGAGAAAACCAAGGTGAGCATTTGTGAGTGGGGCATAAGAACATATTAGATTGTAAGCTCTTTGAGCAGGGACTGTCTTTCTTCTGTGTACGCCTTGTAGCGCTATAGAAATGCTAAATAGTAGTAGTAGTAGTAATTTTTAGTGGTGCCATTTTCTCTAAGGTCTTGGCTATGTGTGTATTCCAAATGTCAACCTGTTCTGACACTGTAGTTGTCTTTTCATCCACATGTGGATAGTCCAAAGCCACTAGGAAATTCTTTTTTTTTTGTCTCTGTTCTCCTTTCAAAATCTGGAAGCTGCCATTTGTTTCAGGTGGTCACTTAGGGAAATTTTAATTAGAAAAAGGTCTGACCATGATAGGGGGATTATTTCAATACTGCTATCCCAGAATTCTGGGATCCCGAATCAAGAATGCTACCCCTCCACCCTGTCTTCCTGGTCTTGGTTGATACTGGATATTGAAACCTGTTGGAGCCAGCTCGCATGGGCTCTGCAGAGGCAGTTGTTAATTTTTTAAGATTTTTATGAGCCGGTTGTTCAGCTGTCAGCAGGGACTTTTTTCCCCCCACAAATTGCTTCGGAAGGCTGGAGGAACGCATCACACATGCCCAAACACACCAGCTGTCACCTGATATTGGTGCATGCGTGGTGTGGCAGCCTCTGCCTCCTCGTGCTGCACTGGTAAGGCAAGAGATGCTCGTGTGGGCTAGCAGCGCTCCTGCAGCTCAGCTCAGCTGATCGTGTAGCTAGTAGCTTCCTGTGGTAAGAAATGTAAAAACACTTGTTGCTGGGCCCGTTTGTTGGGGGAGAGGAAGGAGGACAATGGACAACTACACTGTCAAGTGGTTGGGGGAGCATTGTCCCCCGTGGCCCGCCGCTGCCCCCCCCCCCAAAACACTTGCACCATCGTGTTAATTCTCTCTCCCCTGCCCTTCCCGCTGCACTGCCATGTGTTGAAACTTCCTCCCCCCTCGCATTGGCTCCCGCCTCTCTCCCTCCCTCCCTCCCTCCCTCGCATGTCGTCGTCGTCCTCCAAATCGGATTCTCTCTCTCCCCTGCCCTTCCCGCTGCACTGCCATGCGTTGAAACTTTTTTCCCCCCTCTCGCATCGCTGCTCCCTCCCTCCCTCCCTCGCATGTCGTCATCATCCTCCTACCGCGGTAGAACAGGATCGGATCATGCCAGCGTCAGGGTCCTTCTGCTGCCACGTCCCACCTACGGCCTAATCTGATTCAACTTACTTGCTGTTTCCGCGTAGGCAGGATGCCGCAGTCAAAGCGGACACTGTCGGGAGTCGGGACCAAGGAGGTGAAATTGAGCCTGCTGCGCTGCCTATCTACTGCATGGTTAGGAAGCCAGTTTGGTAAAAATCTCTGTTTTTACAGCCCCAGCTGTCATCTCCTCTAGACAGTCGAGCTGCTGCATCCACGTTGTCGTTCTTTATTGCCCATCTTCTGTAACAACTCTAAAGCTGTTTCAATTGGATAGGTAGTGCCTTAAAAAGTAGAGGTCAAATGTTTTTGGTTTTTTTTTTTTACTTATTGAACAGCTTTTTAATTTATTTGAAAGCTTCCCATATATAAATTTCATGAAATAACAATCAAATATCAGCAGCCCATTGGTTTTCTTATATTTTGTTCTTGTGATAAATTATGCTGTGTCAAAACTGAAAACTCTTGTCTCTATCTGGTCGATAATAAAAGGAGCTCATTGTGAACACTATCCACCCTAAAAGGTTGTTTTGTGGCTGTACATGAAGAATTATGATATTGACTAAATACGTGTATGTGTGTGTCCCTAGTCCTGCATCCTAAGTTTATATAATCCTTTCAAGAAATCCAGTTAATCTTTTAACTTATTAGTGGAGCATAACCGCAGAGTCATTCTATGGTCGCATCTTCAATATCGTAATACTAGTGCCCATCTAAGGAACAGCCAGGTTATTTTGAGTTAGTCTTCACTTGCTTTCCTTGTGCCATCACTATCCAGCAGGTAGGCAGTGTCTTAAAAGATGGAGGACAAAGGATTTTTTTTTTTTACATTAAAAGAAGGTAAATTTGGATGTAAGGATTGTTTGAAAGCACGCTCTCTCCCCGGGTATAGCCAGCTCTGCAAATGTTTTTTTTTGGCGGGGCACAGAGGTGGATGGGGGGGGGGGGGGGGCGCACAGGTGGACCAGGTAGAGAGCCTGTTGTTAAAAATTTACCAGCACACCACTGCAGACATCCCAGGAGAGCAATGGGACACCCTAGAGGGCAATGCAGCAGACTTCAAATAAATGCTCCCCCTATCTTGACTGCTAACCCCCACAAAACCCACCCACAACCCACTACCTCCAACTGTACACCACTATAATAGCTCTTATGGGCAAAGGGGGCACCTATATGTGGGTCCACCTGTCTGCAGTGCACTGTACCCATCACTAGACTACTTTAGGGACCTGCATGCTGCTCTAATGGACTGAGGCTGGCATACAGGCTGGTAAGTAATGTTTATAATCACATTTTTGGGGAGTGGGAGGGGGTCAGTGACCACTGGGGGAGTAAGGTAAGGTCATCCTTGATTCCCTCCAATGGTCATCTGGTCATTTAGCGAACATATAAAGAGGAATCCAATAAAATTTATATGGAAATATAATGTTTGATTTTAACAAAATATTTCTAAAAAGCAAGGAAAAGACCTCAAAACGCCCGACCGCTTACTTTCAGTTTTCAGCGGCTTTAACTGGGGGCGTGGTGTTCATCACTGGTCATAAAAACCTTGCTTGGAAAGAATTATTTTAACTTTTAATTTATTTCCAAACAGATTTTAACAATTTTGCTCTTTTTACAAGAAATTTTTTTTAAATATATTGACAATATCAGTGCTAACTTCAAATTTTCTTTGGTTCATAAAAACCTTCACTGATTCTCATGAAGTGCTCTAAAGCAGCTTTACAAAGATAAAGTAAAGTTGAGCACTTATCTGTTTAGTTTGTGTGCTGAAACTAAAGAAAGAAAATTCATTTCCCTGTAACAGCTTTACAGCAAAGGAACACTACCTGCTGGCCAAATAGGAGAAATACACTTCAAGACATAATGCTGGAAAATATCCAATACATTTTACAGGCTTAAAACACACTGTTTCTTCATACTATGAAATAAAGTGTTGTGATAGTTGCTAGGACCATGCCCTGATGTAGCACAGGCGAAACATGGCCCATGTTGGCTAGGATCCTGATGAAGAAACAATATTGGATATAAGCTGATGGAATTTTATTTATGTCAAAATGTAAAGTTTTGTAATGATCCACCCCAGGGACTGCGGGTACCATTCATCAGGTCCATTTGGGACTTCCACAGCCCAAATGTGGGAGCAGCCCCACCCACCAGCACCAGCACTGGACAACGTAGCGATTTTAAAAGGCCATCTCACCTGGCCCGACCCAAGATCCACTGCGACCCCAGAGACGGCGGGCACCATTCATCAGCTGCGATCAGGACTTCCACAGCTCGAACATGGCAGCAGGTCCTGTCCAACAGCAGCAGCAGCAGCGATGGATGATGTGGCAATTTTAAAGTCCAGCTCACCTGGCCCGACTCGAGATCCACCATGACCCCAAGGACAGCAGGTGTTATTCCAGCTCCATTCAGGACTTCCACAGCCTGAATGTGGGAGCAGGCTCTGCCCACTAGCACTAGCGACGAATGATGCAGCGATTTAACCACAGTGCACCTTTGCATAGCGCTGAGCAGAGCAATCAACACGAACCAATCATCAAGCCAAGAAACAAAGGCTGAACACACCGAGGCAGCAAAAAAAAAAAAAGGAAACTGGGAACCATCCCCAAAGTTTCAAGAACAACAAATGGCAACTACCATATGGCCCAGGAACATGAGGTAAGCACCCAAAAACTCAAACCTCAAAACACAAAAGACAATAAGCACAACCACACAACTTGGGGCACATCCAAGCTACCAAGGACCTAACTGCCCTCAACATACTGAGACCACCCCAATATAACAAAACCACCTTCAGAACAAGGTGCACACCCAAGCCATAAGCACCAGACAATCTGAGGACCAGAACACAGCCAAACCCAATGCTGGACAGGACAACATAGATCATGATACACAACTTCGCAGATCTAACTTAACTACCAGTCTCAGGTCCCACGAACAACCACTGCACGATCCAACAACAATACCAGTACTGACCAAAACGATTGAAGGTTTAGTATTACAACAACTAATAGACTACTTGACACAATTGTTTATCCTGCATAACTCTCGATTCGGCTTCAGAACACTATACAGCACTGAAACAGTCCTAACAACACTGATAACAAAATTCAGAAAAACGATAAGCCAGGGTCGGAAAATCCTACTACTACAGTTTGACATGTCAAGCGCATTCAACCTAGTAGATCACATAACACTACTGACCCTGCTCCACCACATAGGAATTAGTGATGTGGTAATAGCCTGGTCCAGTGGCTTTCAACAAACTAATCAACTATCGGCCTCCTGGATCTCTGAGTGCGGAGTACCACAAGGCTCCCCATTATCATCCAAACTATTCAACATCATGATGACTCCACTCGGAAAAAACAGATGGGATTCAACCCATTTATATATGCAGACAATATTGCTATCTACATATCTTTCAATGATAACCTAACAGAAATCCTGGATGAAGCCAAAAAAGGTCTGGACCTTATGGAACAATAGGCCACAATCTTAAACACAAATAAAACCAAATTCCTTGTTCTATCTAGCCAACACAATCCCATCCCAACCAAAATTTCACCATCAACCAACAGACGTACCAAATCAAAACCCAACTATAAATACTAGGAATCATCCTTGACACATGCCTAACCCTTGAAAACCAAATATCAGCAGTCACATCAAAATGTTTCAAAATTTTATGGAAATTGCGAAGGATCAAAAACTACTTCCCAAGACAATCATTTTGAAGCATTGTACAATCACTGATCTTATCCCAACTACTGCAACACAGTATATGTAGGGTGATAGGGTACACAGAAAATGCACTAAAATCACAGCAAACTGTAGCAGTGGCGTAGCCAGAAGGCAATTTTTGGGTGGGCCAACAGGTTGGATGGGTGGGCACTAGAGTTGCCAACTTTTTTGAAAAAGAAAAAAAACAGCAAACCTGATGCACCCATGCTCTGTCCCTACCCCACTCCCCATAACTTCAATGAGGGTTGCAGTGCAGGCTTCAGTGGCTGCAGGCCAATTGAGAGCTAAGGGAAGTACAATAGACTGCACTATTCAGCCCCATTGAGCCACACATTCTGCATCCAGAGAACCTCCTGGCTCTCCACCAACAATGGATACAGAGCACAGCAAGGACAATTCTCCATAAAACTCATCATATAAAGAAATTTTGTTTTCTAGTGTAATCTCAATTACAGACATATTATAAATTAACTTTAAAAAAATCTATAAAACAAAAGTCACTCAGAACCTTGAGCAAATCTACCATGCCAACACTAACTTCCAAAAACAAAGATCCTACCTATGAAAAAGAAGTGCCTTAAATATTATAGTAGGGCCCTACAATACAAATACATTTATCAGGAAAGCTGAACAAGCCAAATTACTACAGAATGCTACATGGAAACTTCATGCTAACAGAATACCTCAGTCACACACACAAGACACAAATGCCAAATACAGAATAAGTGACCACAAACTCTAGAAATATAAATTAAATGGAAACCCCAAGAAAATAGACCTTGCATGTAGTACAACACCAGAGAAACAAGAAAGAAAGGCATTTGCTCCTGTGCAAAATATAAAGATGGCACATGCCAGGGATGGTGTTAGGGGTTGGTTCCTTGGCCAGAGAAAGCCTGCATGCTGGAAGCTGAAGGCGCAGCCTGGTAATGGACTTTGGGGTCCTTTCCTAGATTTCTGTCCTGGACCCCAGCCATGTTTACCATCAACTTTGGCAAGATGTACATTCCAAATCCAACATATTATATTCACAACATTGAAAATAAAATATTTGTTTATACCTTTTTGTTGTCTGGTCATTTTTTCTCAAATCATATTGGTCCCAGTCTCTGGTTTCTGCTTCCCTCTGTCTTCTCTTAACTCACTTGCCAGTGTCTCCTATTTGACATTTCTTCTTTCTTCATGTCCATCATCCATCTCCCATCTCTGTTTTCCTATATTTCCTTGTTCATTATCTTCCCTGTGTTCATATCCCCTCATCCATCATCATTCCTCTGTGCACCTATGCACCACATGCCCAGCATATCCCTTCTGCGTTCCTATTCTCTCCCTTGTCTGGTATCTCCCCCCCCCCCCCGTGTCCATATACCCCCTCTCCAGTGTCCAGCATTTTATCTCTATTCCATATCCCCCCCCCCCCTTGGTCAGGCATTACCCCTCTGTGCCCATGTGCTATCCCCATACAGCATCTCACATTTGTGTCCCTGTCCCCATGCTCCCACCTAATGCCCATCATCTCCCTTCTGTATCTGTATACTTCCCTATGTCCCCTTTCTCCCTCCTCCACACCAATGTGTCCCTCTCCTCTCTGATCCCACCCCCCAACCAGCTTCTCTGCCTCTCTTTCCTTCCCCTTATGCATCTGGCTCTTTCTCCCTGCATCTCTCTCCCTTCCCTCTGCATATCATCATCTGCATATCCAGCACCTCTCCTTCCGCCCCCCCCCCACATGTCCAGCATCTCTCTCCCTTTCATCCAGCCCCCCTACATGTTCAGTACCTCTTTCCCTTTCATCCAGCCCCCATACATGTCCAGCACCTCTCCCCTTCACTTTAACCCTCTGCATATCCAGCACTTCTCCCCTTTCCCTCCACCCCCCCTGCATATCCAGCATCTCTCCCCTTCCTTCCACCCCCCTATATATCCAAAACCTCTTTCCTTCCTTCCAACCTCCCCTCTGCAAATCCAAAACCTCTTCCCTTCCCTCCAACCTCCCCTCTGCAAATCCCAAAACCTCTCCCCTTCCTTCCAACCTCCCCTCTGCAAATCCCAAAACCTCTCTCCTTCCTTCCAACCTCCCCTCTGCAAATCCAAAACCTCTCCCCTTCCCTCCAAACTCCCCTCTGCAAATCCAAAATCTCTCCCCTTCCCTCCAAACTCCCCTCTGCAAATCCAAAACCTCTTCCCTTCCCTCCAACCTCCCCTCTGCAAATCCCAAAACCTCTCTCCCTTCCCTCCAACCCTCTGCCCCTGGCAAGTCCAGCACCCTTCTGTTCCCTCCCCTCCCTGCCTCCCCTTACTGGGCCAGCACGCAGCACCCCACTGACTTCCTCACCCTCTCCCAGCCCTGCCACAGCGCTTCATTTAATGTTGTCGGCGCTGCCGTTACAGTTTCCCACCCCCGCGGCGGCGCTTTACACTTTACCTAACAGCAATGCTACAGATGCAGCGCTGATGTCCGAGTCCAACGTCCTGCTCCGGGGCCTTCCACGCTGATGTAA
Organism: Microcaecilia unicolor; assembly: GCF_901765095.1. Classification (NCBI taxonomy): domain Eukaryota; kingdom Metazoa; phylum Chordata; class Amphibia; order Gymnophiona; family Siphonopidae; genus Microcaecilia; species Microcaecilia unicolor. Next base: position 189,317,026 of record NC_044032.1, on the reverse strand, counting down.
CTTCCTGTTATGGAGGCGGGACGTGGAAGGCCCCGGAGCAGGACGTCGGACTCGGACGTCAGCGCTGCATCTGTAGCGTTGCTGTTAGGTAAAGTGTAAAGCGCCGCCGCGGGGGTGGGAAACTGTAACGGCAGTGCCGACAACATTAAATGAAGCGCTGCGGCAGGGGCGGGAGACGGTCACAATAAGGATCTGCTTCTGGGCAGGCGGGCCTGAGGCTAAACTGGGTGGGCCTGGGCCCATCCAGGCCCACCCGTAGCTACGCCCCTGAACTGTAGAAAACATGGCAGCAAGACTAATACTCAAAAAATCAAACTAAGAATAAGCAACCCCACTACTAGAAACGCTACACTGGCTACCAACCAAAGCCAGACTATTCTTCAAAACCAGCACTTTCATCTTCAAAGTTCTGTTTGGCATGTCGCCTGACTACATGCTGGACTTGATCGAACTATCTCCAAGGAACACAAGCCCAGAAACTAGAAACTATTTACTGCTTCACCTTCCAAACTGTAAAAACACGAATTACAAATCCATCTTCACAGCTGGATTTAGCTATCTAGGTTCCAAATGGTGGAACTCGAAACCCAAGGCCACAAGAAGCATTGCAAACTATCTCCAGTTCTGAAAAAACCTAAAGACCTACCTTTTCAGAATAATTTATGGTTAAGAACACACACCACTGATGTATCTGTAACACTATGCTATCTGAAATGCATCATTACAACCACAACTAACTGCTACATATATTTGTAACACTACGCTATAAATGCAACGCACCATTACAATATCAATAAACTGTTAAATGTAAGCCACTTTGAACTGAAACTTGTTTTTGGATAATAGATAGATAGATAGATAGATAGATAGATAGATAGATAGATAGATAGATAGATAGATAGATAGATAGATAGATATGAGGGAAAACATTTTTGTAGCTCCTTGTGACTCTGGGTAAGTCACCTAACCCTCCGTTGCTCCAGGTACAAAACAATTACCTGCATATAATATCTAAACTGCTTTGATTGTAACCACAGAAAGATAGTATATCAAGTCCTATTCCCTTTCCCTCCCTCTCCCAGAAGAAGGGATCAATGGCAAATCAAGTGAGTCATGAGGTTGTGTACCTCACGTGAAAAATGTCACTATCGAGGCTCCATTTGGTTAATGCTGAAAGTGCCAGCACCTATGAGTAGTCATTTTGAGCATTGGGTTACTGAATGAGTATGCCCAAAAGTCGTATAACATTATAGGGATATGCCAAACACACACATAAATAATTAGAATAATGGTATTTTTTTAATTTTTGTATTTTTGTTACATTTGTACCCCGCACTTTCCCACTCATGGCAGGCTCAATAAGTGCACATACATACATAAATACCAAAATGGCTCTTAAGCGCTATCTTACACAGTCCCCCAGATTCTATATATATGGTGCTCAGAACTGAGCACACAAATTTGGGTGTGCATCCAATTTGCGTGTACAGTTTGAGTAACGAGCCAATTAGTACTGATAATTGGGCACTATCAATTATCGGTGCTAATTGGCAATAATTAGAATTTACACATACATCTTGCCAGGCGCCGTTCTATAAAGATGTGTGTGCAAATTCTTACGGGTAGATCCAAAAAGAGGACATGGCCATGGGAATTTGCACGCAGTGTTACAGAATATGGCAGATCTGAGCAGGGCCGTGCCAACACAGAATGCGGGGTAAGCACCGCAGGGGGGCACCTGCCTTCAAGAGCGCCACTGTGGTGCTGCCCCGCCATACCGCTTGTCCTCCCTCCTCCCTCCCTCCGGATCCGTCCCTCACCAACCTGTCCTTATAATTCTTCGGGGCAGGCAGTTTTGCCTGCTCGCTGCCAGCGCTGACTCTCCCCATGCCTGGTTCACGCTTTAAAAATGGCCACCGAGACTTCTGCTGAAGTCTCGGCAGCCATTTTGAAGCGTGAACCAGCAGATGAGAGTCAGCGCTGGCAGTGGGCAGGCAAGACTGCCTGCCCCGAAGAATTCGAAGGACAGGGCGGTGAGGGACGGATCCAGAGGGAGGAGAAGAAGAAGTCGCCACTGAACAACTTGGGAGGGGTGGCAGGGGAGAGAAGGGAGTCCCTGGGCATGAGTGGATCATGGAGGGGAGAGAAGGGTTGCTGGGTATGGGTGCATGCAGGGCAGGAGAGAGGAGGGTCACTGCTGGACATGGGTGGATGGAGGGCAGGGGAGAGGAGGGTCACTGGGTATGGGTGCATGCAGGGCAGGGGAGAGGAGGGTTGCTGGGTATGGGTGCATGCAGGGCAGGGGAGAGGAGGGTCACTGGGTATGGGTGCATGCAGGGGAGAGGAGGGTCACTGGGTATGGGTGCATGCAGGGCAGGGGGAGAGAAGGTTGCTGGACATGGGTGGATGGAGGGAGGGGAGAGGCGAGGCGCTGCCTGCAACTCGGCTTCATAAAATGTTTTTTAAAGGTAGGCAGGAGAGTCGGGGAGGGGAGGGGTTCTCAGATGGGAGAAGGGGGGATTTTCAGATGGGAGAGGGGTGTTGTGGGGGTTCTCAGATGGGGAGGGGGGTTTTCAGATGGGAACAGGGGACTGGGGTGGGGAGGGGGTTCTCAGATGGGAGAAGGGATTCTCAGATGGGAGAAGGGGTGGGGTGGGGTGGGGATTCTCAAATGGGAGAAGGGTACTGGAACTGGGGTCTGAGAAGGGGTCATGAGGGAAAATGGGGCATGCCTGGGTCAGGTGGGAGAATGGGTTGGGCTGAAAAGGGGGGCCCTAATGCAAGGCATGTGAATGAAGGGGCTGGAACTGGGGGCTGAAAAGGAAGGTAGGTGGGATAAGGGGGCTAGTACTGGGACTGGGGCCTGAAAAGGGGCAGGGGCTGAAACTGTGGGGACTGGGGGCTGAAAAGGGGACAGGGAGAAGTGGCTGGGGGCTGAAGCTCGGGACTGGTGGGAGAAAAGGGCTGGGGCTGAAACTGGGGACTGGTGGGATAGTGGGGCTAGAACTGGGGGCTGAAAAAAAGGGGCAGAGAAAGGGGACAGATCCTGGATGGATGGGAGAGGGAGGGCAAATGGTGGATTGAAGGGGCAGAAAGAAAGGGCAGACAGTGAATGGAAGGGGGAGAGAGAGAGGGCAGACAGGGGCAGATGGTGGATGGAAGGGGCAGAGAAAGAGAGGGCAGATGTAGATGGAAGGCGCAGGGAGAGAGGGCAGACATTGGATGGTGGGGACAGCACAGGGGGCAGACACTGGATTGCAGAGAGAGAACAAAGAGATGCTGGATGGAAGGAAGACAGTGAAAAGAAGATGAGGAAAGCAGAAACCAGAGACAACAAACTGTAAATAAAATATATTTTTTTATTTTTTTTGCTTTAGGATAAAGTAGTATTGTAGCTGTGTTAATAAATGTTTATAATAGAACATGTAAACAAGGTAATATTTTTATTGGAGTAATTTTAATACATTTTGGTTAACTTTCGGAGAACAAAACCCCCTTCCTCAGGTCAGGATAGGATACTGTAACAGCACTATACTGTATTGACCTGAGGAAGGATGTTTTGGCCTCTGAAAGCTAAATGTATTAGTCCAATAAAATGGTATTATTTTATTTTCTATATTTGTTTTATTTCTATTTGTTAATTTGTAAAGTGGTGACTGGTACTTGTTAGTTTTTTCAAATTTACATCTGCTGTCTTTATATTTTGCACAGTATGGTATTTTGGTATTTATGGTATTTTATGCTACACGGGGGGGGGGGGGGGGGGGGGGGGTGGGGGGGGCGCCAACTGATAGTCTGTAGGGGGGCACCAGAGACCCTAGGCATGGCCTTGGATCCGAGCCTAATTTAGGGGCAAGGATTTACACCAGGTTTCAGCTGGTGTAAATCTTCGCACCTAAAACTTCAGCATGGATTCCGACACTACATGCTATTCTCTAAATGGCGCCAAAGTCGGAGTGCTATTTATAGAATAGCGCTTAGTGCTAATTTTTTCGGCACCAATTTTTCAGAGCCATATGTACAGTTTGGACCAGTGTGTACTTTACAGGTTGACATACACATAGGTGGAGTCTGGGAGGAGCATGGGTGGGACTTATAGAATACTATATATTACACATGTCTCCAGCATTTAGATGCAAGCACTTAATGGCTGGTATATGTGTTCACACCTAATTAGAGGTGCATAATTCACCTGTTAAACTATTTATTTATTTATTTTCAGTGCTTGATATACTGCAAGCAATCCCTGAGGTGACTATGCCGTTTATAATTTCTATTGCAGGTAGTTTTGTACTGTCCCTACTGGGCTCACAATCTAAGTTGTGTTTTGTACCTGGGGCAATGGAGGGCTAAGTGACTTGTCCAAGATCACATGGAGCTACAGAGAGAATTAAACCTGGGTCCCCAGGATCTCAACCCAGGCAGCAGCAAGAATCGAACCCAGTTCCCCAGGTTCACAACCCACTGCACTAACCATTAAGCCGCTCCTCCACTTTTGTAGTAGTCTACAAAGAATATAGGTGTCTACTTTGCTTTATAAAATAGGTGCACGATGGGTGCACTGTTACAAAATTACCTCCCACTTGTGAACCTTCTAGCAAGTGCAAATGTTTTAGACAAGGCCTTTCCTTGAGCCACATTTGAGCAGAACTGACATTTTTGCTGCTTTTTAGCACAATGCTATTACTGCATTATGAATGATGTCAACGGGGCAGACTGTAACTTTGGTAGAAGTGTAAAATTCACTCTGCGACACAAATACAAACATGATTTTTTTTTTACACAGCTTTTGACTCTGGCCTATAGTGAGTGTGTGTCTCTCTCTCTTTCTCCAGCTCACTGTCTGCAACATAAAACTGCTGCATAAATATTTAATAATGGCTCTGCATTAGTTTTCTATAATAGCCCTGATGTTTATTTAAATCCTTTCAAGCTGCTCCACATTTCAAGTCAGATTGGTTACTAAAAGCCGTACATTATGAAAACATTCCATTATGTTTATGACATCTTTCGCTATCCATCCTTCAGGCTTTCTGTTTACCTTTTTAATGTTAAATAGAAACCTAGTGTTACAGTTGTTTTAGTTTTTCAATAGACTGCTTCTCCTAAGTTACTGCAACTGAAGACATTTTGGGGCCTATGCAATAAAAAGGGTAGTTTCTACAGCAAGGGCCTGTAGCACATACCAAAAATATCCTGCTGCACAATAAGGTCTTAATGTACACATTAAGGTAGTGCCCAATTCATTAGTATGTTCAAAAAGATCTATTATTAGCTCATATGAGGGAGTTTCACATGCAACTAATGCTGTACCAGGCCTGCACACACTGTTTGCCATGGGCTGGGTACAGGCAAATAATTCATAAATGTCTTGGATTTTCTGTGAATGCAGCGATTCAAACTTCCTCAAGCTAAGCAGCCAAAATGAAATTGCTGGTTAGCAGTGAGCATTATGGGCTGTAGCTAATGTAGATGTTAAAACTTTCTGTGTGAAGCAAAGCCACTCCAGTTCTGAAGCCATGCTATTGAGAGCAAATTTTACTCTATCCTTGGTAAAACCCCCCCCCCCCCCCCCAAAAAACATATATTTTATTTGCATAATCCGAATTCCCATTTTGACATGCACAAACTCCTGTGTAATTTTAATATATCTGGATGTGTCATAGTGCTTTTAAAATATGCTTTAAGACTTTGTTCTTTAATTACAGCTAATCGTTTTCTTATTTTTACTTTCTCCTTTGATGTGAGCTGTTAAAACGATGTATATTTAGATATTCAAATGTTTTCCATTGGCTTACAATATTACCTATTTTTCCTTTTGTGCATTTTGGGAAACATATATTTCATAAAAGCAAATTAAAATAAATATTCTTTGCCCAGTCAAGCTTTGGTAGGTCTCATTACAGGGCTGTCTTCACTATTCAGCAGGCCTGCTGCCATTGTTTGCAGCCTGACCTGTAAAACTGTGAACTTTCAGGGACAAAAATTATTAGTAGGAGACAAGGGGCAGGTTTGTTACATGAGTCAGCTAAACAAATGTGTCCCTGGACTGTCCTTGAGATTTGCAGGAGCAGTTATCTATAGTGAAGACAGTGTGATATACCAATCTGTCAACAAGCCCAGCAGTCAAAAATGCTCTCAGCACGTAAATACACTGCTGCCTTGAGCTGACGTGCAGCTGTGTTAACTCTTACAGCTTTTCAGTACCTGATCTACCCCCAAGAGAAAAAGTGATGTGGGTGATCCTTCAGAAAAATCCCTATTTTTCAAGGCATAACTACACAGTCAAGTCAAACACTTAAACAAAACAGGCTTGGAAGTAATACATGTGTTACATAGAAAAATAAAACCATTTTCCCTCCAACAAGATTAACACGAAATACTAGAAGCATTTGAGAAACCATATTTGCAGACAACTAAGTGGTAAGTATGTAATAGAAATGCCATTTTATATAAAGGTCTACATGAATGAAGAACTCATTAAGGCCATGTATAAATCCTGCGCTACAGTCTCACCACAATAATATCTGCTGCTCTGTTTAACTGCTCTGTACTGAAACTGGAAAACAGCCAGCCTCGTGATCTCACTGAAGTTCTCAGTGGGAAGGGTGACAGCTCCACGCAGCTTCATTTGTTTGCCGATGCAGTGCTCAAGTTAAAAGCAAACTCAAGTCACAAGGATTTAAAACAATAACTAGATGGGAACATGTATGCTTTGTCTGTTTTTGAAGGAACAATTGCAACTTTGTTTTCTCATTTTGAGCACATTTGGACAGTAACCTCCCTTGTGAGTATCTTGGTAGAACAAAGTGGCTATGTTCAGATTTTTATTATGACTCTCTTCCTGAACCTTGCATACATTTCTGACTCTGTTTTCTCAGGTCCGAGAAGAGCAAATCTTTTTCATATACAATTTATTTCCATACATTTCCCTTTTAGTATTCCCAAGACAGTGCTGGGCAGACCTACTGTCTGTGTCCTGAAAATGGCAAAAGACAGATCAGGATCGAGTATGCATAGTTTATATCACATTCATATTATATGCTATATGAGTGTGGGTGCTGTGTACCTCAGTAGGGGAGGGAAGGACAGGTTGAAATTAAAGAGCAAGATGTTATTACTTAGCAATATTGTTGGATTGTTGGTATAATCATTTATTGATAATGAATGTGACTATGCTGCAGCCAGATAATTGTCTTCAGGCTATTGGCATGGTGTCGTGGTACGGTGTTCCAAGATTGCATCATAAATAACTGCCTATATTTGGTTGGCATGGTGCCAAATTGCCAACTGCTCCATTTGTGATGCCAGTGTTTGGTCATGAAGGAGCATAACCAGTTGGGCAGGCTGGATGGACTGTGCGAGTCATCGTGGTGTATGTTACTGTGATCTCCTAGACCTGGAGAAATTCAAGGCTGACTCTTAATGTGGTAAATGTAGCATATATTTGAAACTATTTACACAAAAAAAAACCCTCACAAATTGCAAATTATGATTGAAAAGAGTGTGGTGATTTTTATGACAATTGAAAATCACATATGGCAGAGCCCCCCAACCTCCCAAATCCCCACTGTGTTTAAGTGAACTATTGAGCCCCTCAACAAAGCCTGGGGAATGAAGAAGGAGATGTGGAAGTCTAGAAGGACGTGTTCTCCATGTATGGTAAGAGAGAAACATAAGCATCCATGTTTGAGTCACTTAACCCTCCATTGCCCCATGTAAGCCGCATTGAGCCTGCCATGAGTGGGAAAGCGCGGGGTACAAATGTAACAAAAAAAAAAAAAGGGCTTTATTGCAGAGGAACAGGAGAAGAATGCCCATTCCAAGATGGTCTAAGGAGAAGCTAGAAGAATGTTCCAGGTTAGAATGGTCTGAGACGGGGACACCAGGGCTGAATAAGAGAAATAGTAAATAGTAGAAAAACCAGTGTGTTTTTTCTAGCAAAAAAGGTGCCGGCACTCAAATGCCAGGCCACCCTTCAGGGGTGGGGTGATCACTGAGGGACCCATCCCAACCAGTCCCCTGCAACCAGTCACAGAATCTAAGACAAGGCAGAATTGGTGTATAGGACCTGAACTCTTTCATTAAAACTTGGGGTCCATGGATCAATTTTAGCAGACAATGGAAAAGGTGCCGGTACTCAATACCCCCCAAGTACCCCCCTCAAAAAAAGCTCTGAGGGGCACGCAATGAAGCTAAAAAGTAGTACATTTAAAATGAATCACAGAAAATATTCCTTCACTCAATGTGTAATTAGACTCTGGAATGTTTTGCCAGAAAATGTCGTAAAAAGCAGTTAGTTTAGCAGGGTTTAAAAAAGGTTTGACTAGCTTCTTAAAAGAAATGTCCATAAGCCATTATTAAAATGGACTTGGGGAAAATCCACTGCTTGTTTCTAGGATAAGCAGCATAAAATGTATTGTACTGCTTTGGGATCTTGCCAGTTACTTGTACCCTGGTTTGGCCACTGTTGGAAACAAGATGCTGGGCTTGATGGACCTTCGGTCAGTCCCAGTATGGCAATACTTATGTACTTATGTAGTGCAAGAGGTCCAAAGTCCAAACTCTTTGCTTATTTGGAATGTTCAAATGCATTCTGAATCTTGAAGTAATCATAGGCCCAGAGAGATGGAGGTGCTTGAGCATCCTGGAAAGCCTTACTGCTCATGTTTCAGGAGAACCCTGGTCATCGTTACTACCCTGGTAGTAATAGTTTCACCAATTTTTACTACTTTTACTCAATTACATCTGATTCTTTCAGTTTAAAGTAAAAAAGAAGCAGAAATGATACATAAATGAGAATTCCTCAATAAAACAAATGAAACATCAAAACCTGGATTTTGCTATTGCAAACCTCGCCACGCAAACAGTAGATCATTTCACCTTAAATTTTGCTGTTCAGTGAATATAGCCTATGAGAACAGTGGAGTTGCCTGTGTTTGTTGAATTGGTTACTGATCTCTAGCCAAACAGAGCAGTGATGAGTTGAGTGACTTTGAAGCAGAGATGAAGCTGGTTGCAGATATATCTCTATCACAACAGACTGCTGTCATCCAATGGAAAAGTTTACACTGCGGTGGCTGTTCACTGGATTTATACACTCTAAGGAAATCTGCTTGACATTCTAGCAACAGTTCTCAAAAAATATTCAAACAGAGTTTGCCTTCAGATGAAAAATTGTTAGAACAATAACAGACAATGATTCTAACTTTGTGAACGCCTTCTCTGTAATTGGACAGCATGATGATGATGATGAAGGTGAAGATTCAAGTGATGAATCTTCACCTTCATTAGACCGCACTACTTCTAATATAGATGATAATGAGAATGATGATAAAGTTCCCTTGATCAATATCTTTGGGCCAAGTCAATAGATATCAGTAATATTGCAGTCTGGCCTGATATGAAGGAACTTTTATCAGACTAAGCAATCCACTTAAGAACATGAGAACATAGCCATACTGGGTCAGACCAATGGTTCATATAGCCCAGTATCCTGCTTCTAACAGTGGCTAATCCAAGTCACAAGTACCCGGCAGAAACCCAATTAGTAGCAACATTCCATGCTACCAATCCCAGAGCAAGCAGTGGCTTCCCCATGTCGATCTGAATAGCAGGCTATGGACTTTACCTCCAGGAACTTGTCCAAATCCTTTTTAAAGCCAGATATACTAACTGCTGTTACCACATCCCCTGACAATTGAGTTCCAGAGCTTAACTATTCTTTGAGTGAAAAAATATTTCCTCCTATTTGTTTAAAAAATATTTCCATGTAACTTAATTGAGTGTCCCTTAGTCTGTACTTTTTGAAAGAATAAAAAATTGATTCACTTTTACCCATTCTTCACCACTCAGGATTTTGTAGACCTCAATCATATCTCCCCTCATCTGTCTCTTTTCCAAGCTGAAGAGCCCTAACCTCATTAGCCTTTCCTCATATGAGAGGAGTTCCACCCCTTTATTATTTTGGTTGCTCTTATTTGAACTTTTTCTAATTCTGCTGTATATTTTTTGAGATATGGCAACCAGAATTGAACACAATACTCAAGGCATGGTCACACCACGGAACAATACAGATGCATTATAATATTTTTGGTCTTATTTACTATCCCTTTCCTAATAAATCCTAGCTTTCTGTTTGCTTTTTTGGCCACCACCACACACTGGGCAAAAGGTTTCAGTGTATTGTCTACAATAACACCTAGATCTTTTTCTTAGGTGTTGACTCTCAAGGCGGACCCTAGCAACAGGTAACTATGATTTGGATTATTCTTCCCAATGTGCGTCACTTTGTATTTGTCCACATTAAATTTCATCTGCCATTTGGATACACAGAGGGGCATAATCAAAAGGGGTGCCCACGTTTTCCTGAGGACGTTCTCACAGGACGTCCCGGCGAAGGGGCAGGGAAACCCGTATTATCAAAACAAGATGGGCATCCATCTTTCGTTTCGATAATACGGTCGGGGACACCCAAATTGTGAAATTTAGGTCGACCTTAGAGATGGTCGTCCCTGATTTTCGGTGATAATGGAAACCGAGGACACCCATCTCAGAAACGACCAAATCAAAGCCATTTGGTCATGGGAGGAGCCAGCATTCGTAGCGCACTAGTCCCCCTGACATGCCAGGACACCAACCAAGCACCCTATAGGGCACTGCAGTGGATTTCAGAAATTGCTCCCAGGTGCATAGCTCCCTTTCCTTGTGTGCTGAGCCCCCCACCCCCCCCAAACCCACTCCCCACAACTGTACACCACTACCATAGCCGTAAGGGGTGAAGGGGGGCACCTACATGTGGGTACAGTGGGTTTCTGGTGAGTTATGAAGGGCTCACATTTACCACCACAAATGTAACAGGTAGGGGGGGATGGGCATGGGTCCGCCTGCCTGAAGTGCACTGCACCCACTAAAACTGCTCCAGGGACCTGCATACTGCTATCATGGAGCTGGGTATGACATTTGAGGCTGGTATAGAGGCTGGCAAAAAAATATTTAAAATGTTTTTTTTAGGGTGGGAGGGGGTTGGTGACCATTGGGGGAGTAAGGGAAGGTCATCCCCGATTCCCTACGGTGGTCATCTGGTCAGTTCGGGCACCTTTTTGAGTCTTAGTAGTACCAAAAAATGGACCAAGTAAAGTCGTCCAAGTGCTCATCAGGGACACCCTTTTTTCTCATTATCGGTCGAGGACGCCCATGTCTTAGGCACGCCCCAGTCCCACCTTCGCTACTCTTCCGAATGCCCCCGTGAACTTTGGTCGTCCCCGTGATGGAAAACAGTTGAGGAAGCCCAAAATCAGCTTTCGATTGATTTGGGCGATCCTGGGAGAAGGACGCCCATCTCCCGATTTGTGTCGAAAGATGAGCGCCCTTCTCTTTTGAAAATAAGCCTGACAGTCTTCCAATTTCCTAAGGTCTTCCTGCAATTTTTCACAGTCCACATGTGTTTTAACTAGGGGTGTGCAATTAATGCGTTAATAACACCATTAACACATTAATTGTTTAACATACATGGAGTATTTAAATGATGGTCTTTTCTTTTAAGGTGGACCCGTCCCTCTCCCCTTTTGTTTACCTCTACTACTGGATTTTCAGTTTCTCAGCATAGTGGTACAGGAATTAGGGGCAGTCTCACGATTGCAAACCCTGCAAGACTTCCCCAACTCACCAGAAGAAACCTCTGTTCCTTCTTAGAGGTGTTCCCAATGACTCCTTCAGTGATGCACCACTACATGCCCATTAAACGCGCCTCCCACAGCCGCAAACATGGTGCATTTTGGTGCTGCTTCCTAGTCTTTTTCCCATGCAGTGCATCTGAGTTTCTCTCCCATTCCGGTGCACACATGGTGCATTTTGGCACTGCCTCCCACCGCCGCACACACGGTGCATCTTGGTGCTGCTTCTGAGTCTCTTTCCCATGTGGCACAGCTTCTGAGTCTCCCTCTCACTGCCGCACACACAGTGCATTTTGGCTATTGGAGTACATCCCTGAAAAAAATCAACTGAGCGCAGCAGTTCAGGTAAACCAGGGGGGAGAGAGAAAGGGAGAATGAAACTGGGTAGGGTATGAGAGTATTGATTTTTCTATCTCGGCTATACTGCTGCATTGGTTGGCCAGGGGCTGGTACCATTTTGAAGTATACTACAAAATGGGGTATGGAGCTGTGCAGCAAAATAGGGAGAGGGTTGGGACTGTGACGAGAGGGAGGAAAGGCACTGGGGCTGTACTGGGAGAGGGAAAGGGAATGAGAAGGCTATGGCTGGAGCTATGTTGGGGGTGGGGAGAGAAGTGTCAGGACCTTTAGGGAAAGAGTTTTTGGATACAGTACACCACTTATGCCTGTTCATAAGAAGTGGTGTAGTAAATAAATATTAAACTTCCTACACCAGAGAATGGTTTGAATTACACGTTATGGCCCAAAATGTGTGCAAGGGTAAAGCACAATTAACCACACGATTGAAAATTTTAATCGAATGATTAATTGTAATTAAAATTTTAAATTGTTGTGATCAAGATTGGCCAAGATAAGATAGTAGCTTGAGCAGATACCCGAGTGGTAACTCTGTTCTGAATGTGATTACTTTCCTTTTGGGACATCCCTCCCTACTGCGGAATGGGGAAAAGGAGAGGCAAGCGCAGCAGGGCAGAATGGTAACCTGGAGCAATTTCATCATCTGGAGGATCTTCCAGCTAAGGTGTCCACCCCCCCCCCCCCCCCCCCCCCCCCCCCGGGGTCATTCCCGTTCAGCACTCACTGAGCCAGCGTTTTCCACCTTTTGTGAGTACTGCCATTGCTGTGAGAGAAGGGGCTCATTCAGGCATGGTGATACTGCTGGTTAAGCCAGCAAAGGTAACTTTAGAGAGTCTGTGGGAAGCCATGGACACAGTCAATTCTTCTTTAAACAAGGTAGTGTCTAAATTTTCCTCAGACTTGAATCTATTAAACAGAACTGTGAATGTTCAGGCTCAGGCAGTGGAACAACAGTCTGCCAAGGTACTTAATTTGAAGACTAAGATTTTTGAGTTACAGGAACTCTGTGGGACATTGGTTAAGGACAAGAATTTTGTTTCAAGAAAAATGGGAACCGTTTAAGGAAAAACACTTTGCGATTCTTGAACTAGAAGTCTCCTTTAATTTCCCCAGTTGATATAGCCAAGACGTACTTCATAGAAGTGCTCAAATTGTAAGAACTCAATACCTGGCTTTGCCAGGTGGTAAGAGTGAGTCGGGCCTTCAAGAGGCAAATTTGACAAATTCTTGGACATATCTTCTTTGGACATAGTTACTCAAAGAACTACACTCTTGGTGAAATTTGCATTAGAGCCAGACAGGGATATGGTTCTCAAACTATATTTTTGTCATATGGATTGTGAATTTATAGGTTCTAAGATAAGACTTTCCTAATCTCTCGAGAAATAGCCAGAGAAGGCACCAGGAGTTTTGGCTTTACGCCTTCAGGCGCAGGCTTTGGGTATGAATTTATTTGCTTAATTTCTCTTGTTCGTGTTATATATCTTATCAAAATAATTCTTATATCTTTAATGAACCCAAATAATATCAAATTAATTCTTATACCTTTATTAAACCGAAAGGAAGAATTGAAATTAAATACATAATAACCTATGGAGTGTTTAGGGGCCACTGTTAACTGGCTGCGGTCTTTGTTTGTAAAAGGTGTTTTTTCTTGATATAGTTATTTCCCCTTTTTTTTCTATATATGTTGGTCCTGTTATCCTAATCCTAAATTTCTTTAGTTACATTCTTTTGATGTGATTGTATAATTTGAAATGTGGAAAATAAAATATTTAAAAAAATTGTAATCATTGCCCACCCCTACTTTTAACAACTTTGAATAGTTATGTGTCATCTGCAAATTTAATCACCTCACTTGTCGTTCCAATTTCCAGATCATTTACAAATATGTTAAATAGCACCGGTCCCAGTACAGATCTCTGCAGCACTCCACTATTCACCCTCCTCCAATAAGAAAAATGGCCTTAACTGTACCCTCTGTTTTCTGTCCAATAACCAGTTCCTAATCCACAACATTGCCTCCTATCCCATGACTTTTTAATTTTCTCAGGAGTCTCTCATAAGGAACTTTGTCAAAAGCTTTCTGAAAATCCAGATATACGACATCAACCGGTTCACCTTTATCCACATGTATACCTTCAAAGAAATGAAGCAAATTAGTGAGGCAAGACTTCCCTTGGCTGAATCCATGCTAATTCTGTCCTATTAAACCATGTTTGTCTATGTGTTCTGTAAGTTTAGTCTTTCTTTCTTTCTTTATTTATTTATAGTACATTTCTACCCCACATTTTCCCACACATGCAGGCAGAATGTGGCTTACATAGGAGAATTAAAAATGACAATGCAATAAGAGAAAATGGTAAGAGACAAGAATAGGCAAGGAAGGGGAAGGGGGCATAACAGATGCAGCAGTGGCGTAGCTAAGGGTGGGTCTGGGTGGGCACAGGCCCACCCATTCTTGCCTCAGGCCCACCCAGTCAGCAGCCCATGAGGCCCCCAAAAGTCTTCAGTGGTAGCGCCTCACTATTCTCTCGCCCTCTTCTCCACTTGTGGCCTGGCATCTGCCTGTCTCTCTACCCCCCCCCCCCCTCCCTAATTTGCAGGGGGAGAGAAGGGATTTTAGAAGTAGCTCACACCTTTTTCAGTTGTAGCCCAAGTTGAGTTAATTCAGGTTCAGGAGGTATTTTCCTGTCCCCAAAGGAATTACAATGTAAGTTTGTCCATGAGTCAACGGTGGATTAAATGAGGAGCTCCAGTGGGATTGGAACTGGGTTTCTCTGTTTCTTAGTCTGCTGCTCTAAAAATTAGGGTGTCCTTTTACCAAGCTGCAGGGAAAAAGGGCCCTGCATTAGCGGCAGGGGCTGTTTTTCCCACGTGCCAGGGCCCTTTTTATCAAAGTGGGTAAAAGACCCCAGACACACATGGCTATGAGGTAAGAGAACTCTTATCGCATGGCCATGCGGCGGGGAGCCCTTACTGCCACCCATTGAGGTGGCAATAAGGGCTCCCGCACTAACCCAGAGGTAACTGGGCAGCATGTGGCAATGCCTGATTACCGCTGGCTTACCACTGTGCAAGCCATTTCCGGGGTCCCCCCCCCTGGAAATGGCATGCGCTTGGGGCAGGACTACCACTGGCGGCTGTGCTGGGCCGGCGGTAGTCCCAGAAGAGCGAGTGGTAAGCCTGCATTGGGCTTACCACCACTCTGTAAACAGGCCCCCCCCCGGCTAGTTTTCAGATGTGTCCATGGTAGGGACCTAGGATCATTAGAGCACACTGTTGCACCTGCAACATCCACTGGAAAAAAAAAATCTATATAGTGTACCACCAATCTGAACCTGTCAGGTCCTTGAAAACGAACCTTCAGTGTTTCAATACTGCTTCATATCTGTCATGTGCAGAAATAAACAACTGCACTCAACACTGCTTTTCATGGTAGTTCTATTTATTTATTTAGAACATTTGTATCCCACATAATCCCACCATGGCAGGCTCTATGTGGCTAACAACATTTATGAAAAGTACATCATACTAACTCAAAGTCAAACAGAGAATAAGGAACATCTGGGGAAGGGGGAAACAACAGGAGATACAAATGAGGGACAGCAGGAAGTTAAGCAACAGAGGAGTATGTTCTATCACAAAGATAAGTCTTAAGTGCTTTCTTGAACAGATTGTGGTCAGCAGTCTCCTTTAATGTTGAAGGTAGAGCATTCCAGTAACGAAGACACACAAAGCAAAAAGAGGAGGCGAAGAGAAGTTTGTATCTTAGATTCCTGCATTTAGGATAGTGGAGATTGAGATAAGAACGAGACGGCTTTTTGGAATTTCTGGAAGGGAGGTCAATCAGGCTGAACATATAAGCTGGTGCATCCCCGTATATGATCTTGTGAGTTAGAGCACAGATTTTGAATTCGATACGCTCTTTTATCGGGAGCCAGTGGAGCTTCTCTCTAAGGGGTTTTGCTGTTTCAAACCGAGATTTACCAAATAGTAATCTCGCCGCTGTGTTTTGCGCCATCTGCAGTTTCTTCAGGGTGTGTTCATTGCATCTGGTGTAAATCCCATTGCAGTAGTCGAAATGGCTCAAGACTAGAGAGTGGAGTAGAGTCCGGAACAGGTCAAACGGAAGGAACTGCTTGATGCGTTTAAGTGACCGCATGGAGAGGAACATTCTTTTCGTAATAGCTGTTACCTGAAGGTCAAGTGGGAATCCAGAATGACACCAAGTAGCTTCAAACTAACTGCGATAGGGATGGAGTAGTCCAGCGCAGTAATCATGCCCGGGATAGATTTATTAAACTCGGAGGAGAGAATGAGGCATTGGGTTTTTTCCTTGTTAAGCTTGAACTTAAATGCATTCGCCTAATTGACCATGACGGTAAAACTGTTCTTGATTGCATCAGAGATTTTGGCTAAGGAAGATCTGAAGGGAATGTAGATAGTTACATCACCTGCATAGATATAAGGGTTCAGACCATGGTTGGACAGGGCCGCAGCAAGTGGGGTCATCATAATGTTGAATAGGGTTGGTGAAAGGGGGGTTCCCTGAGGAACACCACAGTTAGATCTCCAAGGCAGCGAAATAGAAGAATGGACTTTGTCCTGATAGGATCAATATGAGAGAAATTCTCTAAACCATTCCAAGACAATACCTCCAATGCCGAATTCAGCTAGTAAAGTGAAGGAGGAGGTTATGGTCAACCATGTCAAATGTGTTGGACATATCAAATTGAAGAAGTAAGATGTTTTTCCCAATTTATATTTATTTCCTAAATTTGGATAGGAGTGTGACCAGTACTGTTTAATTATATATTTTGTTTGTTATATGAAAATTTTTATGTCATTTGACTGATTTTGTGTCTGCATCTCTGATAAGCCCTGGGGTTGTTAAATTTCTTCAGAAGCTCTTCTGTGTTTCAATTTCTTGAGTGAAATTAAGTTCCCGGTGAGTAGAGGAAAGTTATAGCTAATAAAACAAAGACTGATGTCTTTTTCCATTTGTAAGTTGCAGTCACCGGACAGGGAAGAATCACAGAAACTCACTTTCACTTTCTGCTTTATTGATTTAATATCCTCATTAACCCTATGACTTTTCTATCCTGAGCATCCCTTACAAGGGATAATCTTGTCTCGCTATTTTCTAGTAGTAAAACCTAAGGGTCAGAGATTGCCACAGAGTGGAAGAGAAACACCTATAGGTAATTCTGTAAGTTTGCACATATATATGGTACTTAGAGGGCATCTGATAGGATCAATATCCGCAAACGAATCTTTTCCGGAGATGCGAAGGCGGTAGAAAGAGAGGACATGAAATGAGATTGAAGGGGGCAGACTCAGGAAAAATGTCAGGAAGTACTTTTTCCACGGAGAGAGTGGTGGATACTTGGAATGCCCTCCCGCGGGATGTGGTGGAGATGAAAACGGTAACAGAATTCAAACATGCGTGGGATAAACATAAAGGAATCCTGTTCAGAAGGAATGTATCCTTGGGAGCTTTGCTGAGTTTAGGTGGCAGAGCCGATGGTGGGAGGCGGGGATAGTGGTTGAGAGGTGGGGATAGTGCTGGGCAGACTTATAAGGTCTGTGCCAGAGCTGGTGGTGGGAGGCGGGACTGGTAGTTGGGAGGCAGGGGTAGTGCTGGGCAGACTTATAGGGTCTGTGCCAGAGCTGGTGGTGGGAGGCGGGGCTGGTGGTTGGGAGGCGGGGATAGTGCTGGCCAGACTTATACGGTCTGTGCCCTGAAGAGGACAGGTGCAAATAAAAAGTAGCACATATGAATTTATCTTGTTGGGCAGACTGGATGGACCATGCAGGTCTTTTTCTGCCATCATCTACTATGTTACTATGTAACATGCCCCCTCAATTTGAAGACTTGTGGAATTTTATTTGCATTTTTTATTGATTTATTTTACATTTAAGGTGTAATAACTGCTAACCAGCTTGTTGCAGTGTTCTACTTCTGTTTGTTCTTTTTTTTAATGCAGTATTTAGCAAATATTTTTTTAACACGATGTTTGCCTGGATGGGGTTATATACGATGTAGCTTTTAGAACAGCTTCAGTGGTTAGAAAAACAAGATGAGAACCAGGGAAGTCAGGATTCAAAATCCACCGACACCTTCATGTCAACCTTGGGCAAGACACTTCACCTCCATTGCTTCAGGTTCAAACTTAGGGCCCTGTTTACAAAGGAGAGCTAGCATTTTTAGTGCGTGCTAACCGTGTAGATGCCCATAGGAATATGCCTTTGTAAACTGGGCCCTTAGATTGTAAACTCTCTTGAGAAGGGACCTTGCTACTGTACCCAAAATGTAACTTGCCTTGAGTTGGGGGTTTGAAAGGTAATTGCATCCAAGTTCAACCATGCCCCACCTCAGCTCAGCCCCCCCCCCCCCCCCACCTCCCTGAAGTTCACAAATGCAAAACTAGGCTGTCTGCAGCAAAGCCACCCAGACTCCCTCAACCTCTCCAGGGCCAAGTCTCCCTCTTATGTTTGTTAACTTGATATACTGCTTATAATCATACACCTAGGCCGATCGCAAATTACAGTTACAATAGTAGCAACATTATAAATAAAATTTAACACTTGAAGAAGAATACTGAACATAACAAGGAGGGGAAGAGGAACAGAGAATCAATAACGCAGCTAGCCAATTATTAAAATTGTAGCAGATACAATAGTACCAAAAAAATTAGAATAAAACACAGCACTTAAGAGAAGGAAGAGTGCAGAGCAAACTAGCAAAGGGAGGAAGGACAGAGAAGTGTACAAACAGTGTAGCACAGTTTAGCACTCCCTTTAACCCCCTCCCACCCCCACCCCGGACCAACAAACTGCTCTGCAATTGCCTTTATGCATCAGTTTACTAGCACTACAAAAAGGTCATATGAATAATGCTAACCACAAGTTGTAAGTTTTTAGCCCAGATCTGAATTTTTCATAGGAAGTTTCTATTCTGAGATCAAAGGGCAAGGCATTCGATAAAGAAGGAGAAACTACACTGAAAGCAGTCCATCCAATAGAATCAAAGTGAAGGTACTTCAAGTAAATTCCGTGAAGAAGAAGAAGAATGGAGAGCTTGAGCCAGAGAATAATCAAGCAAAAGACTGGCCAGAAAGAAAGGGAGACCTGAATAAGGGAATGGGAATTGGGACTTGATATACTGCCTTTTGGTGGTTTTTGCAACTACATTCAAAGTGATATACAGGTACTTATTTGTATCTGGGGTAGTGGAGGGTTAAGTGACTTGCCCAGAGTCACAAAGAGCTGTAGTGGGAATTGAACCCAATTACCCAGGATCAAACTCTGCTGCACAAACCACTAACCTACTCCACCACTCACACCACCAAAAAATTGATCCAAGAGCCAAGAGCCAGGAACAGGATCTTGAAAGGGATCCTTTATTGTACTGGTAGCCAATGACATTCAATTAGAATAGAGGGGTAGATGTCACATGATCAAATTTTTTGGCTCCAATTAATAGTTTTACTGCTATATTTTGCATTAATTGTAAATTTTAAATGAGATAATTTCATACTTTGATCAAGGGCATTACATTACGTATCGCCATACTGGGACAAACTGAAGGTCCATCAAGCCCAGCATCCTATTTTCAACAGTGGCCAAACCAGGTTACAAGTACCTGGCAAGATCCCCAAAAAGTACAATACATTTTATGCTGTTTATCCTAGAAATAAGCAGTGAATTTTTCCCGTCTATGGACTTTTCCTTTAGGAAGCTATCCAAACCTTTTTTAAACCCCGCTAAGCTAACTGCTTTTACTACATTCTCAGTCTCCCAATCTCGTAAGGTCCTCTTGTAATTTTTCACAATCCTCTTGTGATTTAACAACATTGAATAACTTTGTGTCATCTTCTCTCAGGGTCGCCCAAATCAGCATAATCGAAAGCCAATTTTGGGCCTCTTCAACTGCAGTCTGTCGCGGGGATGACCAAAGTTCATGGGGGCGTGTTGGAGGCGTAGCGAAGGTGGGACTGGGTTGTGCTTAAGAGATGGGCATCCTCGGTCGGTAATGGAAAAAAAGAAGGGCGTCCCTGACGAGCATTTGGTTGACTTTACTTGGTCCATTTTTTTCATGACCAAGCCTCAAAAAGTTGCCAAACTGACCAGATGACCACCGGAGGGAATCGGGGATGACCTCCCCTTACTCCCCCAGTGGTCACCAACCCCCTCCCACCCTAAAAAAAATGTGTTTTAATTTTTTTGCCAGCCTGTATGCCAGCCTCAAATGCCATACCCAGCTCCATGACAGCAGTATGCAGGTTCCTGGAGCAGTTTTAGTGGGTGCAGTGCACTTCAGGCAGGCAGACCCCCCCTACCTGTTATACTTGTGCTGGTAAATGTGAGCCCTTCAAAACCCACCCGAAATCCACTGTACGCACATATAGGTGCCCCTTCACCCCTTAGGGCTATGGTAGTGGTGTACAGTTGTGTGGAGTGGGTTTTGGGGGGGGTTGGGGGGGGGTTGAGGGGCTCAGTACTGAAGGTAAGGGAGCTATGCACCTGGGAGCAATTTCTGAAGTCCACTGCAGTGCCCCTAGGGTACCCAGTTGGTGTCCTGGCATGTCAGGGGGACCAGTGCACTACGAATGCTGGCTTCTCCCACGACCAAATGCCTTGGATTTGGCTGTTTTTGAGATGGGCGTCCTCGGTTTCCATTATCATCGAAAACCGGGGACGACCATCTCTAAGGTCGACCTAAATGTTGAGATTTGGGCGTATTATCGAAATGAAAAATGGACGTCCATCTTGTTTCGATAATAGCGTTTTCCCCGCCCCTTCACCAAGACGTCCTTAGAGATGGGTGTCCTTAGAGATGGTTGTCCCCGTTTGATTATGTCCCTCCACCTGTCATGCCCTTGATATTTTATAACATGACAGAAGAAGATGTTATAGTAATATGTCAGATAGACCTACACACCATGAGGCCTGTTTTAGTACAATTAACCAAATTTGTCTGGTTAACTTTATTCTGATATTCAGCCCTTTATTTGGGCAGCCTGAGTTATCGGGACAATGTGTTTGATCAGTGCCTACCAGCCAAAGTGAAGTTGTACCCAAAGTACAACTCCCAGCACAATAGCTATTTTAAATTGCTTAAAATGACGAGATTAGTAGATTAGATAAATATTTATCAAAAAGCTTTGCACTCAGTGGCAGTACAGTGGGAGAAATAATGGAGCGGAAAAAGCTTTCTTTCCCCCAGGGATTAAGAGAGAAAAACATGTAGCAGGGCTTCGTTCCAAAGACTTTGGTTGGCTGTTCCTAATTTCTAGGTCAGCTAATTTCTAGTTTAAAGACTTTTTCCCATGAAACAAAGGTTTCCCACTCTGTTATTTCTCCTGCTGCAGTGTAGATGAGTACAGAGCATTTGTAGAAGATGTTCAAGCCTCCCAAGATGTCACTGTAAGATCTCAGTATCTTGATGTATAACCTCAGCATATCAACACACCCTGAAGTCTCTTTATATTTCTGAAATGCCCTTTAATGAATAATAAAGTTTACTCACAAATCAGAAGAGGTGCTTCTTAGCACAGAGCCTTCGTGTTCTGAAAGCTGTCTCAGATGGAATCAGAGACCTGAGGAAGAGGGCAGTTCTACTGCTTAGGTAGAAAACAGTTACACAGGTAGAGCAGCTCACAGATGGGAGATTGAAGATGCAATATCTCATTGGCAAGATATGTATGAGATATAAATATATGAGGTTAAAAAAACCCGAGTTCTCTCCACAGAGTCTATGAGGACAAGTGCTGACAGAAATAAGATGGAGACAGCCACCAAGTCAGTCAGAGAGAGCACTGGACAGGAGAGGGGGGCTCCCTCAAGCCCACAGAACAAGAGGCCAAAAGGACCAATGAGGACAGAGCCAAGTTAGGCTGAGCAAAAAGGCCTAGGCAACAGCACACCACTCACTAATAACAGTTTTCTAAACAAGTGTGTCTGCACTACCTGTGAACTTCATTCTTTTTTTGTTGTTACATTTGTACCCTGTGCATTTCCCACTCATGGCAGGCTCAATGCAGCTTACATGGGGCAATGGAGGGTTAAATGACTTGCCCAGAGTCACAAGGAGCTGCCTGTGCCTGAAGTGGGAATTGAACGCAGTTCCTCAGAACCAAAGGCCACCAACCTAACCACTAGGCCACTCCTCCATGCCACTGTCACATAATGCCTTGCTTATTTAACATTACAGTGACTACATTAAACATTAAACACATTACAGGAATCTATCCCAACCAGGTAAGGCTGTCAAAGGACAGAACAGAAGATTTGGGGCTGCACAGTTTGTTGTAGTGGCATAATCAAGACTGAGGGGTTCTTTTACTAAGGTGCACTGAAAATGGCCTGCTTTAGTGTAGACGCATGTTTTGGGCACGCACGGGTCATTACCACCCAGAGTTATTTTTCAGCGCACCTACAAAAAATACCCTTTTTTTTTTTTTTGCAAAAAACGGACTTGCGGCAAAATGAAAATTGCCGCCCGTCCATTTTGCGTTTGAGACCTTACCACCAGCCATTGACCTAGTGGTAAAGAATCTGGGTGGTAATGACCTGCGCGCATCCATTACACATGCCCGAAAATAAAAAATATTTTTCAGAACCGCATATCGGACACACGCCAAAAATGAAATTACTGCAAGAACCACACAGTAGTCGGGTGCTAACTCCATTTTGGCACGTGTTGGGTGCATGTAGATGCTTACACAACTTAGTAAAAGGGCCCCTGAATTTCTTGTGGGGACTTGAGGTTGATATGGTTAAGCAATAGGCAGAGTGGAGCAGAGGGAGGGGAGAGAGAGATGGTTTTACACACGTTTGGTATCTACGTATATGTTCAGTATCCCTTTCCAAGTCTCCTCTTCCACACGGTGGTATAAATTCAAATTTGGAGCCCTCAACCAAACGTTTGCTGAGATTCTTTCATAGCTGGGCAGGGAGAACTGTCTCCTCTTCTTCTTCTCCAAAGGCTCAAGGGTGGAGGAGAAGACTGTGTAGAAACTGATAAGGATAAAGTAGAATTGCTTAACAAATATTTATATTCTTTGTGCACATATGAATGGCTGAGAGTAGGACCACAGAGAACAAACATAAAAGGAATGGAAGTGTGGTAGACCTTAAACAACTTTCAGAAGACTGTGTTCATGAGGAGCTAGCTAAAATAAAAAGCAATGGAGTTGGAAGGATACATACAAGGGTGCTGAAACTTAGGGATGTTCTGGTGGCTCTGCTGGGGAGGTTCAGGCTTCCCCAGCCTGAACTATGGCCTTCCTTGCCCACCAGACCTGCTTCTTCTCACCTCCTATACATCTTCCACCCTGCAGCACAGTTTGGCTCCCTACTGTTGCACTTCCGCTGCTGGATCTGCAATAATCAACCATAAAAAAGAATGGGACTTGGCTTTCTGCAGCGCTGCTAGTGCTTCCTGTGTTGCTCTCAGAAGTTTACATCAGAGGAGACGAGACTGGCACAAGAAGCACTAGTGGAGCTTCAGAAAGTCGGGTCCCATGCTCTACTATTCAGAAGCGGAGCCAGGTTGAAGGCTCAGGGGGAGCTGAGAGCGGACTTCTGCCGGCGCCAGTGCCTGTTTTAAATGCAATAGATTGTGTAAAAAATAGACGCCAGAGCAAGTTCATTTGGGGGAGCGACCTCTCCCATGGCCCCCCCTCCCCAGCTACATCTCTGCTTCTACTGTTTAATAGCACGGGCCCAGTGGCATATGTGCAAAGAGAGGGAAGGAATTAAAGGGTGCTGTAAGGTGGCGGTGGATGTGTGGGGAGGAAAGAGAAATAAGGCAAGACTAAATGGCAGGGGGTGAGAGAGAGAGAAACAGAGAGATGGGGCAATACTGGATAAAGGGGGTGAGACAGAAGTTATGGGCTGGAGAGAATGAGAGACAGCAGAGGGGGGAGTGCTGCACAGGAGGGGGAGTGAGAGAGATAGAGAAGGGCAATGCAGGATGAGGGGAAGAGAAATAGGCAGGGGCAGTGCTGAATAGTGTAGGGAGTGGAGGGGGGGGGAAGAAAGATGGGCATTACAGCATGCCAGGGGGAAAGAGACAGACAGGCAATACTGGATGTCAGGGGATAGGGTGTGTGGGAGACATAAAGGAGATGCTGGATGAGGGAGAGACAGAGGCAATATTGCATGGTGGGGGAGGAGAGAGGAGCAATGTTGGATGTGGGGTACAGAGAGATAGACAGGGGCAATGCTGGATAGTGGGAGTAAGGGAAAGAAACAAAGAGGAGATGTTGGATGGTGGAGAAAAGTAATACCTTTTAGAAAGAAGGAGAAGCAGAAGCCTCAGACATCTCAACACTTCAAGAAGATACTTCTTAAATATATTCCCCCAATCTATAAATTGGTGCTTATATTTACAAACTGAGTGCGTACATAAGTTATATAATACTAGCATTACGCATGTGACTGTTACAGTTACTTGTGTAAGTGCTACTTGGGCACTAAGCTGTATTCTATCACTTTAGCATGCTTAATGCAAGGGGGTGCACATAGTGGGAGGTGGAATCCGTAGGACTGTTAGATCATGAAGGAGCAAAAGGGGCACTCAGGAAGGACAAGGCCAAAGCGGAGAGTTTGAATGAATTCTTTGCTTCGCTCTTTACAGAAGAAGATGTAAGAGATCTACCTGTACCGGAAATGGTTTTCAAGGGTGACGATGCGGAGGAAATGAAAGAAATCTCGGTGAACCTGTAAGATGTACGGAGCCAATTTGACAAGTTAAAAAGTGATAAATCATCTGGACCAGATGGCATGCATCCCAGGGTACTAAAAGAACTCAAACATGAAATTCATGATGTTGTTAGTGATCTGTAACCTGTCATTAAAATTATTCATCGTACCTGAAGATTGGAGGGTAGCCAATGTAACGCTAATTTTTAAAAAGGGTTCCGAGGTGATCTGGGAAATTACAGACTGGTAAGCCTGACTTCAGTGCCAGGGAAAATAGTGGAAACTATTAAAAAGAATAAAATTATGGAACACATAGACAAACATTGTTTAATGGGACATGTCATGCCAAAAAATCAGATCACATTTCTCCCCTGTTTCAGAAATATCACTGGTTGCCCATTGCACAAAGAATTATTCACAAGCTGTTAACCCTTACTTTCAAGGCATTCTGGGTGGGTTTACCCCATTATCTATCAAACCTAACCATTCCATATTCTCCTATACATTTACTTCGGTCCTTAAATTATTTTCATCTAGTCCTTCCCAATCCGAAACAGGCCACGCTTGAGACTACTAGACATTGTGCATTTTACTTTGCAGCCCTGTTCCATTGGAATTCCCTTCCACATGATATCAGAGCAGAAGCGTCATTCAAAAAAATTTGTCAGCCATAAAAATCTGGTTATTCCACAATGGTTTCAACACACCGTAGGATGTTTGTGCAGTGGATTCTGCATGTTCTTTTGTTCTGCTCCAACTCCCCCCCTTTCCTTAATCGGATTTTCCTTCTATGCAACCCCCCTGTCCCTTCTCCCCACCTATTGTTACATTATTTTGTGTCTGAATGAATGTATTACTCTCCTATCATTATACTGTAGTTCCATTCATCTCATTTATTTTATTATTGAACACCACCTAGATCTATTTTTACTTAAGGCGTGCCAGGTGCCCTTGACCTGGATTGGCCACTGTCGGTGACAGGATGCTGGGCTAGATGGACCTTTGGTCTTTCCCAGTATGGCACTACTTATGTACTTATGTACTTATATCAAATTATCCTAAATAAATAAATAAGAGTCAGCATAGGTTCAACAAGGGGAAGTCTTGTCTCACCAATTTGCTTCATTTCTTTGAAGGTGTAAATAAACATGTGTGATAAAGGTGAGCTGGTTGATGTGGTGTATCTGGATTTTCAGAAAGCTTTTAACAAAGTTCCTCATGAGAGACTCCTTGGAAAATTAAAGAGTCATGGGATAGGAAGCAATGTCCTTCTGTGGATTAGGAATTGGTTAGTGGACAGGAAACAGAGAATAGGGTTAAATGGCCATTTTTCTCAATGGAGGAGGGTGAATAGTGGAGTGCCGCAGGGGGACCGGTGCTATTTAACATATTTATAAATGATCTGGAAAAGAGAACGACCACTGAGGTGATTACATTTGCAGATGACACAAAACTATTCGAAGTTGTCAAAACACATGCGGATTGTGAGAATTTGCAGGAAGGCCCTAGGAAACTGGGAGACTGGGCATCCAAATGGCAGATGAAATTTAATGTGGACAAATGCAAAGTGATGCACATTGGGAAGAATAATCCAAATCATAGTCACTTGATGCTAGGTTCCACCTTAGGAGTCAGAACTCAAGAAAAAAGATCTAGGTGTCATTGTAGACAATATGCTGAAATCTTCTGCACAGTGTGTGGCGATGACCAAAAAGGCAAACAGAATGCTAGTAATTATTAGGAAAGGGATGCAAAATAAGACCACGAATATTATAATGTCTCTGTATCACCCTTGAGTATTGCTTTCAATTCTGGTTGTCGTATCTCAAAAAAGATATAGCAGAATTAAGAAAGGTTCAAAAAAGAGCGACCAGAATGATAAAAGGAATGGAATTCCTCCTGTATGAGGAAAGGCTAAATAGGTTAGGGCTCTTCAGCTTGGAAAAGAGATGGTTGAGGGGGGATACAAGTGAGGTTTATAAAATCTTGAATGGTGTAGAATGAGTAGAAGTGAATCAATTTTTCACTCTTTCAAAAAGTACAAATACCAGGGGATACTCTATGAAATTGCATAGAAATACTTTTTTTTTGGAAATCATATTTATTGGTAGAAAAATACAGAATCAGTGCAACAGTTGTTTCTATTTACATATCAGCCAAGCTACCCTACCTCCCACCCTCTCTAACTTACACAACAAAGTAGAATCCTGGATCTAAGAAACCCATTCACAGTTAACAAGTAAGTAAATGGCTGCGTGCCTCAGGTGTCAGAGATGTCCAAAAGGACTCCCACACTTTTTGAAAGCACCTGCCTACAGTCGTGTAAATAACTTTTATAGCATAACAGTCCATCGCTGCTTGCTGGATCATCGCCGTCTGCCACTGTGGTAGCACTGGGGCCTCCATTGTCAGCCAACATTGCAAAATACATTTCTTGCCGATAAGATAGAATGTTTGACAAAACACACATAACTCTTTGGCACCCGCAAAGTGCAACTAATTCTGTCAAATAGACAAAAGGCTGACTGCTGCCACCGCCAAAGACCAGAGACATGAGTCATAATAGCGGCCCAGAATGCACGAACATATGAGCATGACCAAAACATATGACCTAATGTAGCATGGGAATGGTGACATTTCAAGCATTAATCTGTAGCATGTAGCCCAGCCAAAACATCTCTGTGAGGTGATATCTATAAACAATTTGGGTTTCTGCCAGGTACTTGTGACCTGGCTTGGCCACTGTTTGGAAAACAGGATACTGGGCTAGATGGACCATTGGTCTGACCCAGTATGGCTACTCTTATGTTCTTATAATAAGAATTTATATTACAACTCTCAGGGGGGATGTACCAAAGTCCTCGTTAGTGCTGTTCTGTACCGAATTCCATAACGAATCGGTACGGAACGGCTATGCACGAAGGAAAGGGAATGCAAATGAGCTGCTCGTTGCAGCTCACTTGCATTCTCTAACCCTTCAGAAAACCGTCGGAAAATCGGCCCGTAGAGCATGCACAGAGCAGCCAAGCGTTATGCTGGCTGCTCTGCGCATGCCAAGGATGTCAGAAAAAAACAAACAAACACGTCCTTTATGGATGGCCTTGCCCCCCCCCCCACCCGAGGTCCTTTATCGATGGCCTTGCCCCCCCCCCCCCCCCCCGCCCGAGGTCGCCGCTGCTCCCCGCTCCCCCCTGCATTAAAATCATAACTTTAGGCAGCCCCGCCCCCTCCCTCCCTCTCTTTCTCCTCCTTTCTTTGAAATGACAGCTCCGCCTCCCACCATCCTCCGCCCCCGTGCCCCGCCCCACTGCCCCCCCTGAGGTCGTTGCCGCTGCTCCCCCCCTCCACTGGGCCCCCCTCGGTCTGATACCGGGCCCTCACAGCGCCTCTCACCTCTGTGTGAAGGTACTGCATGGGCAAGAACAGCTGATCGCCTCTTCGGACGTCCCTCCTTTCCTCCTGGGCCCGCCCTCGTCTGACATAAGTAACCTAGTAGTATCTGTGTGGCCCTCTGGAAGCTTACAGTGCTTTGGCACTGTCCCTGGGCACCTTCCATCCTCAAGCCAATGAGGCACTGATCACGCTTCTCCCCATGCTCAGGAAATCTTCACCCTGAATCGTACCGACCCATATCCGTGCTCAATGTGGATATTAAACTTTTTTCTTGCATCTTAGCCAACCATTTGAGGGTTCATTTGTTCACATTGATCGGACTCCATCAGGTTGGTTTTGTTAAGGGTCACCATTCAGTTGTGAATGTCAGAAAGCATTTACTGGCTATGTCAGCGGGTGGTTGTGTGTCTGAATGCCACCATGGCTTTCGACCAGGTTGATTTGCCCTACCTGTTTCTGGTTCTTCAGCATGTGGAGATCCAAGGTTGGTTCTATCGAGCTGTCAGTGTGTACGGTATGTGACTCTGGTTCCATGGGTGCTGGTGAATCGAGTTAAAACTGACACGTCCAATAGAGAGGGGTAAGCAGTAGGGATGTTCAGTCGCTCCTTTGTAGTTTTTGCTTTATTTAGGGCCATGGACCCTTGAGAGAGAGAGCTGTGGATATTTCTGGCATCAACTGTGAAGACCCTGGCGTATGCTGATTATATTTTGCTATTCCTCTCCTAGCCTCAGGCCTCTCTGGAGCATCTACTTAGTGTCATGGACGATTTTGGTTTTAACTCAGATTTTGCCCTTAATTCCCAGAAATCCTTAGCCCTGCTGTTTCAGTTGTTCTGGGTTTTTTTTTTTTGTTACATTTGTACCCCGCACTTTCCCACTCATGGCAGGCTCAATGCGGCTTACATGGGGCAATGGAGGGTTAAGTGACTTGCCCAGAGTCACAAGGAGCTGCCTGTGCCTGAAGTGGGAATTGAACTCAGTTCCTCAGTTCCCCAGGACCAAAGTCCACCACCCTAACCACTAGGCCACTCCATGGTGGATTGGGTGGGTATATTCCCGCTCACTTGAGCAGGAGACTCTATTAAATATTTAGGTATCATTATCCTGAAAGAGTTAGACATCTTGTATTCCAGTAACATTAACTCCCTGTTCCAGAACGCCAATCCCAAACTGAAGATTTGGTAGCACTATCCTTTTACATTAATGGGAAAAATAGCACTTTACAACATGAAGATTGTCCCTCAATGGTTGTATGTTTTGCAAATGTTGGCCTTCCTCTTTCTAGTCTCTTCCTCTAGACAATTAATCAGAGCTGTAGAGGGCACACCTTCCCTTTTTTGTGGTGGCTTGACCAAGGGATGTGGGGGTCTTGGACTTGTTAGATCCTAAACATTTTTCTGTTGTCTGTCAGATGTGACATTTAAATGACTGGTACTGCTCCAAGGACGGCTTTCCTTGTACCCCTTTGGAGACATGGTGCGCCCTTCCCTGGCACTTCAACTATCTTTTACATGCGTGGGATGCTGGGCTGGCGTGCACTGTGTTGGCTTGTCTCTTTTATAATCCTTTGAGGAAAACTTCCGGAAAAACCTAAAAACTCACCTGTTCAAAAAGCCATACCCCACCAATCCACCATAAATGCCCAATCTCTGTAACACAATGTAACTACATCACGGTACAGACTGGACATAAATCTTCTGTTTCACAATCCCCAATGTGGTTGCGCCATGTTAGCTCTATCAAACTACTTACCCACAATATCACTTTGTAGTGGAGGAGTGGCCTAGTGGTTAGGGTGGTGGACTTTGGTCCTGAGGAACTGAGTTTGATTCCCACTTCAGGCACAGGCAGCTCCTTGTGGCTCTGGGCAAGTCACTTAACCCTCCATTGCCCCATGTAAGCTGCATTGAGCCTGCCATGAGTGGGAAAGCACAGGGTAGAAATGTAACAAAAATAAAATTTGTCTACACCGGAGTCCGCAAGTGCTGCTCTGGAACTATGTAAGCCACATTGAGCCTACAAATAGGTGGGAAAATGTGGGATACAAATATAATAAATAAACATGGAGGTAGGTATGCCAAAGCGTAGGACTGTTGCTTTCTACTATCCCTTTGCTTGCATTCCGGGGTAATGGGGACTTTTTGCCAGGATTTCAGACAAAGACTTTTAAACATTGGTCTGACCAAGGACTGTAATATTTTTGGCAGGTGATTATGGATAAGGGGAAAATGAATCCTTTTGCTGCTTTGTGTACTGAGTATGGTTTAAGCCCCCATGACCACTATGCATACCGACATTTGCATCACTACACGTATCTTCCCTTCTGTTGACAGCTTTAATGTTGGACATGCAGGAACAACTTAAAGAGTCTCTTTTTATAGATGTGCAGCTGGCTGTGCTCTTACAATATCATCATAAATACATTCAGGAGCAAAACCCAGTCTTTGACTATGCACCGCTGGTGCGTAAGTGGGAACTCAATCTACAGATCAGGTTGTCCGCAGATCAACTTAGGCGTTACTTATCTATTTATGCAAAAGCATCATATAGCAATCTTTAAGGGAAACACAATATAAGCTGATGCTGCGCCTCCACGTGTCCCCACATAGAGCCTATAAAGCAACTCTATGCTTGGATGACACTTGTCCTAAATGTTCTCAGTCAGCTGTCACATTAGGTCATATGTTCTGGCAATGTCCTCTGGTGCATCATGTCCTCTCTGTGGCACATTCGTTGGGTGCCACATCCCCTTCTGCTTTTTGACACCTTCAACATATTGGCACCGGCAATATAAGTATAGAGCGCTGACACTTTACTGATTTGGATTCCCCTCAGTGGAAGATGTTTTGTTGGCTTTGGGAGCCCTTTTGGACTTTTCTTCACCTACGTTGCAAGGAGCAGAATCTCTGAATTTTATGAATTTTTTTATGGAGGACATTATGTTGTGGTTGGGGGGGGGTTGTATCATTTGGAAATGCTTGACACTGTTAATGCTGTCTTGTCTTGTTTCACTGCCAACTTATTGTACTAGAAGTGTCAGTGTACCTTGCCTATAGTCCCTTTGTTGGCTTGTATTTTTACACTGTTTTGGAATATCAAATAAAATCTATATAAAAAAAAATAAAACTGGCTAGCTTATAGAATTGCCCTTTTAATGTTCCATCTGCTATGAGCTCTCCTAGACTAAGAGATGAACTGCTACAGATTCTGCTGCAAGCTGCTTAATCATTGGCTGAGTCACAGGAGAGGACTATTGATGCAGCTACTTCGCAAAAGGTGAGAACATCAGCTGAACAAGCATAGCAAAGCGTTACCCAAGCCAAACCAGCTGTAGTTACTTTGGACACTATTTGAACCATAATAAATCACATAAGGAATGTTTTGGTTGCCTGGACTGACACTGCCCTGGATGGATTCCATGGAAGAACATTTAAAGGCTCCTTAAATTGAGGTAGGATTTGTACTTACCACATATTATCAGAAAAAAATTGCATGCGTAAATGCAAAGTCTGTAAAATAAATGCAGGGGTTGTGCTCTGCATCTGCCTTGCATTTACTGTACAGGACAGACAGTTAACGGATGGTCACCGCATTATATGCCTGGGCAAATAGCAAGGGCCTCTAAGCTACTGGCTCAGGCCTGTAACGCAGTGCTCATGTGCTAACTTTCAGCAGTACAGATACTCATGGTGGCACCACTCATTTGCAGACACCCCCCAATGACAGGTCGACCGCTTCAAACCCCCAGTGACCAGTCAGCTGCCCCTGAATCTCCGAATGACAAGTCCAACACTCCTGAACCCCCTAATGAAAAGTATGAGCCCCGAACCCCCAGATAACAAGTCTGACCCCTCCCCCATACCATCTGATTACAAGTCTGAACTCCCTTGCCAAAGCCCTCCCACATCACAAAGCTCCTTCATACTGTCCTCAACTCAAACTTTTCCCCACCTCTGGACCCTCCCGACCCCCCACCCATCCGCTTCTGGGACTTACACAGAGGCCTGCTCTGTCTACCAGTGGGTTCACTGACCCCTAGCAGTATTCTCATGATACTTCTGCTAAGAGATCAGCCTTCATATAAAGGCAAATACATAGTAATAACCTAAACAACAAGCCCTTGTTGGGATATTGGCACTGGTACTACATTAGCATAGTTTAGTGAGGTCTCTTTGGAATCCATCTACTGTACTTAGACTGCACTAAAGGACTCAGGACTGACTGATGGTGGAACCCAAGGGATGTATATTAATATGAAACAAGGTTTTTTCCAAAGTAAATGATTAACTAGAGTGAGATTTAATTAGCCCTGTGAATTTATTGACTTCAGCTGATAACTATGCTTTATAGTTTAAGACAAAAGTAGAACAATTAAGGGGGTCAATTAAATCCCAATGTTCAGGCAATCAAGATGGTTTCAGAACTAGGAGTTTCTGTTGATAGAAGAAGGTCTGGTTTCCCTCTGATTACTTATTTGGAGGTTCACGATTTATTAAAGAAATATGTTAACATTGTATGTTAGATTTATGTCCTATTTATTTGATGAAAGTAGCTTCCCCACTTTTTGTTGATGTTCTAAAGGATTGGATACACAAAAGGGTAGTTTCCCTAAGGCCTAGTTGATATAAGTTTGACATCTATACTCAAAAACCCTAAGGGGGACTTAATAGAAGTTTCTAATTATATAACAGTGGCTTCCATTCCTCTATTCATCCGAATAATGGAAAGTTGGGTGGCTAATCATTTTAATATATTATATTGTACTCAATACAGGTTTAGGAAAGATTTTAGTACTGAGACAGTGTTAGGAACAATTGTGAATTGGGGAAGGTCTATTCTGAGTATGGGTCAAAATCCCCTTATTATACAATTCGATTTATCAAGCACATTTGATGTGGTGGATTATGAGGTATTGATTAATATTTTAAGTGACATAAGAATTTTGGAGAGGGTATTGGATTGGTTTTAGGGCTTTTTAAAGTAATAGACAGTATAGAGCTAAGATGCATGGAGTGCTCTCTGAAGCTTGGAGTCCAGGTTGCGGGATCCCTCAGAGTTCCTCGCTTTCTCCTATTGTTTTCAATGTTTTGATGTGGAGGAGTGGCCTAGTGGTTAGGGTGGTGGACTTTGGTCCTGAGGAACTGAGTTCAATTCCCACTTCAGGCACAGGCAGCTCCTTGTGACTCTGAGTAAGTCACTTAACCCTCCATTGCCCCATGCAAGCCACATTGAGCCTGCCATGAGTGGGAAAGCACAGGGTACAAATTTAACAAATATATATATATATATTTGAATCAGTTGCAAGTGGACTTTTTATATATGCTGATATCATCACAATAATGTTTCCTGTGTCTAGGGAAGGTGCTGGCTCTCTGTAAAAATTCAAGAATGTATTAATATGGTAGATAATTGGATTATATCACATAGGTTGAAGTTGAACACAAGTAAAATTAAATTTCTTTTATTAGGGAAAAGTAATAATATTTAGTCTTCTCAATCATTTACTATTAACACTGTTTGTAATGAGTTGGATTTGTTAACACGGCTTCTGGGTATCCAGGTAGATAATCAAATTTCTATGGAAAATCAGGTTAATAAAATTGTGAAAAAATTGTTCTGTTTGTTTAGAAAATTGCAGTTAATTAGGAAGTATTTTGAAAGACATATCTTCAGATTAATCATTCAATCTATAGTGCTTTCACAATTAGATTACTGTAATGTAGTGTATTGTGGATGCTCTAAGACTATTTATAAGAAAATATAAACAATTCAAAATACAGCAGCAAGGCTGATTTTTGCAGCACAGAGACATGATGACTTTATTGCTTGTTAAGTTGCACTCGCTGCC
This sequence comes from Microcaecilia unicolor, assembly GCF_901765095.1. Lineage (NCBI taxonomy): Eukaryota > Metazoa > Chordata > Amphibia > Gymnophiona > Siphonopidae > Microcaecilia > Microcaecilia unicolor. The sequence goes on along the minus strand of NC_044032.1, from coordinate 189,283,037 downwards.
AGTAGAGATCAGAGTTTATTTTATTTTATTTATTTACTAGTAAAAAAGGCCCATTTCTGAGAGCAATGAAACGGGCGCTAGCAAGGTATTTGTTTTCTGCAATGAATGTTTTGAAAGGGATTTTGTGGATAATTTTGTTGTGTTAGTAATGAATAATTGACATTTTAGTATTATGTGCAATATGATTTTTTAACTGGGGGGGGGGGGTTGGTCGTGTTATTGTTGGCTTGTATTAGTGTGGTGTTGTAGTCTGTTATTTTGTTGTTGTTGTAAATGTTGGTTTTGTGGGGGGTGGGGTGGGGATGGCGGGGTTGTTGAACTGTGAGGGTGTGGTGGGGGAGAGAGTGAGTGTCCATCTGTCCATGTTGTGGATCAGTGTGTGGTTTTTTTAGGGGGGGGGTTGGGGGGCGGTGGTTGTGTGTGTGAGTGTGAGAGACAGAGATCATGTGTTACAAAGATAGATTGAGTGTGTGTGTGGAAGTGAATGAGGGTGTGGCAAAGTAGTAGCATGGGGGTGATTATCGTGCAAGAATGTTGGGGAGGGGGCGTGTTTTGCGATCTGTAACTGTGCTTCACTGTGTGTGTGACACAGAGAGTGTGTCTGTGTGTGTGTCACAGATAGTGTTTGTGTAGAGGGTGGGGATGGTCAGGGTGTTTGTGGGGGAATGTGTGTGTTTCTGTGGCCCCTCCCTCTCTCGCTGCCAGTGGCCCCCCTCCCTGTCTCCCTGCCATGTGCGAGTGTGTGTTTGTGACAGAGAGAGTGAGTGTGTGCGAATGTGTTTGTGAGAGAGTGTGTTTGTGGGAATAAGAGTGTGTGGCAGGATGGGCCCCCCTCCCTCCCTGCCAGGTGCAAGTGTGTGTTTGTGAGTTTGAGAGAGTGACACTGTGTGCGAGTGTCTCTGTGGGAATGTGTGTGTGTGTGTGAGAATGAGAGTGTGTGCCAGGGTGGCCCCCCTCCCTCCCAGGTGCAAGTGTGTGTTTGGGAATGAGAGTGTGTGCCAGTGTGTGCCAGGGTGGCCCCCTTCCTTCCTTCCTTCCTTCCTTCCCTCCCTCCTTCCTTCCCTCCTTCCCTGCCAGATGCAAGTGTGTGTTTGTGACTGAGAGAGAGTGATTGTGTGCGAGTGTGTTTGTGAGAGAGAATGTGTGTGTGTGTGTGTGTGTGTGTGTGTGTGTGTGTGTGTGAATGAGAGTGTGTGCCAGGGTGTCGCCCCTCCCCCCTCCTTCCCTACCTCCTTCCTTGCCTGCCTGCCAGTGAAGGGGACTTATGTCACTCCTGCATAGCATGCTAATCGTCTCTTCTCTCTAAACTGGTGGAGTAAGGAGTTCATTTGTTCCCCCTGCAGGTGGTGGATTGTTGGCACGGAAATGCCACTTCCTCCAGAAAGGGGCGGGGCTTGTTTTGAAAGACAGCTACCCCCTCCTCAGGAAGGGGCGGGACTTGTGTGTGTGGTTTTTTAACCGAACGCCACTGCTTTTTCTTCGCTGTCCCCCTCCTGCTCCTCTGCGGCGCCAATTAAGGCAAGGTGGTTTAGTAGTCCGTGTGAGTGTTTGGGAGGGGGCGCTGAACTGGGTGCGCATGCGCTGGCTGGAGCTGGTAGTGCAGGTGTGTGCAGGAATCACTGACAGCTAATGTATGCTCCGCGTGTTTCCCTACTCCTCCCCCTGCCTGGGTCGCGAGAACGCTGGCTTGGAGAATCCCCGCATGAAGAGCTTGCAGAGTAAGGGCCGCAATGTAGAGGTAGGTTAGTGGCGGTCTTCACCCGCGCTTTCCTCGCGGTTGGTCCCCGTGCTGGTAGCTACCCCCTCCTCAGGAAGGGGCGGGACTTGTGTTTTTTTTTAAACCAAACGCCGCTGCTTTTTCTTCGCTGTCCCCCTCCTGCTCCTCTGCGGCACCGATTAAGGCAAGGTGGTTTAGAAGTGCATGTGAGTGTTTGGGAGGGGGAGCTGAACTGGGTGCGCATCACCCGAGGCACAGCCAATCAGCAGCGCGACACGGTCGGTGTCATTGCTCCACCCTCGACGTCATCACGTTTGATGTGTGGGCGGGGCAGACATTCATGGACGAAAAGCGATCTCTGCCGCCTCACTTTTAGAATGTTGGGAAAGTGAGGCTTCATTAGAACTTTGGAGGTGTGTTTTATATAGAGATTTATCACATTTGTATTCTACCTTTTCCCACTGATTGCAGGCTCAAAGTGGCTTATAGTGATACTGTAGTATAGTTACAGTGCAAGAAGTACAATTTTTGCAAATTGGGAGCAGGATAGAAATAACAGTTAACAGCGATAGGTATTGAAGTAAGATATAATTAACAATTAATCAGTAGTAAATAAGAAGATAATAAGGTGTAATTAGAATCCATTGGATCTTATAATAGTAAGAGATAATTCTGATTATGTTGAACCTGAGGAATAAGCCTTCTTGAACAATACTGTTTTTAATGATTTCCTAAAGTTTAGGTAGTTCTGGGTAGTTTTAAAGTTTATACACCTAAATTTAGAATTTTATATGGACAGGTCTCTCTTTATATGGTTTCCTCGATTCAATTAATATCAGGGGCGTGAGACCAGAATTACATCAACAAATATTATTATCATTTCCATCATTTCTGAGGATTAAGGATAAGAGGTCCCTTTTGTCTTCTTTTTCATATCAAAAGTTTGAAATAAGAAGGATACAGGACTATGGATTGTTTAGGAGGGTTTTAAGAACCTTTTTATTCAAGAAATTTTATTGGATATGCAGGCCATATTTTTGGTGTTGCAATTAAGTTTGGCTGTTTTTAATATTTGTTATATCCATTTCCTTGGTAATATTCAAGCTTCTTTTTGGTTGCTACCCGCATTGAATCTACTCAGGGTAGTTGCAGGATATAAGAACCAGGATAAGATAAGATAAGATTTATGACAACATTTTGAAAGCCATATTTTGGATTTGATTTTGATCCTTTTGAATATGTCCATTTTTTGAACAAATTAATTTTTGTTTAACTGTCTAGTGGAGGTTTTTCACATCTATGATGATGACTTTCTCTGTTAATCTGTAAGCCACTTGGCAACATTAACAATGGTATAGTAAGCCTCAAATAACATACAATAATCTTCAGGTTCATTGTAATTGCACTGAGGTCTTTTTCTCCACTTTTCTAATTTATAGTACACTGTATACTATAGTAGTGTTGTGAATGAGCTCTATTAGGTTCCTTCAGTTTGATAAATTATATCTGCTTGTGTGTAGTCTGTTTCCCCCATCGCAGTATGTATGCCAACAGTGTGATGGAAGGCCTAGATCAGCTTTCCCATTCCATCGTCTCTTGTGTTTAAAAAATATAAGGAGGGCACTTCAGTTTTGTTGCCTACAGCACATTCCTAAAATGACATCATGCCCACAACAGCCACAATGTTTTGGAAGTGTCTAGAGGGTAGAAAATATAGTGAACTCAGGAGCTTGACAAGACTTCAGACAGCACACCCACAAGTGGTCATTTTGGCCTTGAGCACCTCATTGAGGTCCAAGATCCCCTTCAGCTTAGGTACCATCAATGCCCTTCATCTGCCTCTGGAAGACCCATAAAAGATGAAAGATTCATGACTTATGAGTCATCCTGGGAACATAAGCACATGTCTGGAGTCTCCTGCACTGCAGTTCTCTGGCTTTTCGCTGTCCTTTCTTGCCTATATTTTCAGGCAGAGAAGCCAAGACGCAGAATTAAAACCATTGCCAAGCATGCTATCTCTCCAAAAAGGGAACAGGAGCCTGCTTTCCAGAACAGCAAAAATAGTGTCTGTCTTTCTCCCAAGCAGCAGCAGCTACAGAATCAGTATTGGTGTTTTTTCAATCAAACTTCCATAGTGCTTCTCTTCGCCTCCAATTTTTTCTGTCTTAAAACATTTACTTCACCTTCAGAAGTGTTGTTGTTATGCATCAAATCCCTTCCTACATCAGATATAATTTAGGCTCTCAGAAAATCTACACTAAACACTATAGCACAGTTTCTTGGGTCCTATATGAGCTACATTCACATTACTACCTAGCTAATACATAGTCAAGACTAATCAGAATAAATAGAAGCAATGGGACAAAAAAATAAAACAAAACATCTTTTCTATTCAGTTGCCCTTTTGAACATGTAGAGTCATTGAGATCCAGGCTTTTGATTTAATTTCCTTCCTACTACTACTACTACTACTACTATTTAGCATTTCTATAGCGCTACAAGGTGCACGTAGCGTTGCACAAACATAGAAGAAAGACAGTCCCTGCTCAAAGAGCTTACAATCTAATAGACAAAAAATAAAGTAAGCAAATCAAATCAATTAATGTGTACAGGAAGGAGGAGAGGAGGGTAGGTGAAGGCGAGTGGTTACAAGTGGTTACGAGTCAAAAGCAATGTTAAAGAGGTGGGCTTTCAGTCTAGATTTAAAGGTGGCCAAGGATGGGGCAAGATAAGCTCCTCCCTTCAGGCCATGCCATCCACACCCCCTCTCCCCCCTCCCCCCCTGAAAGCTGTGCTGACTCTCACCAAAATCTAATGTATGCATGATACTGGTATGCAGAATGCAAGGCCAAGAATGAACTCCTGTCAAGTGATGTCAGGGGAGGATATCTTGGAAAACAGGTCCAACCATATTAAAAGGTGCATACTTTTATTTATGAGGCCAAGTAATATATGTATTTGGTGGCACCTACAGCAGGGCATTGTAAGTTTAAGTGGCAAATTTTTCTATCTACATGTTAAATATAAAATGTTGCAACACTGTGAATGGCATTTTAGAAAGGACATCCAACTCAGAATAGGACAAGTCAGTACTTCACTGGTGGGGCTAATATTTTAGGACATAATCTGTTGATCTAAAGCCTGTTCTAAAATACACGAGAAATTGACAAATTTGTGCTGGTTACGTCCATCATGAACATCCATTTTACAAAGTGAAACATATAAACTATGAATGGGGCAAAACAAGAGGAATGGACTTCATTGTGGCAGCATAGGAGCATCCATGTTATAAAATAACCACATGCAGAGGGTTAGAGCAACAGACAGTGAACCAGGAGACCTGGGGACCCTCATTCAAATCCCACTGCAGTTCTTTGTAATTTTTTTTTTCACGTGCTCAGCCCTTCAGGGACGGAAAAACATGTATTATATCTGAAGTGCACTGGCTTAGAGGTGATATATAAGAAATTAATTTTTTTTAAATGAGTACCATGAGCATCTGTAGTTCCTGAATCTGTCACAGATCCAAGTATCCTTTGGGGAGGGGATGGCAGCAACCACTGGGGGATTAAGAGAGTGGCTTCCCTTAATCCCTCCAGTGGAGAACTGTTCAATCACAGCACCTTTCTGTAGGATGTGCCAGATCTAAATATTGGGTGCCAGATCTAAATGCCAATGTCCAGCTTTTAGGCCATAGACATCCCTTTCCTTTCTGAAATCAAAGTTGGACGTTTATATTTTGGCTCCTTGCTAGTCCCACCCAAAACACGCCCAGATCATACCTCCTTGCCCTGCAGTTTTTGACATCTGTATTTCAATTTTTTAACATCAAGATTTGAACATCCATGCAATATGGATGTCTAAATGCCAGTATTCAGATGTCCAAAACAAAAATAGAGAATTACTCTTTTGGGATCTTTCCAGGTACTTGTGACCAGTGGCGTACCAAGGGCGGGGCGGTGGGGGCGGTCCGCCCCGTGTGCACGCCACCGGGGGAGGGGTGCCATGCTCCGGTCAGCGTTGTTTGTTTCCATGCTCTCTCTGCCCCGGAACAGGAAGTAACCTGTTCCGGGGCAGAGGGAGCATGGAAACGAACGACGCTGACCGGCACGCGGCACCCCCCCAGTGGCGTGCACCCGGGGGGAGGGGGTTCTTTCGCTGGGGTGGGAGGCGCGCTGCACGGGGGGGCGCTGAACCCGGGGGGGGGGGGGGGCGGGACGCATCGGCGATCTGCCCCGGGTGTCAGCGCCCCTAGGAACGCCACTGCTTGTGACCTGGATTAGCCACCATTAGAAACAGGATTCTGGGCTTGATGGACCTTCAGTTTGTCCCAGTATGGAAATGCTTATGTTTTTGTATTCTTATGGACCTGAATTTCCAATTAAGATGCTAAACTCCAAAATTGAATTTTTTTTTGCTGCATGAGGTGGTTTTGAATTCCAGAGAGGTAAGTATGATGTGATATCACACAGTATTTATAGTCTGCCAACTCCCAACAAACATCAGAGAAAAAAATGAGTTTTCAAACGTTTAGCAAAAGAAAAATATGTAGGCACTGTTGTAAGATCTAAAGGTAATGAATTCCAGATCTGGACTGCTTGATATATAAAAGTACAATTTCCTGTCTGATCACTCTTCCAAACTTTAGTACAATTAGCATTTTATAAATGTGCAATCCTAAAATAACTTTCTAAATATATTCAACCACAACATAAGAAAGAATAATACCAGAATAGAAAGCAAAGTGGGTAGGTTGCTAATCTGAACATTCTGATTTGAACTGCTGCTTGAAATCTTGAGGATCTTCTGTGCTGCAGGTAAATTTCCTGCCTGCTGCTGCATCCAGCTTTAAATTACCAAACTGCATATTTTTTTCAATATATGAAATCTCTTAGACTGAATACAGTAAATTAATTTAGTTTTACAGAAACATGGAGGGACATTTTTTAAAAACGTCTAAATCCAACAAAATCTCACAGTCATAATCAAGCAGGACAAAATATGTTGTGTTTTTTTTTTTTTACTAAAGCTTAGCTCAATTTATCTGTAGCAGAGCCCATAGGAATAAAATGGGCCCTGCTGCAGTTAACTCAAGCTAAGCTTTAGTAAAAGACCCCCTAGATTTCCTGTTCAATTATGGCTGTGAGGTGGATGTTTTTGCACTGAAAATGTTCAAAATGAATGTCCATTCTGCAAAGTGAAACGTCCATCTTTTGAATGCCAAAATGCCAGGGAGATGAAGGTCAGTCTGGCATCATTTTCAAAACTATGGCCACACAGACATACTTGTAGAATAGAGAAGTAGTCTACTGGTTAGTGTAGTAGACTATAAACCAAGGGACACAGGTTCAAACTTCACTATAAGGTTTTTTTTTTTTTTTTGCTTTTTTGTTTGTAATTGTGAAAATACCTATTGTACCTGAATATACACCAATAGCCTTCAGGCTTGCAGGTGTCTTGTATATTTAGGTTCAGTAGGTATTTTTCTGTTTCTGGAAGGCTCAGAATTATTAAAAAAAAAAATAAAAGATGAAGTGGTACTTGAACCTAGGTCCCCGGTTTATAATCCACTACACTAACCACTAGACTACACCTCTTATCTACTTATTGCTTTCTTCAGAATGGCCATAATACCTGCAGCTGACATAGAGCCTGGTTTTCCTTTCCAGTTTCACTTGCAGGGAAGAAGGGGGGCAGCAACCACTGGGGGATTAAGGAAGGGCCATACCTTAATCCGTCCAGTGGTCAAAGCTGCTCAATCAGAGCATAATTTTCTAACTTGGGTGTGACAGAAAGAGGTATAAATAAAGTCCTTCTCTTTATATATATGGACGTTTCTTTCTATTCAAAAATCCCTGTTGGATGTCCTACTTACGGGCCCTCCCTTGTCCTGCTGAAAACACAACCCCTTGCTATTTGGATGAACTGCAGCATGAAACGTCCAAACTCTGACCTTCCAAAATCATGATCTGGATGTTTTTAGTACATGAACCTTTTTCTTTTTTTAAGATGTCCATCTGCTTCAAAAATGAGCACCATAGGGTAAGTGTGATGCACTGTGTACTCCTCTCTCCTCTCTCTCTCTCTTCCCCCCCCCCCCCCCCCATTCCCTGGCCACATCCACACCACTGTTCTTATATTTCCCAATATAGTAAGACAATATATTATAGGAACACTTCTGTGTTGGCCCTGCTCTTGCTTGTAGACTGTCTTCTATTCCTCTGATTACTACTAGGTCATGTTATTATTATTTTGGATTTTGCTCACACCTTTTTCAGTAGTAGCTCAAGGTGAGTTACATTCAGGTACACTGGGTATTTCCCAGGAGGGCTCACAATCTAAGTTTGTACCTGAGGCAACAGAGGGTTAAGTGACTTGCCCAAGATCACAAGGAACAGCAGTGGGATTTGAACTAGCCACCACTGGCTGTCAAGACCAGCTCTAACCACTAGGCCACTCCTCCACTAAAGCCAGTTCTATATAGTTCTGTATAGTTTCTCTGTACCCTTCTCCACCACCGCCAACTCCAGGCTCCGCTCATTCTGCCTCGCCTCACCCTATGCTTGGAACAACCTTCCTGAGCCCTTACGCCAAGCCCCCTCCCTGCCCATCTTCAAGTCTTTGCTTAAAACCCACCTCTTCAATGCTGCATTCGGCACCTAACTCTTACCGTTCAGTAAATCCAGACTGCCCCAATTTGACCGCCCCTATCGGACTGACCGTTCACTTGTCTCTTAGATTGTAAGCTCTTTGAGCAGGGACCGTCCCTTTATGTTAAATTGTACAGTGCTGCGTAACCCTAGTAGCGCTTTAGAAATGTTAAGTAGTAGTAGTAGTAGTTTCTGTGGACTATAAATAAGCAAGACAATAAGTGCATAGTAATGATAGGCTGATTTTAAATACATAAACCATTTTAAAAAAGCCTCAAACCTTTTTCATTTTAACCATTCTGCCAGCCCCCTCCCAATTCTTTCTTGCCCACCCCATTTTAATTTTGTTTCAAGGAGAGATGAAGGACCAATACCAGAGAAGAGAGATGTTGAAAGAAATGATATAAATGACTTTCTAGTGCTGCACTAGTAATCATCATGTCTTCATTAGGTTTCATAAATCAGACGAGCCCTGTTCTTAGCTTGCTGAAAATATTCTGCAGCAGTAAAAGTAGTTGACATAATCATGAAACCTTTGAAAGGAAAACAGTGTCATCCAGTGGTCAGATGTGTTGGGTTCCTAAGTGCACTAGAACGAATAAGCTTTTTCTTATAGTTCTTAATATGGTAGGTTTGGCTTTGACAGAAAACATAAGCTCAAATATAAAAGTTGCCATGTTCAAGGGACTGTAAGGAAGAGAAGTTTCTCATATTCTGTTTGATCTTTTACCAAAAGTCTCTGTTTTAGTTTACCTTGTTTAAACTGCCTCGATTCCAGGGTTCTTTTCTATTAGACACTCTTCATAAGTTTCCCATTTAATTCCACATTCAGCACAGACTTCTCAAATTCTATTGTTATACTTTTAATGTAATTACGCTTTCTTCTCCACAGTTCTTATTCTCTAGATATATCCATTTCATTTCATTTATGTCTTTTTTTTTCCTGGTATCAACTTCTACTCTGTCCTTTTCTTTGTTTACTCCTTAAATTGTCTACACCCCAGTGCTTGGCACATTTTCCTCCTCTATTCACTCTGCTCCTACACACTTGGTTTAAATTTCCTCTGTTTCATCATTTATTTTGCCTTACCTTCCTCCAATTGCATTTACCTTCTTTCAGATTTGCCAACATCCATGTACCAATATGCTTTGGTTTTTCATTTATTCACATTTGTTAACTATATTTTGGTTGAAGGTATGTAAATTGTTTTGAAGAAATCAAATAAATAAATAAAATATCAAAAGTGCAACATGGTTATTTATTGTAAAGACTTTGGTTCACAGAAGGGTACACTTTGATTATTTTTGGACCCTGTTAAGGAGGTTTTTCTGACCAATGATTACTTTTTAACTGATGACAGCCATAAGTTATTTTTTTAAAGTGGTTTATTTATTTATTTGGATTTTGCTCACACCTTTTTCAGTAGTAGCTCAAGGTGAGTTACATTCAGGTACGCTGGATATTTCTCTGTCCAAATAACCAAAGGACTTAGCACCAGTTTAATGAAGTCTTTCCTCCCAAAAGCTTTTTTTTTAGCATAAAAAGTTAAACCAATTCCTGTATAATTAACGGTAACTCCAAAGAAGTAAACACCAGCAAGCAAGCTGCTGGAAACAAGGAGGCTACCTACTGTCACAAAAAGCATAAGAAAATAAAAATTAACATACTGGGTCAGACCAAAGGGGTGGTCATGGATTTGATATATTGCTTTTCTGTGGGTACAACCAAGGTGGTTTACATATACCATAGGAAGGTACTTTTTTCTGTCCCTAGTGGGCTTACAATCTAAGGGGCCATTTTACAAAGGCACGTAAGGGCCTACACACGTGCAGTACACATCAAATCGGCATTACCACCTGGCTAGCGTGTGCACCTGGTGGTAATTCTGAGTTCGGCTTGCACCGAAAACCTGCAGTAGAAAATAATTTTCTATTTTCTACTGCGGGGACGTTCCCGGTGGTAATCGGCAGTTGGTGCGTGCTGGACGGTTACCACATTGGTAATGTGTGAGCCCTTACTGCTGTGTCAATGGGTGGCATTAAGGGCTCAGGCCATAAATGGATGCATGCTGGTTTTCATTTTGCCACACGTCCATTTCAAGGCCCCAACCAGGGGCGTAGCCAGACACACAATTTTGGGTAGGCCTGGGCCCAAGATGGGTGGGCAGAAGAACTCCGCCTTGTCCCACAAGTAATTTGGTCTCTCTCTCGCCTGCATGCCATATGGTCTCTCAAACATACCCCTCCCCCCATACCTTTTAAAATAGCAGAGTTTTGCTGGCAACCAGCAGCAACTAATACACAGTGCTCATGTTGTCCCTACAGCCTTCCCTCTGATACAGTTTCCTGTTTCTCCATAAGCAGGAATACATCAGAGGGAAGGCTGCAGGGCCGGTGCGAACAGTATGTATCAGTCGCTGCTTGTAGCAGGCAAAGATCTGCTATTTAAAAGGTATGCAGGAGGGACAGTTGGGAGTTTTCGGCTGGTGGGGCTTGGGAATTCCTGCCAGCCACATTAGAGATGTGCTGCTATTGGGTGGGCCTGAACCCAAAGTGGATGGGCCTGGGCCCACCCGGGCCCACCCTTGGCTACGCCACTGCCCCCCCCCTTTTTTCCAGACACGGTGGAGAAATGGTACAGCACGTGTCCAATACATGCGCCCATGCTACTGCAGACCACTTTTGTAAAAGGGCCTCTAGGTCTGTACCTGGGACAATGGAGGGTTAAGTGACTTGCCAAGGGTCACAAGAAGCTGCAGTGGGAATTGAACCCAGTTCCCCAGGTTCTCAGCCCACTGCACTAAACATTAGGGTACTCCTCCACATACACTTGTGTCAAGTCCAATATTCTGTTCCCAGCAATGGCCAATCTAGGTCACATGTACCTGGCAGGATTCCAAAAAGTAGCAAGATTCCATGCTACTCACCACGAAGGACAAGCAGTGGCTTTCTCCAGAGCTACCTTAATAAAGGTTATGTAATTATATGGTCAGTAAGACTTGAAGTGATATCTTATGCATACCTACAATAGGTTTGATTCACACATAAGGGCACAGCCTGAGTGCTGCTGATCACATGCTTTACATAGGCAACTGTATACCATGGTATATTACTGTGATTACAAAATAGAGGAACTAAATACAAAGAGAAAAATCAAAACATTTTTTTCAACTCTTTCAACATAGGTCAATTGTGCATATTCAACACTCTTGAATTTCACTCAGACATAACAAAGTTCAATGGCTATTGCATACCATCAAAAGTGGATCAGTTATATAGCTTACTGATTTTGATGCATTCTATAAGGGATCTTCAGTTCTTTTAGAATTTCTAAATGTATCCCACATGTAAATACTGACATTTAAGCATGCATATTGCCTGTGTAAATAGCAATTTTGGAAAGTTGCTATTTGGAGAGGGAGATCTATACCACACAAAGATTTAGTGGGGCGTGGATCGGAAATGTTTTGGGCAGGACTAAAATCTACATATACATTTTCCATTTCACAAAGGGAATACAATTGTATGTGGAAAAATTTCCATGCCAGGTATTACACCAGCTTAAAGGCACACAAAGGTTTTTTTTTTAAGTGCTCATTTCAGCTAGGGCTTTACATGAGGAATTCTTCTTAATTTCATGTATTTATTTCCTCCTCCGAAATGAAACCAAATTAAAACTGCAGCCTCAGAACTTAATTGGCAGTATTGATAGGTATAGGTTTGTAAAATGGGGCAGCTACATGTAAAAGTTGTGAAATTACCTCTACTACATGTAAGTACTGACAACCCAACATGGAAGCTTCTGGATCTAAGTTACTCATTTTTTCAACATATAGCTTTGTAAAATGTCTTCTCCCACTGCTTGTGCTTACAAATCCATATACACTATGGCAGGTATTTTAGAAAATGCTCTGCATCAGCAGATTCTCCTGAAATACAACTGGAATTGAATGCATCTCAACCTGGACATCTCAATTTCAATCTCTACATTCTATGCAAAATTGGTGATGGTATGCAAACAGTAAGATACATTGCAAGTCATTGCTCCCAATTCAAGTTTGAATATAATAAATGCACCTCGATTCTGCTAAGTAATTAAAACATCGGATTAGCTAAGGAGCCAATTAAGGGCCCTGTTTACTAAGCCAAGCTGTAGGTGTGCTAACGTTTTTAGCGCATGCTAAAAATTAGCATGCACTAATGCAAGAGACAGCCATATATTCCTATGGGCATCTCTGACATTAGCCCTAAATGTTTAGTAAATAAGGCCCTAAATTAAAAATATACATAAGTTTAACAAAAAGTGCAGAAGATGCTCAGAAGATGACACTCAGGACTTGAATTTAGAGTAATGAGACAGTGTGTTATAAACTTGCACTTACCGTGCTAGAGAACCTTAGTAATTTTACTACAAACATCATGCATCCAGTCCATGAGCACAATCTCTACTTCAGCTGCAAAATAAATAAATAAATAGGATTTACAATCGACTTATCAGGGTTTACTTAAAAAGTAATAATGATGACAACAAACAAAAGTATTTAAATCATTTCAATAAATTGATCACATGATGCAGTGAGTAGGGCAACCATACCTAACATAAACTCCAAGTCCTCCAATGAGCCAACCTGTCCCTGTCCCCGGCCCCTTTGCAATCTAAACAAGTACCGTATTTTTCGGACTATAAGACGCACTTTCTCCCCCCCCCCCAAATTTGGGAGGAAATGGGGGGTGCGTCTTATAGTCCGAATGTAGTTTTAAAAGCACCGTAATTCCGTTTTGCAAGGTCCCTCCCTCACTCCCTCGCTTCGTTTTGCAAGGTCCCCCCTCGCTCCCTCCAAATTTTAAAAGAAGTTTTACCTGGTTGTGGTTGCAGCAGCAGCAGCAAAAAGATGCACGCTGGGCGCGTCAGTCTTCCGTTCTGACGTCTCTCTCAGCTCTGGTACCGCCCTCAAGGGGTGGGACCAGAGCAGAGAGAGACGTCAGAACGGAAGACTGATGCGCCCAGCGTGCATGCTTTTTGCTGCCCCAACCACGACCAGGTAAAACTTTTAAAATTTAGAGTGAGTGAGGGGGGACCTTGCAAAATGGAGCGAGGGAGGGAGGGGGGACCTTCCAAATGGAGGGAGGGACGGAGGGAGGGGGGGAAACGGAGAGATCGGGGGCCCTGCATTCAGACAAGACGCACCGGACCATAAAACGCACCTAGGTTTTAGAGGAGGGAAAAAGTGTGTTTATAGTCTGAAAATTTTTTTTTCCTATTTCCCTCCTCTAAAACCTAGGTGCATCTTATGGTCCAGTGTGTCTTATAGTCCGAAAAATACGGTACTTGAGATGGGAAGGTGGTAGAACTAGAAGGCGTGAATTGAAATTGAAAGGGGGCAGACTCAGGAATAATATCAGGAAGTATTTTTTCACTGAAAGGGTGGTAGATACCTGGAATGCCCTTCTATGGGAGGTGGTGGTGATGAAAACGGTAACGGAATTACAAAATGAATGGGACAAACACAAAGGAATCCACAAAGGAATCCTGTTTAGAAGGATTGGATCCAAAGAAGTTTAGAGGGGATTAGGTAGGAAAACCAGTGCTGATCTGACTTCTACAGTCTGTGCCCTGATGGAGGCTGAGTAGAGTTTGATGGGACAGAGTAGAGCTTTTCGGGTGCTTTGACAACAACTTCAGAAAACAGGCCCAGTGCCGGGCAGACTTCTACGGTCTATGCCCTAAAAATGTCAAGGATAAACCAAGAACAGGTATACATATGATGTATATACCATATATATGAGTTTATATTGTTGGGCAGACTGGATGGACTGTACAGGTCTTTATTTGCTGCCATCTACTATGTTACTATGTCTGTGGACATTATTACCTTAACTTTACGAACAGATTTGTATGTAAGTACTCAAAAAAAGGCCATCAAAAGCAGGCAAGAGAGAAATGTAGCAGGCTGGGAGAAATTAAGATGGCTGACAGCACAAGCGATGCCTCCAAGTGTGCAGAGATGACAATAATACAGCTTACAGAATTGATGCTCAAGGCATTGGATGGGTATTTTTTTAAATGTTATATCAGCTAACCAGGATAACTCAGTTTCTGGAAGAGTATGCACCTCAAGTGGCAGCCACTAAGAAGGATCTCTTTAATGTAGAGAATAATGTCTGTGGGATGGCAGGGCAGGTTAAGATATGTCAGGTGAAATTTTGAGGGCTATAGATATAGATGACCTAGTCACAACATGGAAGTCTTGCCACTGATGGGCCTAGAAAAAAACATAAAGGAACTATTTGAAGACCGTTTCTATTTAAAGGAGGAAGGGAACCTGAAACTCACAAATGTATAAAAAACAAGCCAAACAAACTGATTTCACCCCTCAGGAATCTAAATGGGAAACAGAACTGGGGGTTTAGCCCAGGGCTTCTTTAACAAAAAAATATTGGACTGCAGGAGCAACAATATACAGTTTTATTTAGAGCATACATTGCCCTCAAAACAGCACTGCAATTTAAATTGTCTACAGATGGCAGATGTTTGAAACATGGGGGGGGGGGGGGAGGCAACACTAGAACACCTTTTCTAGACCTGCCCAGTTACTCAATGTTTCTGACACTTGGCAACAGCATACATAAGGAGGGGTTGTGACAGAGGAGATCACACAATGAGTGAAACTGATTCATGACTTGGGGAGAAGGGCGAGAGTATTCTTAAGGAAAGTATGTCTGTTAGTGCATAGATGTCTCCTGGTGATGTGGAGAACTTCAGACCCCCTGACTTTGAACCAATTAAAAAATCAACTTATTCAATATTATATCAATGGAGAGATTAAGCATAGGGAAGCAAAACATGGGCCAGTGGTAAACATTTTCAGCTGCATGGGTGCCGTATTGGAATTCATTGCCCCACCAGGCAAGCAGTCAAATTTTGAAGATGTGGTGAATATACAGGACCAATGAGAAAGATAAACAAATGAGTGGCTTTGGAAAAAGCAGGGAGGACACACTGCAGGAATGTTTAAAATGGTATTAACGGGTTATTTAGGGGTAGAGGGCAGGAAGGGGTAGAGGCTGGGGGATGCACAGAGATATCATAAACAAAAATAAAAAGTTTGTAATTGTTATTTACCTTTGTTGTTTGGGGACTATTTTGGTTTTCACAAGCACAAAAGAAACTGTGGACTGCAAAGCAATACCACAACACAAAATCATCCACTCAATTAAAAATTGTCAACAAAAAGTATGCAAAGTATATTCTCAGCATTGTTAGCGAAAAACGGTTAGGACATATTCTCAACCTTAATAATAATATCCTCGTTTAAAAAAAAACAAAGAAAAGGGAGGAAAAACCTCAGAAACAGTCTGGGACCTTTTTGACAAGCAAATGTCCTCATAGACCACTTAGGCACCCTCATAGGCATAAAAATCTCCCTTCTGTTGTTCTAAAAAAAAACTTTTAAATAGAGTGTAATGCAGAAAAATCTTTTATGTAAACAGTGTAAATCTTAGAAAGCCCAAAAATACCTTTAAATTCATCAAAACTGTTTCCGTAGCACATATCAGATAATGGCAAATGTTCAGCAAAACTTATCTGAAAAATAGGAAAGACAAATATGGTCCCAACAATGGTGGCCAGCGATTCGCTTATCAAGCTGCTTCAGAGATTTAACCAAGTTCAGACACATAATTCTTGCTCATTGCAGGACTGAATATTCCCCCTATTTAGGAGGTGGTGAGGGCTCCCGTGCTAACCTGGTGGTAACCGGGCAGATTACCGCTGGGGAAGCCCCTGACACAAAAAAAGGAATTTCTGTCACACCAGAAATGGCGCACCCTGGGGGCAGCACTACTGCTGGTGCCTGCGGTAGGCCAGCAGTGGTGCTGGATTAGCGCACAATAACACCACTGTAGCTCTACCGCGGCATTGTAAAAAGGGCCCCTTTGTGACTTTTCTAACTATAGGAAAGAAAAGGTTAATTAAATTCCCCATCTTCTAGAGCTATTCAGTATACTGGCCCTACACTAGAGAGCTATTTATTTTACTACAGGCACCACAACCACTCTGCAAAGCAGTCAGACTTCCCTGACTACTTAAACCAGATTTTCAATTATAGCACCGTCACACACTACAGCTGTCAACGTTTCCAAGTTTCAGCCTACCCTTTCACAGACAGGCCCAGAGTCACACAGTACTTAGGCCCCAATCACCTCAGGCCTGAAACCTGGTGAAATCTTAACACAAGATTTTAAGGAAATTCTCTCTCACAAGCAGATGATCAAAAGCCCTGCGCTGTTCCAAACAGCGCTCTAAAATAGCACTGGAACAGCGCGGGGCTTTACTGCACTGATGATCAGAGATAATTGCATGCAAATTTAAGCACGCAATTATCTCTGATCATGGGGTAGAAGTGCGGAAGAATTGTGCCTGAGCATGCGCTCAGCACAATCCTCCCGCACTTGTTTGACAGGTCTGGGCTGTCAAAAGCTCAAACCTGTCAAACACAGGGGCTGGAGGTCCATGGGACCACCAGGCCCCAACTACCCCTGCCCCGAGCAAAGGGGGCTGGAGATCTAGTCCGGTCCCCCCCAACGATCCCCCCTAGCACTGGGGGGGGGGGGGGTTGGTTGGTCACCAGGAACCTTTTGCTGGGGGAGTTAGGAGGGGTTGGAGACCCACCGGATCTCCAGCCCTCCCTGAACCTGGGGGGGATCATCGGGGGGACCGGAGGTCTGCCGGACCTCCAGCCCCCCGTCGTTGGCAGGTTTGTTGTTGGGGGGAATGGAGGCCTGCCAGCATGCAAATGCATGCTGAACAGGGCTCACCATTCCTCCCTAATGATCTGCAAGCCCTAACGCCAGCTCGGAGCTGGTGTAGGGTTTGCCACGGCCAGCGACCCAATCTTTGATGCGCTGGCCGCTGATCATTGGGGATGAATATGTTTAGCCCTGTTTAGCATGCATTTGCATGCTAGTTGCGTTCAGAGCCCTTGAGCGTGTTGTTTCATAAGCTCGAGGGCTCTGATCATGGGGTGTTAGCAAACACCAGCGCTAACAGCCTCTAGCGCCAGCCAGGGGCGTATCTGGACTCGGGAGGGGCACATTTTAGCCCCCCCCCCCCCCCGGCGCCACCGATCCCCCCCCCCCCCCCGCCATTTCCGGACCCCCCCCCCCTCGCCACCAATGACACCCTCCCCCGCTGCTGTCAGTTACCTTTGCTGGCGGGGGACCCCAACCCCCCGCCAGCCGAGGTCCTCTCTTCCATGCAGGCTGCGACGCTGCAAGTTTCAACGCTTCCTGTTCTTCTGAGTCTGACGTCCTGCACGTACAACGCGCAGGATGTCAGACTGAATTCCAAATTCTGAGTCTGACGTTCTGCACGTTGTACGTGCAGGACGTCAGACTCAGAAGAACAGGAAGCGTTGAAACTTGCATCCTGCACGGAAGAGAGGACTTCGGCTGGCGGGGGCTTGGGGTCCCCCGCCAGCAAAGATCGGCGACAGGTTGGTGGCGGGCGGGAGGGGGAGGTGGAGAGAGTTTGTGGTAGGGGGGTCCAGGGCGAAATCTGCGGGGGCCCAGGCCCCTGTGGCCCCACGCAGATACGCCCCTGGCGCCAGCGTTTGCTTCTGATCATCCCCCTGTCGGCTTACTGTAGAATGTCAGACTCACAGTAAGCTGTTGATTAACATCTCATGATCCAAAACAAGCTTCACAGGCAGCTTCAATCACAGCATGTCTAGTACTATCAACAACTTTAAAAGGAAAATCATTTTTTCCCCCAAACTTTGCTCTGAACCTATTAGGCTACACACTCTCACATAGCAGTGAGGGTCATCACAGCTATTCTGAGCAACTACCACCCAAGCCATTGCCAGGGTGACAGTGACTCCGATGTCATCAGAGAATCCACCCACAGACACAAACACCAAACAGATTCATGCAATCAAACACTTTCAAAAATGTGTATGCAAGCAGTTCCATTCTGCAACCTCAATCTCCATTTTGAAACTGTAAAATTCCATTGAAATGAATGGGAAAATAAACTTATAAGTGAAGTACCACAAAAATCATTCATATCTTAATAAAAACTATCAACGTTCCATTTTGCCATGTATCAACCACACACTTTTTTCCAAATTTAAAATAACACGCTGTACAAGACGTTACCAAATTTCTTCACAAAAATTCCTAAAATCCACCCGAAACCCGCCAACATCACTCTTAAAAAATAAACCAGACCTCAGACATGGGCACGAGGAACAAAAGCCTGAAACACACACCTGGAAGCCCCAAAGCCTGCCTGTTTTTAAAACAGCCACAAAACTATTTAAAATAAAAATGTTAAAAATCCTCAGCATCCTATTTCACCTCAGAGTGACCCCTGGACCCCCCAAGGAATAGGGATACCATATGGCTCCAGAAAAAGGAGGACGGATTGAGCCAGCCGGGTTTTACTTCCATTGCTTTAAGCAATGGAAGTAAAACTCGGCTGGCTCAATCCGTCCTCCTTTTTCTGGAGCCATATGGTAACCCTACCAAGGAACAAAACCATTTTTTTAAAATCTACCCCTGAAGCCCACAGCACCACGGACCTAAAAGATCCTATTTAAAATTTAAAAAGGAGACCTCTTACCTGATCACCCATGTCTTCTTCAGGCTATCTTTGGAATTCTTCGAGGTCAGGAAGGACCCACCACAGCAGCAGCAAAAAAGTCACAATTTGCTATGGAACTCTACCAGGCAGGCCAAAAATTGAGGCCCCAGTTTCATTTGGAAAAACATGCATGCACCAGAGCTCTGGCAGCCAGGTCTGACATAGGCCATTTTCCTGCCTGTCTTTAGCCCAGGAAGCTTCATTTGTGACTAGACCCACACTGCAAATATTTATTTAAGCAGAACCTAGTTGAACTGTATGTGAGGGAGAATTAAGGGGCCCTTTTTCTAAGCTGTGATAGTAAATGGACTTAGTGTGCTCGAACACGAGACTTTCCCATGTGCCAAGTCCATTGCTAGTACAAATGTAAAAGAGGTATTTTTGTATTTATTGAGTTTCTGGCCAAGTGCTAGTGTTAGCTATTTAATAAAAATTCATGCAGAAGCACCTCCTATTTAGGAGTCACTAAGGGCTTTCACATTATGGACACACTAACCAGTTAGCATGCTGGTGAGGTCAGTGCTGAATAGGGCTTCCATGCCCATTCTCCACCCCAGACACATCCCCTCCAAAAAAATATCATGCACTTAGTGCATACAGATGGCAAAACTAATACAGAACGCTGTAGCATGTCCTGCGTTAGACCATTTTTCTTGCGTCAAGTGCACCTTAGCACTTAACAAAGTTTAATAAAAGGGCCTCAGTGAATTCTTTACTGTATTTTTTTTTTTTGTGCTTCATCATATTTCAAGTGCTTAGGCTGATGCTGGGCCTACGATGAGATGTGGTGAGGGCTGTTGGAGGAAGATATGGAGGGGATTAGCAGGAGAACTGTGAGTAGAACGTTGATGTCCATTATGAATATTAGTCTTAAAAGGAAACAAGAACCTGAATGTCCAGTTTCAATGCATGTGTTTAGTTCCAGAGTAGATGCTGAATTTACTAAAGAGCATGCCCCCTAATTCTATAAAAGTCACCAAAAATTGTGTGTGCAAATTTGGATTTGCCCCCAATTTGCACATGCAATTTAATTGAATAATGAGCTAATTAGCACCAATAATTGGCTTTTTAACAAGCAATGGAACTTAGATTTAATTGGCATTTGTGTGTGTAAATTTAGACACAGTATATGTGCTTATAATTACGTGCAATCTGAAAAGTGGGCACAGAAATGGGAGGGTCATGAGCGTAATGGGGGCACGCCTAAAATTAACACACATTGTTATAAATAACGAGGATACTCGCCTAATATAGGGGTGTGTATTTGCACCATGTTTCAGTTGGTGCAAATGGCCATGCCTAAAGTTAGGCATGGTTCCTGGGCATAAGTGCTATTCCCCTGGTCCCCAAACCTGGTCCTGAAGGCACCTCAGCCAGTCAGGGTTTCAGGATATCCACAATGAATATTCATGAGAGAGATTTGCACAGTGCATTTTTTCTAGTGAAAAAGGTGCCGGTACTCAAATGCTAGGCCACCCTTCAGGGGTGGGGGTAATCACTGAGGGATCCGCCCCACAATAGCCAGGCCCCCTGCAACCAGTCACAGAACCTTTGACCAGGCAGAATTGGTGTGTAGAGCCTGAGCTGTTTCATTAAAACTTGGGGACCATGGGTCAATTTTAGCAGACAATGGAAAAGGTGCCAGTACTCAGTACCACCACCCCCCCCCCCTGGTACCCCCTCAAAAAAAGCCCTGGATTTGCATGAGGTGCCTCCACAGCATGCAAATGTCCCTCATGAATATTCATTGTGGATATCCTGAAAACCTGACTGTCTGGGGTGCCTCCAGGACCAGGTTTGGGAACCACTGTGCTATTCTATAAACCATGCCTAACTTAAAGCACAGCTTATCAAATAGCGCTTTTTCCAGCCCTGATTTTTTGGTGTCATATATAGAATCTAGCCCATAATGCCTTTAGTAGATCCAGCATGAAAACTGGGTTTAACACAGATGCACCTAACCATTCTACCTCTTTTCAGGAAATCTAGACTACCCCAATTTGATTGTCTACACATTTTGTCCATTAGATTGTAAGCTTCTTTGAGCAGGGACTGTCCTTCTTTGTTAAACTGTACAGCGCTGCGTAACCCTAGTAGCGCTTTAGAAGTGTTAAGTAGTAGTAGATGCAATACTGCCACTGGTAACGTGCACCCAATGGGAACTCTTATTCCCTGTGACCGTGCTAAAGTGACTCCCTCAGTTTAACATTCATCTGCTCCCACACCTCCCCCGAGTACTGAAATGGTCCCTTCAGGAGCATTAGCCTTCAGTCCCTTTCCAAAAATAATGATACCTCTCGAGATGGAGTTACTTTTTAAGCTAATGGGAGAGAAAACACGAATCGCACATGTTAACATCATTTGCAGGATTCTGGCTTGTTAATGAGATCTTTTCAATAAATTTGCATGTGATACAGTTCATTCATATTTTTTTTTCTGTTTTAATGGGGCCTCTTTTGCATTAACAGTAAAAAAGAGGTGTGTTGCACTAATATTCATTAATGCATCGACGTAAACATTTAAAATGCATTAAAGCACTCAGTAATGGCCCCCCTTCATGTTAACATTCATGGTGGTGGTGCTGCTGCTGCTATAAATGTGGCCCTATGGAAAAGTTAGAATAGCTTTCTGATTATCTAATAGGAAGTCACATTCTGAACCCAGTTTTCCTATGCCCTACCCTGACCTGCCAGCATTATGAGAGAGTTTTTGCAATTGTTCAACGTTATGAAAAGCACTGTAAATGTCAGGAAATCTAACATCCATTTAGGAAGTTATCTCTACATTATTTGGAGTTTCCTGCTCCACTAATTTTGGTTGTTTGCCTCAAGCCATAATAAGAAAGTCTCTCACATCTGTTCCCTAAGTTGACTGAAAGGTACAATCTGTACCACTCCTTAAGGTCTGTCCAGGCAGATTCCAAGTAAGTTATGTAAATACCAAACAGCATAACAATAGGAAGGGAGGGGGGTAGGAAGGGAGGGGGGCTGACTGTTTCAAGCTCCAACTGAATAGTGATGTACTGTCAAGTCATGCAAAAAGAGCACAAATTCCACATGTCCTGATACACATCATCTGACGCACATGCAACACCAGAGAATGATTATCTAAAAACGGTATTTTCCAATGCATTGATACAGCTGAAAAAAATTGTTCTTCATTTCCTCTTGGTTACCTGCTAGAGCTGTCTGGATGGATGCAAGACATGTAGCAGGAGTTTTCATAAATTTGCAGATACCGTAAAACACAGTCTGGGTCTTGCAAAGTTTGTTTTACTTCTTTTAAATCGTCTTCAAGTAATTGGAGAAGTTTCCATGCAAAAAAAAAATGGGATAGGGCTTAATTTTTGGCCTCCAAAGTGCAAATAGAGTGAAAAACATAGCAACAGCTGGCAGAAAAATCGATATCCATGGGGTGTGATGACAGGTTGATATAAAAATTCTTTATGGCTGGAATATTTCATACCCTAAGTATTTAGTAGTGTTGTCATATTGAATTCCTACCTTCAAAAGAATAAAAGGCTAGGTTCACCTACAACGTTTTATCTCTGGAATCCAAACAGAGCAAAATATTCTGAATTTTTCAAAGATTAGCAGTTGTGAAAAAGATAAGGGGCTGATCCACTCCTGTTGGGGTAATGTTTCCAGGAGGTGAACAGTGGCCAAATGTTGAGTTTTCTCAAATATTGACTGTTGAGAGACTCAAACATCCATTTACACTGGTGCAAAGGTATTAGAGGCCCTAAACAAACTTTCAGCCTCGCACCTTCCCTCAATTAACTATTAGGCCCCTAGACTCCTTGCTGAGAATATAATTAAATTCAACAATCACGATTACCCCAACACGACCCCTTCTCAGGGGCATTAGGGTGCTCGACTCAGGTTTTCAGTGGAGCTGTACCCGCATGCTGAACTCCTAGCCCCCAAGCCCGCCTGACCCAGGACCCAGGTGTCATGAAGTGGGGGCAGGTGCCAAACGAGGCATGACGGAAGATTGGGAGCTTTGTGCTTCTAGAGACAGAGCTCTGGGAGAAGTTAGCAGGACCCAGTCACACCCTTCCCTTCACTTTCTGCAACTTAAGTAGAGAGGTGTGGTAGCCGTGTTAGTCCACTCTTAAAGGTTATCAATAGAAATCAAACAAAATAAAACATGGAAAAGAAAATAAGATGATACCTTTTTTATTGGACATCAAGAAATGTATTAAGTTATGTCCAATAAAAAAGGTATCATCTTATTTTCTTTTCCATGTTTTATTTTGTTTGATTTCTTTTGATAACCTTTCTGCAACTGAAACTGAACCTCAATTATCCCTTGCTGTATGCCAGTGCGACAGGCATGTTCCTCCCCCTTACAGAAAATAACTTCCCAATGCTCAACAGTAACAGTGTGCATATAATTTGCATGCTATTAGTGTTGAGCATTGGGAAGTTATTTTTCTATGCTGCTCCAGTGGTAGTCTCATGCGCTGATTTCTAAGCATCAGCCTGTAAGAGATGCTGGGAAAAAAGGAAAGCAAATATAGAAATGAAAAAAAAAATAGCCAATACAGTAAAGTGGAGTCAATACTTTGGAATACATAGAAGCTGATAAGGATAAAGTGGCCATTTATGTTTAAGTGTTTCTATGTTGTAGAAGAGAATATTGGACCACTATTTGAAATATTTTCAGACTTCAAAAAATTGATTGCAAGTAGAGATATGCTTTGACCTGTAGTATTCATTATCAGAGTCCTCTCTACCTTTACTTGCACCTACTTATATTTTATATTTGTCTCATTATATTATATTTTTACCCTAGCTCACAACAGAAGTAAGTCTGGCCATGTAACTCCCAGTGGAAAAAATGGATTCTTTTGGGTCAATATTCAAGCACTTCAGTTTCTTTTTTTTATAAACACAGGACTTGGTATTAAATATACTGTATATACTCGAATATAAATCTATTCAAGTATAAAGCGAAATAACAGTTTTCTTCCCCCCCACCCAAAAAAGGGGGGAAAACTGTTAACTCGAATATAACTGGGGGTTATATTCAAATATGCAGCAACTTTCACACACCCCAACGAAGAGCATTTCTTCCTCCACACCACCCCCCTCCAACTCCTCACAGTTGCCGGAATTTCTTTCTTCACCCCTCCACCTCAACCCCATCCTTCTGCGGTTACAGGCATTGCTGCAGTTCCTGCCTCTGAAAGATGCTGACAAAGAAAGCCATGCCTCCTCCTCTCCTCCGAGTGCCAGTCCCAACCCCAGCTCAACCTCTTCATCTCCCACAACAGTCCTCCATCCTCGCCTTCCTGCCACCCAGAATTTAAAAGTCATCTTACCTCGGGTCCCAGCAGCAGTGAAAGGCGAGCAGGCTCGGCGCTTCAGCCTTCCCTTCTCTCTCAGCTCTGGCCCTGCCCTTGCGGAAACAGAAAATGAGGGCGGGACCAGAGCTGAGAGAGAAGGGAAGGCTGAAGCGCCAAGCCTGCTCGCCTTTCACTGCTGCCAGGACCTGAGGTAAGATGACTTTTGAATTCTGGGTGGCAGGAAGGTGAGGACGGAGCAGGACTGTATGTTGAGGGAGAAGAAGAGGTCGGGGCTGGCTGGGGTTGGAACCGGAACTTCCGGCGCCGGTGGGTTAAAACATTGGAGGTGCTCGAGCACCCACGGAGTTGGCGCCTATGGTCACTAAACACTTAGGGGTCCCTTTACTAAGCTGCAGGGAAAAGGGCCCTGCAGTACTGGCAGGAGCCATTTTTCCCCACACGCCAGGGCCCTTTTTACCGCAGTGAGTAAAATGCTTCTCCCCCCTAAAAAATGGCCATGCAGTAAGATAACTCTTACCACATGGCCCTGCAGCAGGGAGCACTTACCACCACCCACTCAGGTGGAGGTAACCGGGCAGTGCACAGTGATGCCTGATTACTGCCTGCTTAGCGCCACACTGCAAAAAAAAAGTTTCCCAGCATGCTGGAAATAGCATGCACTTGACCCAGAACTACCACTGGTGGCTGCGTTGGGCTGATGGTAGTTCCAGGATAGCATGCAGTAAGCTTGCGTTGGGAAGGTGTGCCGTGTGTCTGGGAGGGGGGTTGTGAGGGAGGCAGCGAGTGGCTTGCAAGGGGTGGTAGCGGCGGCAGTACCGGCAGTGTTGATGCTGGCAACATTGGGCACGGACTGAGGGTGGGGTGGCGTAAGTTATCTGAGGTGGTAGCGGTAGTGTTGAGGTTGTGGACGTTGGCTGCGGAGCCCGGGGGGGGTCCCGCGCGTGTCTCTGAGGGGGGTTACCCGGCAGTACCGGCAGTGTTGAGGCCGGTTGTCTTTCTGCTTCGGTGCTGGGCACGTGGGTTGCGCTATTCTTTGAGTCCATTGGTGTGCCTCGTACTGCTATTGTGTGGTTGGTCAGTGCTGCTTGTGATGAACCAGGAAGCACGCTAACGTCAGGACAGGAGATGGATACAGCGTTACAGGCAGCACGAACCCTACAAACCTTCACTGCCACGGAGTCAGCTTCAGATCGTTGGAGGTGCTTTTTATTATAGTAGATAAGCCTTAGAGTGAGAAACATCTCATTCATGTGGTCTCTATGTGCTCTGGGCTAGAAACCACCCTTTTCAGAGCCTTCTTTGGCCTGTATCCCTGCCTGGGCTGACTGGTCCCAGATTTAGTTCTCTCCCTTCTCCCTGTCACTGAGTGAAATCTGTACAAGTTACCTCTAGTTAGTGATAGGGATTTTTCTTTTGGATGTCTCTGTGTTTGTTTTGGCTTTCAGGGAGGCTGTAACTCAGTTCTGGTCCCCGAGGAGCCTTTGCTACATTACAATTAGCAATTATAAGCCACACATACTCAAAATGTAGTTCAGTGCTGCTTACAAAGAGTAGGGCAAACCCTACAGCATACATAGTATATGATACAAACTTCTAAAATAACCAAGTTATTAACAGCTTTTACAAGGTCAAACACACTCATAACTTATGTTCTCTAGCTTCCAAAGAATGGGGCAGACTCTAAACATTACATAATATTGAAGCCATAAAATTATTAAAATTCAGCATGTGCAAACTTCTGGAATAACCACGTTCTTAACAACTTTCAAAAAATCATATGTTTAGATTATAAGATATCAGAATCAATCAATATCTCTCTCTCAGCTCATCTTCATTTGCTTCCTAATGCTCTGTTATGGGTGGAGAATAGGCATGGGTTGCACATCGTTAGCACACAGTACTTCACTATGCATTTTCAAGACTGCCAATAGTGTGGGTGCACTTAGGCCCAGATTATCAAAACTCCGGCGCTGCTCTAAACAACACCAGAAAATAATGCCACAACAGCACTCAAAAACTCCCTAATGCTCAAATTATTCCCCAGTGATTTCTAGGTTACTAGGGCCACACTCCCAGAGGTCCCACAGTCTCTAGAAAGTACCCACAGACTCAACACACTAACCAAACTAAAAATGTTTGTCATGAAAAATATTGAACAGTGAACCATAAACACAGATGGAACAAAAACAGCACATAATAACAGGTAACAAATATGGATCAATTATAACACTAAACATTTGTTTACTATTTAAATAGTATCTGGGGGAGTTCAGCACATATAGCTGCTCATAGGTTATCAAATATAACTGTTCACAGGGCCTCAGCAAAGAGATCTTTTTCTCTTTTCTCCCTGGCTAAGACTGGGGCAAATGCCAGTACATCCTAGATGAATTGAGCTCCTGTGCCAATCAGAGCCCAGAACAACACGTTTTCAAAAGTATACTGCATCTTATTTCCTATCTGTGTTAGACTAAAGAAAAAAAACAGAGTCATTTCTCTGTAACAGCTTTAAACACAAACATGCACCGCCTGCGGCCACATTAGAGAAATACACTTCAAGCCAACATGGATTCAGTGAAATCTTGCCTCACCAACCTATTACATTTCTTTGAAGGGGTGAACAAACATGTGGATAAAGGTGAGCCGTTCGATATTGTGTATCTGGATTCTCAAAAAGCATTTGACAAAGTACCTCATGAAAGACTCCATAGAAAACTGGAGAGTCATGGGATAGGAGGTAGTGTTCTATTGTGGATTAAAAACTGGTTAATAGATAGAAAACAGAGAGTAGGGTTAAATAATTAGCATTCTCAATGGAGAAAGTTAGATAGTGGGGTTCCCCAGTGGTCTGTGCTGGGACTGATGTTTTTTAACATATTTATAAATGATCTAGAGATAGGAGTAACTACTGAGGTAATTAAATTTGCTGACAACATAAAGTTATTCAAAGTTGTTAAATTGCAAGAGGATTGTGAAAAATTGTAAGAGGACCTTACGAGACTGGAAGACTGGGCATCCAAATGGCAGATGATGTATAATGTGAGCAAGTGCAAAGTGATGCATGTGGGAAAGAGGAATCCGAACTATAACTACGTAATGCAAGGTTAAACATTAGGAGACACTAATCAGGAAAGGGATCTAGGTGTCATCTTTGATGATACGTTGAAACTCTCTGCTTAGTGTGTGGCAGCGGCAAAGAAAGCAAATAGAATGTGAAATATTATTAGCAAAGGAATGGAAAACAAAAATGAGGACGTTATAATGCCTTTGCATCACTCTACGGTGTGACCGCACCTTGAATACTATATGCAATTCTGATCACCGCATCTCAAAAAAGATATAGTGGAAGTAGAAAAGATACAGAGAAGGGCGATGAAAATGTTAAATGGGATGGGATGACTTCCCTATGAGGACAGGCTGAAGCGGCTAGGGCTCTTCAATGTGGAGAAAAGATGGCTGAGGGGAGATATGATAGAGTTCTATAAAATAATGAGTGGAGTGGAATGGGTAGATGTGAATCACTTGTTTATTCTTTCCAAAAATACTAGGACTAGGGTACACGCAATGAAGCTACAAAGTAGTAAATTTAAAATGAATCAGAAAAAAATATTTCTTCACTCAATGTTTAATTAAACTCTGGAAATCGTTGCTAGAGAATGTAGTAAAAGCAGCTAGTTTAGTGGGGTTTAAAAAAAAAGTTTGGATAGCTTCCTAAAAGAAAAGTCCATAAGTCATTATTAAAATGGACTTGGGAAAAATTCACTGCTTATTTCTAGGATAAGCAACATAATATGTATTGTACTGTTTTGAGACCTTGCCATGTACTTGTGACTTGGATTGGCCACTGTTGGAAAATAGGATGCTGGGCTTGAAGGATATTCAGTTTGTCCCAGTATATCAATACTTATGTACTTATTACATATGTATAATACAGTTTACAGGCTTAAACCCCACTGTTTTGTCACAAACAGCAATACCAGGAACAGGATTTTGATATGCAAACAGTAGATCATCTTATCTTAAATTTGGCTGTTCAGCCTATGAGAACAGTGACATTGCCTGTGTTTGTTGAACTGGTTACTGGTGTCGCGTGTTACGTTGGGTCACTTTAAGTGAAGATGAAGCTGAAGCTTTTAGCAATTCTTGGTGAACAGACATATGTCTCTAGCACAACAGACTGCTGGTTATCCCATGGAAAATGTTACATTGGGGTGACTGTCCATTGGTTTGATAGTGTCTTTAGAGAGGAAGTCTGTTTGTCTGGCCTTAAGACTGAAGGGTTCCTGCACGTTTGACATTCTTGCATCAGTTCACGAAGATATTCAAACAGTTTGCCATTAGTTGAAAAACTGTTAGAACAACAATAGACATCATTTCATTGTAACTGGACAACATGACGATGAAAATGAAGATGAAAATAGAAGTGATAAATTAGATAGCACTACTTCTAACGCAGGTGATAATGACAATAATGATGAAGTACTTTGCTATATGGAAGTCAAGTGTTTGAGAGGTTCTCTCTATCCAAACCTGCCAACTCATTCAGAAGACATTAGTAATATTGCAACCTGGCCTGATTTGAAAGAACTTTTTATCAGACTGAATAATCCACTTCCTGTTAGTGCAGTTGTTGAAACTTTTTAGCTGTGCTGGATTAATGACTCACTAACGCACTTGCATGAATGACAGTCATTTTCAAAAATTTAATTTTACTAAAAGTAAAGTAGATTGAGTTGTAGAGCAATACAGTCGTTGGGATAAAAACATTACTAATAGTTGCATCCATTTTAGTTTTGTTAGTATTAGGCAATAACTTTTTTACTTTCACTTAAGTACATTTTTAAACGTGTTCTTCATTGTACTGTTACTTAAGTACTTTGACCTAGTACAGTAAAATACTGATTATCCAGGCTATCTTCTGCAGGGGGTGATCCGGATAATCATAAATGCGGACAATTGGAAAAAAAACTTTGGAATATTAAAATTGCTCACCAGAAGAATACGGCACCATCTGCAGCTGGATAGAAAGAAGGCTCCGTGAAGCTCTGCTGAGTAGTGTGCTTTATATTGATGCGCATGCACATATATCTGACCACACATGTCATGCAGGTACTCGTGATACAGTGGAGTTTTGCGAGGGCTTCTTTCTATCCACCTCCGGACGGTTCCGCATACTTTCTTGTGAGCGATTTTAAGTTTTCAGCTATCTGTGGGAAATGGACACTGGGGGGGGTGATGCCGGTCCGGATAATCGGTGCTCGGATAATTGGCATTCTGCTGTACTTTGAACAACACTGTGAAAGATCTAGCAAAGAACGAATAGATCAGATCTGCCTAAGTGTGAAAAAACTGCATTGGACAATGGAGGAAATATGTTATTAGAAAGTAGGAGAACTATCAAGATGGACCCCTATGATTTTAACAGAAAGGGGACATCTACACCATCCTATATAATAAAAAGCACCTCCAACATTCTGAAGCTGACTGCATGGCTGAGGCATTCCTGCTCTCTGTATCCATCTCCTGAATTGACATCACGTACTTCCGGGTTCGTCACAAGCAGAAGTGACCAACCACACGAGGTTTCTCGGCTTCAGAATGTTGGAGGTGCATTCTATTAAATAGGATTGGTCAGTTCCTTGAAGCATAGCCAGAGCTCAGCGTCCTGCACAGTAATGCTCAGACACCAGAGAGAGAGGGGGGAGCTGACACCAGAGAGGGCGGGAGGTATCTCTGTTACACACACACACTCTCACAGTCAATGTCTTTCTTTCTCTCACTCACTCTCTCACACTGTATCACATTCACTCTTTATGTGTCACACAGTCTCTCATATACTCAGTCTCACAGAGTCTGTCTCACACATACACTCTCTCTCAAACACACTATATCTGTGTGAAACACACTCTCTCTCTCACACTGTCTCACATACGCACTTGCACACACTCATTCTCACACACACACTTGCACCCAGCCTCACTCACTCTCACACACACACACACTCGCACATTCACTCTCTCTCTCTCTCTCTCTCTCACACACATAGAGGGGCATAATTGAACGAAAACGCTTATCTCCATGGGCGTTTATCTCCGAGAACGGGTCAGTGAAGGGGCGGACCGAACCGTATTTTCGAAAAAAATAGACGCCCATGTTTTATTCAACAATGTGTGAGCTGGGCGTTTTTGTTTTTCAGCGATAATAGAAAATGAAAGCGCCCAGCTCAAAAACGAATAAATCCAAGACATCTATTCGTGGGAGGGGCCAGGATTCGTAGTGCACTGGTCCCCCTCACATGCCAGGACACCAACCGGGCACCCTAGGGGGCACTTTTACAAAAACAAAAAAAAAGGTCAAAGAGCTCCCAGGTGCATAGCACCCTTCCCTTGTGTGTTGAGCCCCCCAAATCCCCCTCAAAACCCACTGCCCACAAGTCTACACCATTACTATAGCCCTAAGGGGTGAAGGGGGGCACCTACATGTGGGTACAGTGGGTTTGGGGGGGTTGGACGACTAATAAGCATTAAGCAGCACAATTGTAACAGGTAGGGGGGGATGGGCCTGGGTCCACCTGCCTGAAGTCCACTGCACCCCCTAACAACTCCTCCAGTGACCTGCATACTGCTACCAGGGAGCTGGGTATGACATTTGAGGGTGAAAATGAAAATGTGTGAAACATCATTTTTTTGTGGTGGGAGGGGGTTAGTGACCACTGGGGGAGTCAGGGGAGGTCATCCCCGATTCCCTCCAGTGGTCATCTGGTCATTTAGGGCACTTTTTGGGGCCTTATTCGTGAAAAAACAGGGTCCAGGAAAAGTGTCCTAAATTCTAGCTAAAAACGCATACTTTCTTCCCATTATCGGTGAAATGCGCCCATCTTTGTTTGGCAGATAACCACGCCCCAGTTCCGCCTTCGCCACACCTCTGACACGCCCCCATAAACTTTGTCCGCATCCGCGACGGAGTGCAGTTGAAAACGCCCAAAAATCGGCTTTCGATTATACCGCTTTATTCGTTTTTGTGAGATAAACGTCCATCTCCCTATTTAGGTCGGAACTTGGGCGTTTTTCTCGTTCGATTATAAGCTGGATAGTCACTCTCTCAAACATACACACTCCGAGGAAAACCTTGCTAGCACCCGTTTCATTTGTGTCAGAAAAGGGCCTTTTTTACTAGTATATATATATATATATATATATACGGTATATATATATATATATATATATATATATATATATATATATGATGCTTGTAGTTAAAAGTAAAAGTGGAAATGGGATGTAATTGACAATTCCTCAGTAAACCAAATGAAACAGCAAAACCGGGAACAGAATTTTACTATTGCAAACTTCATCACACAAACAGTGGATCATTTCATCTTAAATTTTGCTGTTCAGTGAATATAGCCTTTGAGAACAGTGCAGTTGCCTGTGATTGTTGAATTGGTTACTGGTCTCCGGCCAAACAGGACAGTGATGAGTTGGGTCACTTTAAAGCAGAGATGAAGTTGAAGCTGGTTGCAATTCATGGTGAACAGGCATACATCTTTACCAAACAAACATCCAATGAAGAATTTTACACTGGGATGGCTGTCCACTGAATTGATAGTCTTTAGAGAGGAAATCTGCTTGTCTGGCCTTAAGACTGAAGGGTTCCCACACATTTGATGTTCTTGCATCAGTTCTTGAAGATATTCAAACAAGAGTTTGCTATCAGATGAAAAAATGTTAGAACAACAACAGACAATGATTTAAACTTTGTGAATGTCTGCTCTGTAATTGGACAGCATGATGATGATAACGAAGATGAAATGAAGATGCAAGTAATGAATTAGACCGCGCTACATCTAAAGCAGGTGACAATGACAATGATGATGGTAAAGTATTCTTTGCTATAAAGAAGTCAAGTGTTTCAGATATTCCCTTGATCATAACCCGCAGACTCAGTCAGAAGACATCAGTAATATTGCTGCCTGGCCTGAATTGAAGACACTTTATATCAGACTGACCAATCCACTTCTTGCTTGTGCTGTTGTTAAACACCTTTTTAACTGTGCTGGATTAATGACTCACAAGTGCACGCATATGAGTGACAGTTATTTTCAAATGTTAGCTTTAATAAAAGGAAAATGTATTGAATTATACAGCAATAAAGTTGTTGGGAGAAAAATATTAATAATAATTGCTTTCATTGTAGTTGTGGTACTTTCACATTTTTATTCAAAAAGCATTATATTAGGCAATAACTTTTTTACTTTCATTTAAATCAATTTTTTAATGTTTTTCACTGTACTTTTAGTTTTAAGATTAAAATATACCTTTATTTTTACTTTTACTTAATACTTTGACCTAGTAATTTGAATAACACTGTCAGATAAGACAGACACACTCTTCAGGTTCTATGCTGTTGTCCTTGCGCTCTTGCAGCCATAGCACCCCCTCCCGCCCCCCTTATCATCAGTTCTGTTCACCATCATGTAAAGTTACATTTGCTGTCAGCTCTTTTTCTCACCCTGCAGCAGCAAACCCTCTCACATTCCTACTTTTCCATACCCCTTTTCTCTCCCCTCCAGAATATTTGCTGGTTCCACTGGCTCTTCCAAGGCCCCATATAGAGCTAAGTCTTCCCCCACAGCCCTTACAGCTCAGCCCCTCCTTCCTGTGACTACAGCAGTCTTCCCACTGGTTGGATCCTACCAAACTTGGAAAAATACCCATACATGTTAGCCATTCTTCTAGCTTTGAAACAGAGCAATCTTATTCATATTGTTTTAAGATTCCTTCTTGTCCATTTTAGTTGTATTTTAAGCAGTCATTTTAATGTTTTCATTTAGATCATACAGAGGTTCAACAGCCAGGATTTTGACTTTCCTTTTAAGTTTATGTTTTTTTCGCTATAAGAGGTATAAAACGTTTCATTCATACTCAAATTTCATGTGTATTTATTCATTTATTTATTTTTCAATTCCATACATTTTTTAACTCTTTAATCCATATATCTTGTCTTCCATACATTGAAGTGTAGGGTCCCATAATATATGTATATCTGACTAGCTTGCATTTTTAATGCCTTATGTACAATTCTTTAGTTTTGGAGTTTATTTGGATTGTCAGTTGTTTTATTCATGTGCACTTTACTTCATTCACTTTGATATTGGACTATTTATTTATTGTATGTCGTTTCCATTTATGTTTATATTATGTTTAGATCCACTTGACCCCTGAGGCAGGCCTTTGTGCCGAAACATGGCCATGTTAGGTCGTTTTTATGCTGTTTATAATGAAAAGACTTCTTGCTATCCTCCTTGAGTTTACCTCACTCTTCTGTTTGCCTTCCCCATATGTGCAGCCTGTATCTTCTCTTCATGTGCAACATCTCCCCTCTTCCTTTCCCTTATGGGCAGTGTAGCTGGGTCCCCCTTCCATGACCCAGCCAGGCTCAACCCTGCTTAGCTTCCTTCGTCACCCGACTGTTGCCTCGCTGCACACCATCTTGGCCTGTTCTGGGAACTCAGCGCCAGACCCCCTGAGAGCTTGCAGGACTTCCTCCTCTCTCTATTGTTTCCACAGAGGCTCAATCAAGGCAAAACGTTTAGAGAAAAAAAAAACTTTATTTTCTTGCTTCCATTCAGCATAGACACAAAAGGAAACACCTTACTCCCTGGTTGTTAAGGTTTGCTGCCAAAGTCTCAGTCAGGGTTTAAACAGTCCATATTACTTCTTTTAGGGAGCAGTACATTATCAGAAAGAAAACACAATAGCTTGGTAGGTTGCAGACCCGACCTTTCCAGTATGAAACAGTTTACACAGTCTTTCTTACAGCACAGCTACACAGCTTTGGTCTCACCTGGTTCAGACTGGGGTTTCAATTGTGTCCAGCCCTCTTTCTCTCCCAGGGGCTGCACCTGTTTCCTCTTTAGTAGAGATCTCCCCCAGCTCCTCAGTCTCTCTCCTCTGGTCTTCCACAGTCTCTCCAAGGCACAGCTAGCCACCCTCTTACAGCAGCTTTTCGGGTTTGAGCCAGAGCTCCAATCTCCATCTGTTCCTCCTCTAGTCCTTCAGTAACCTCCATTTTATCCTCCTCTTCAACTTCTCCTGCCCCCAACCTCTCCAGCTGGCCCTCATCACCTTCCTCAGAGACCATTTCCCAATCTTCTATCTCCTCCCCTAACTCTTGCACAGCCGGGTGGGGAAGAGAGGGATTCTGGGACTGGTAGTTCCTCCTCTTCTTCCTTCACCCGGCCAACCTCTCTGCCTCCGGTAGCGCAGCTTTCTGAATGTGGGTGTTGTGCACATGAAGTCTGCCCCGTTGGGGTTCCCCGGCTGCCTGCACCCCTTCTGCGTGCCTTCCCAGATCCCCTTTCACCTACCCTCTCACAGCAGCCTGTCTCCCCTCTTCTCTTCCCTTCATGTATAGCTGGTCTTCCCTCTTCCCCTTCATGTGTACCCTGTCTCCCTTCTTCCCTTCCCTTTATACGTAGCATGTCTCCCCTCTTCCTTTTCTGTGCAGCATATCTCTCCTCTTCCCTATATGTGTAGCATGCCTCCCTTCGTCCCTTCTCTATATGTGCAACATTTTCATTCTCTCCTCCTCCCCACCCCTGTTTTCTCCCGCAGGTTTGTGCCGTGGCACACCAGTTGAAAAATGCTGCATTAGGGTGACATTTTAACAGACAGCAGATAAAGACAAGCATGCTCCATCTAGTCTGCCTAGTAGTGTGGCTAGAGTCATACCTGCCACTCTGTGCAAAACATGCAAGTCAACCTTTGTTTAGGATTGTACCAGCAGCACTATGCAGGTTACATGCCTCTATATCATTTGTTTTGCTATGATTCCCATCCTCTTGCTAGATAAGAATCTTCTGTATTTATCCTATATCTTTTGGAATCTCACTGTTTTTGCCCCAATCACCTCCATCAAGAAGGCGTTCCAGGCATCCAGCACCCTTTGAAAAGGTATTTCCTGATGTTGCTTTCAAGATTACCTCCTTGTTAGTTTCATTTCATGTTCTATAACTTCCTTATCTTTGAACTGTATCATATTACCTCTGATCCTGCTCTCCTCTAGGGTCTACACATTCAGGTCTTCAAGTCTCTTCTCATGTGTCTTCTGGCACAGAGCACATGCAATTTTGGCTGCCTTGTTCTCAACCACTTCAAGTCTTTTTATATCTTTAGAACAATATTGGCCTTCACAGCTGAAAGCAGTACTCCAAGTGGGGCCTCACCAACAGGGGCAGCACAAGGAACTATGGCACACTGAGTCAACTTTCAGTTTCATGCCATGAGCAAGATTTTGGTTCGGCACCCCCCCCCCCCAATTGGCGTACACTCCTCCCCATCTCTCTCATGCCACCTTCTCCCTCAAGTCTACCTTTAAATGTGGTTAACCCCTCTCAAACACCAGCAGCGTTTCACTTAACACTACCCGCACCAACATCTCCCCTCTGCCACACCCTGTCCCACTTTGATGTAAGTTCATTTTATCTTTAGCACTTCTCTTTCCTACTTTGATCTATGCATTCTTTTTTTTTTAATATTATTTTAACGTTTGAATTTATTGTAAACTGCATAGATAACTTTGATATGCAGTATTTTGATATGCAGTATTCAAGTATAATAAACTTGAACTGTTTCTGTGGGGGCACAGCGGCGGGAAGACACCAGGACTGGTGCGGGTAGTGTTAGGTGAAATGCTTCCAGTGCTCAAGAGGAGGCAACCTCATTTAAAGGTAGACTGGGGTAGGAGGATGGCCTGAGAGAGAGGGTGGTTGCCCGACCCAGGGATGGAGGTTTTGGCCACTGCAGGGGAGTAGGTGAGAGAGACAGGTTGTTTTGGCAACCTTGAAGCTTGGCGTCCTGAGCCAGTACCTTAACTGGTCCATGCCTTGAGCTGGCCCTGCTCACCAATGACTTGAACAGGGCCATTATCACCTCCTCCCTTCTGCTGGTTATGGTTCTCTCGATGCAGCTTCAGATGAAGGTATTGTAATTTTATTTTACTATTATTTTTATTACAGGTTGATTTCATGTTACCTTTTGTCCATAATAATATCTGATCAGATGATACAGAATGTGATATTTTATAAATATTTGCCAAAACAATAAATAAATGTCTGATGCAATGGAAGATAAAGTGACTTTACCCAAGACTGCAAGGAGCGTCACTAGCAGATGCAGGATTTGAGGACGCATCCCTGGTTCTTAGCTTATTGTTCTAACCAGTAGGCCACTTCTAATAGCTTGAGCCACATCTCTTCTTTCAATCTGGGTCACTAAAGATCTTGGGAACCTTCTTTTTGAATGAAAGCTAAGAATGGAAAATAGCTGATGGCACCTATCCTGTGTTCCCTTCTTAATCTAGGCTGGTATGTATTTTCTTTGTTGTTGGCACATGGTATATATTATGCTGTATTGTGTAGCATTTGCACTGTGTACTCATCCAAAATAAGTTGATTAGTGGAAATTCTAAAGTAGAGAAGAGAGAGAGAGAGAGAAATTTCCTGAGAACTTCATTCTATGATTTTAGAGGATATGGCAACCTTCAAGGTCACAATGCCTCAATTGTTCTACAATAATAGTAACAATCATTCCTCTTACTTCTTGAGTAAACTATGAATGCTTTCAGCACACTGAACTTTTCCTTTGTGCCAGCCATCGGCACTTACTTGTACCAGGCTTTGTGTGATCTATTGCCAACCAAGCAGATTAACAAAGAACTAATATCTAGCATGCAAGCTGTCACTGTATTTCATGTTTTTTAACATCGTAACATAGTAGATGATGGCAGATGAAGACCAAAATGACCTATATAGTATGCCTAGTACAGGGTAAGAGCTGTAACTGCCACTCCGTACAAGCTTATACCTCTGCCTCATACTATCATTTAAAGCTGGAACTGCTGCTCTGGGCAGGATCCTCCTCTGTCTTCTTAGAGATGCAAAAAATTACTTCACTAATGTTTTGAACTGAAGCACCCAGGACAGAATAAACCCTTTGGTGGTTCCTAGGCAAATAAGTACACTGGACCCAATCTACTACTTCTGTTATTTATTATTTCTATAGCATTACAAGATGTATGCAGTGCTCTACTCAAACATGTCAGAGACAGTTCCTGATCAACATAGCTTACAATCTATTCAAGACAGACCAGCAGCATAAATAAGGGTTTAGAGAGTACATTTATTATAGGAATGATTAACCCCCTCTGTTTACCAAAGCTTAGCTCGAGTTATCTGCAGCAGGGCCCATTTTATTCCTATGGGCCCTGCTGCAGATAACTCGAGCTAAGTTTTAGTAAACAACCCTATAAAACAACATGGGTATTAAATAGGCAAATAAGGGGTTAAGATTTAAAAGCAACTTCAAAAAAGTGTTTTTTTAAAGCCTGAATTTGAATAGGACCAGAGGGGGAGCATGGTGTAGTGACTCAGGAAGTCTAGTCCAGGCAAATGTCACAGCAAGATAAAAGGAATGAAGTCGGGAGTTGGCAGTGCAGCAGGAGGACATAGAGAAGAGTAACTTACCCAATGAACAGAGTTCATGAGGAAGGAGTGGAAAGATACTAAGTCACTGCAGAATGAATGCACTCTCAGGTCAGTAAGAGAAGTCTGATCTGTACAGTGGTGGAAATAAGTATTTGATCCCTTGCTGATTTTGTAAGTTTGCCCACTGACAAAGACATGAGCAGCCCATAATTGAAGGGTAGGTTATTAGTAACAGTGAGAGATAGCACATCACAAATTAAATCTGGAAAATCACATTGTGGAAAGTATATGAA
Organism: Microcaecilia unicolor; assembly: GCF_901765095.1. Lineage (NCBI taxonomy): Eukaryota > Metazoa > Chordata > Amphibia > Gymnophiona > Siphonopidae > Microcaecilia > Microcaecilia unicolor. The sequence goes on along the minus strand of NC_044032.1, from coordinate 189,244,935 downwards.
TTTATTTGCATTCTGCAGAGGGAAATAAGTATTTAATCCCTCTGGCAAACAAGACCTAATACTTGGTGGCAAAACCCTTGTTGGCAAGCACAGCGGTCAGACGTCTTCTGTAGTTGATGATGAGGTTTGCACACATGTCAGGAGGAATTTTGGTCTACTCCTCTTTGCAGATCATCTCTAAATCATTAAGAGTTCTGGGCTGTCGCTTGGCAACTCGCAGCTTCAGCTCCCTCCATAAGTTTTCAATGGGATTAAGGTCTGGTGACTGGCTAGGCCACTCCATGACCCTAATGTGCTTCTTCCTGAGCCACTCCTTTGTTGCCTTGGCTGTATGTTTTGGGTCATTGTCGTGCTGGAAGACCCAGCCACGACCCATTTTTAAGGCCCTGGCGGAGGGAAGGAGGTTGTCACTCAGAATTGTACGGTACATGGCCCCATCCATTCTCCCATTGATGCGGTGAAGTAGTCCTGTGCCCTTAGCAGAGAAACACCCCCAAAACATAACATTTCCACCTCCATGCTTGACAGTGGGGACGGTGTTCTTTGGGTCATAGGCAGCATTTCTCTTCCTCCAAACACGGCGAGTTGAGTTCATGCCAAAGAGCTCAATTTTTGTCTCATCTGACCACAGCACCTTCTCCCAATCACTCTCGGCATCATCCAGGTGTTCACTGGCAAACTTCAGACGGGCCGTCACATGTGCCTTCCGGAGCAGGGGGACCTTGCGGGCACTGCAGGATTGCAATCCGTTATGTCGTAATGTGTTACCAATGGTTTTCGTGGTGACAGTGGTCCCAGCTGCCTTGAGATCATTGACAAGTTCCCCCCTTGTAGTTGTAGGCTGATTTCTAACCTTCCTCATGATCAAGGATACCCCACGAGGTGAGATTTTGCGTGGAGCCCCAGATCTTTGTCGATTGACAGTCATTTTGTACTTCTTCCATTTTCTTACTATGGCACCAACAGTTGTCTCCTTCTCGCCCAGCGTCTTACTGATGGTTTTGTAGCCCATTCCAGCCTTGTGCAGGTGTATGATCTTGTCCCTGACATCCTTAGACAGCTCCTTGCTCTTGGCCATTTTGTAGAGGTTAGAGTCTGACTGATTCACTGAGTCTGTGGACAGGTGTCTTTCATACAGGTGACCATTGCCGACAGCTGTCTGTCATGCAGGTAACGAGTTGATTTGGAGCATCTACCTGGTCTGTAGGGGCCAGATCTCTTACTGGTTGGTGGGGGATCAAATACTTATTTCCCTCTGCAGAATGCAAATAAATTCATATACTTTCCACAATGTGATTTTCCAGATTTAATTTGTGATGTGCTATCTCTCACTGTTACCAATAACCTACCCTTCAATTATGGGCTGCTCATGTCTTTGTCAGTGGGCAAACTTACAAAATCAGCAAGGGATCAAATACTTATTTCCACCACTGTATATGAAAATGGATATGGAGTCAAAGAAGTGACTTGAGGAGAAAGGCTGAGTGTAGCGATACTGGAAAAAGTAAGTCAAACAGCTCAATGTTGAATAGATTGAAGGGGAGAGAAATGGTTCAGCTTGGGTGTGAAAGGAAAGAGAGAGAGAAATGGGACAACAGTTGGAACGGCAGGTAAGGTTTAGTGGAGTTTTTTGTTGGATTTTGTTTTTTAGAAGTGATGTAATAAAGAACAGTTGCAGTGGAAAGTGATAGGTTAAGGATATAACAGGTGGAAAAGATGGTAGTAGGGGAGAAAGAGCTGAGTAGATGGGGGGGAATGAGATCATTGGAACAGGTAGTGAGTTTAGAGGACAGAAGAAGTGCAGTTTCATCCATTGATTTTATTAAACAAGAAAGGGTGGCAGGAGTTGAAGGATATGAGAAAGAAGTAGGGGGAAAGAAAATGGAGGTGACCTAGTAGAGAACTCAAGATTAACCTTATGAATCTTGTCATTGAAATACTCAACCATAGTCTAGGCAGAAATTGAAAGGGGGGGGGGGGGGAGGTTGGAGATGGAGGTACTTTGAGGAGGAAATTGAGTGTGTCAAAGGGACAGCAAGGGTTGGAGGCAAGAACATTTGTCAAATGGACATTCTACTCTTGTTTGGCAAGTACATTAACAGACTGGAAGGACATTAGCATGAATCTGACATGTATGCAGTCAGCATAGGTGCATAATTTTAACCAAAGATGCTCTGATGAGGACACAGAAACAGAAGTAGCATATTCTGGAGGTCACCCAAAGTCAGGGTTTGGTATGCCTCACAGGACAGGGAATGAGAGGAGCAAAGGGGTCCAAGCAAGTGGCTGGATGAAGCACAGGATAGCAGGAATGAAGGTCCCACTGGGCCAAAGTGAACCTGGGAGTCACCTCTCCCCCATCCCATTATAATATAAATATATTTTAAAACCCTGACAAATAGGGTCTTGTTTAGTTCTGATGGCAGAGGAAAACTAGCAGGTAAGAAGTGCTGCTCATTACTTATCCAACCAACAGGATAATACATGGTGGAGGGGGAGGGAGATAACAGAGCCATCACTTTCCACAAAGGTCTGTTTATTCTCCCCAAGATAAGTACATAAGCATTGCAGTACTGAACCATCAAACCCAGTATCCTGTTTCCAACAATGGCCTAAAATCTCTTGAAGTCTGGCAAAATAGGAAGGAAATGGTATAGGTCTCTTTTCTTTTGTCCCTAGACTTCTTTGGTGTATGAGACCCAACTCTGAAGAGCCCAGACCCTATCCTTCCTGAAACTCTGACCCCTCACTAGAGTGGCAGAAAAGACGGGGAAAGTACAAAATATTTTCATACTGTAGCCCAGGGGTTAATTTTTCAAAGTTTTTAAAAGTTACTAAAATTACCTGAGTGGAGGTCCTGGGGTCTCTCCTGGGCATTGGTGGCCAGTGCAAGTCCATTTCTGGTGGTCCGAGGGTCACGTGGCAGGAGCTGAGGTGCTGGTGACCTTCCCCGATGCTGCTTGGCAGCAGAGTGAGGCTTTCCTGGTCTGGATGCTCAGGAAAATGGCCTGCTTGAGACCTAGCTTCAGGTTCGGCAGATCCAAGCATCTGCAGAATACTCTCTGGAGCCGGAAAATAGTCCCAAAATGAAGCCGGGGCCTCAATGTTTGAGCTGCCCGTCTGCGTTCCAGGGAATTTGAGTCTTTTTGACACTGCCACAGGGAGTTCACCAGGGCCCAAACTGAGGATGTGGGTCATGTTTACAGCCTTTGGATATCCAGATAAGAAGCCCTATAGGTTGTTTTTAAGTTTTTAAAATTTTTATGGGCACTTTTTGAAGCTGTGGAGCTCAGGCTTCAAAAGTGATTTTAAATTCTTTTTTTTTGTTGTTGTTGTTGTTCTTAGCAGGTTTTGGGGTCCCTTAGAGATGGGTTAGGTTATTTTGTGGCTAAGTATGGGTGTTTCAGATGCGGAGGTCCTGTGCTCTATAAAAGCATGCTTTCGGTTTCCGTTAGTTGTGGCTGTGAGTGTGGGATTTCATTAAATGGTTTATGTAATTTTTTTTAAATCAGAGATTATTTTAAGATTCCTTTATTGAGCAAAATGTATGTTGTCTTAAAAAATTATATTTTTAAAATTTAAAAAGAATTAATTTCAAAATGGAGATTGAAAAATCTGTAGTATGTATAACTGCCCTAATTGAGTATTTTAAATGCATGGCTGTTATTGAATGTGAGTCTGAGAGGGGGAGACTTTGCCTTTCTGGTCCTCCTGAGCCTCTGAGTCCTCTTAACAGGTCACTATTTTACTCAGGGTGAAAGTATTCTACTTCTAGAAACATTCTTCCAGGTCACCCCAGATAAGTCCAGGGGCTTCAGTTCTCCCTCCTCCAGACCCTGGGAGCCAGTGGGTCCAATTTCCGTTCTCTTAGGCTTTAAATCAGTCAAAACTCTTGGTTAGTCCAAATATAAGAATGCAGATCACTGTACAAGTCAATGTTTTATCTTCCACAGATTCATCTCATAACACTAATCCATTCCTTGCCTTTCAGGACTGGGTTAGTCAGTCCCTGCCACCTCCCGAGTAGTCTCCACCCTTGGACTACCATGACCCCAGCAGGATCCCAGGAATATACACCGACTATGATGAAATGAATTAAACCAAGTAGTCTTCCTATAGTTGGCTGGAGATACCTTCTCTTTATTTATTTATTTATTTATTTATTTATTTACCGCCTTTTTTGAAGGAATTCACTCAAGGAAGTCTTGGAGACCTATCTTCTAGTGATGGGATACACACCACGTTCTAACCACTTCGTGATTTTTTTGGATGTTTTGAAAATGAACCCCATAGCGTTAGCCCAATGTTTTATTTATAGTTTGGACTAGATTTTGGAAGCTAACACCTCTTTACTCAGGACAAAACAGAATGTGCCAAAGATGGCAATACTAGAAAACCTTTTGAATGATAGTCTGAGGGAGAAAAGAGGATGGATAGGTGACATACAGTAGAAATATATGATTCGGAATGAGTTAGAAAGCTTAGCTCTTTCTTCAGCTTTCTTTTCACTTTCAAAGTTCCTTATAATTTCACCTTCAAAGGTTTCACAATTCAGGATTGCTGTACATTTTCCACTGCTTATCTGGATCATAAGGTATTATTGGCACGTCAATTCCATTATCACCACAAACATGCTTGCTTGGTGACTGAGAAGCTGCTACAATTTCTTGTGACAATTTAGGGGGAAAAAAATCACTGTTCATTGAATTCAACCTACTCAGTAGACAACAGCATATTTATGGAAGCCTATCCCTAAACTCAAATACTAGCTGAGACAAATTTCAGGTACAATATTGAATTACAGACTCAATAAAGGGGTAGACATTGTAAACATGACCATACCTATGCTCTTTATTAGAATGATATTTGTACCTTGACAGGTATGGCAATAGATATAAATGCCCCTAACCACTGCTTGATATCTTTATACTGAGTGGCTTTCCTTTGTTTTTCTTCTTTCTATCTTAACCTGTTGAAATGACAAGCAAGATCAAGATGAAAGGCTTCAATATTATTGTTTATTATTTTTTATAATGAGTGTTTCATGATTGTTTTCTGTAATGGCTGTTTGAATTTATTTTCTGTCTGAACCAAGTGAAAAGTTTTTAAAAATAGGAAAATTGCATCATTTGTTGAATGAAGACTTAGCTAGGATTTTTAGGAAGAAAAGAGATGGTATTTAGTAAGCTTGAGCAGTGACTGAAATCTTGGCAATTTAAGAAATAGAGCATAAAGAGTCATATCATATATTTCCCTTCCCCCTGAAAATGCAACCACCACACACACTGCCAACTGAGAAACAGAAAACACACCACTGTGTCACACCTGCAGTCATTTTATAACAGATCATCCAGGCTATCCATACAACTAGGTACATAGTACAGTATGTCATGCCTATTTTACAAAGGCAATATATACACCTATGTACTGTCATGGGGTATCTGTAATATAACCTTTGAGAGTCCCAGTTCAATACTTCGGTTGCTCTTTTCCCACTCTTGTGCACACTCCCATGAGGAGGTCACCACTGCAATTGCTAGAATCAGAGGCATAGCCAGACCTTGGCTGGAGGGGGGTCCAGAGCCTGACGTGGGGGGGGGGCACAATTTAGCCCGCATCCCCCAGCCGCTAACCTCCCCGCCACTTTGGACCCCCCCCCCCCCGGCTTCCTGACCACCAGATCATACCAAGTCAAGGCAAACTCAGAAATCTCCCCTCCCTGGAAAGCGGAATGTGGAGTCCCACAAGGTTCGCCACTGTCACCCATCTTATTCAACCTAATGATGATCCCACTAGTCAAGTCCCTATCTGACCAAGAACTCAATCCATTCCTATACGATGATGGTGTTACAATCTACATCCCTTTCAAAAAACAACCCATCAGAAATCGACTCCGAAATCACAACCAGCTTGAACATCATGGAAGCTTGGGCATCTTCCTTCAAACTAAAACTTAACAGGGAAATAACACATTGCCTCATACTCACATCCCCTTACAACACTAAGCAATTTATATCAATCAATGCACTGGGCTCATTGCTCCCAATCTCAGGCAATCTGAAAATCTTAGGCATCACCATAGACCAGGACTTATCACTTGAAAGATAAGCTAAGGCCACCACAAAAAAAATGTTCCACTCAATGTGGAAACTCAATCGCATAAAACAATACTTCCACGAGACATATTTCACAACCTGATTCAGACCATGATCCTGGCTCATGTGGACTACTGCAATGGAACTTACGCAGTGTGCAAAGTGCAAATCCTAAAAAAATTACAAACAGCACAAAACACAGCAGTGAGACTCATTTTCAGAAAAACATGATTCGATAGTGCCAAACCCCTCCTCCTATGGACTCAAAGAGTCCTGGAAGCAAAACTGTTCCTCAGAATTGTATAATGGTAGCATGCAGTAAAAAAGGAATAATAGATAACCCGAACTCATGAGTTCCCAACTCGCCAGAATGGAATAACAATTCAAATGTAAATTTGACTCGAATATACATCGTTTGACGTCTTGTGATGGTGTTCGTCAGTGTTTGGCAACGTACATTCGAGTCAAGTTTATATTTGAATTGTTATTCCGTTCTGGCGAGTTGGGAACTCATGAGTTCAGGTCATCTATTTATTATTCCTTTTTTACTGCATGTTACTGATATACAATTCTGAGGAACAGTTTTGCTTCCAGGAATCTCCATAGATATAAATTACAGGGACTCCTGAGGCAGGCCCGAGTGGCTGAAACATGACTTGTGTTGAGTCCAGGTTTTAGCAATAAACTTTTGATGCAAACTCTTTGAGTCCATTAGAGGCTTTTGTCATCATCCTTCTTGTCTCCTTCACTGTGCCTGTTTGCTTTGCTTGACCTGTGCAGAGGTTTTTTGTTCTTCTGTATTTGTCATGCCCAAACCCCTCCTCCTGAAACTACATTGGCTACCGATTAAGGACCACATAGCCTTCAAGATCTGACCCTGGGATACAGAATAATCTTGGGTCTCTCACCAAGCTACATGACCAACCTAATAGACTTACCAGTCCAGAACACAAACAAATCAGCAAGATCCTACCTTACTCTCCACTTTCCAACATTAAAAGAAATCAAATACAAATCAACTCTCACATCTACTTTTTCCTAAAACTGAAAGACAACTATCTAATCTTCCAAAAACACCTGAAGGCCTACCTATTCAGAAAACATATTCCTGCTGAACCAACCTAACCATCCAGCAGACCGATCATATCTACTCATAAATTCAACAGTTTGAACGGAAAAGGCACAAGCTCACAGCGACCAACCCGAATCCAAAAACTTAATACACCTTTCCAAAACTTATAACTCAACCCTCCCTAACTTCCTTAAACATTCACAACCAAGACCCTTTTTACTCCCGACCCACACAATCTCTAACCTTGTTCATTACGTATTGCGTAGATTTTACTACGTACCCATTGTCCACCGGAACTGTAACCCTACCTGGCCAATGAAGTAACCCTATTCGACTATGTTGTGACCTTATCCAACTCTTTTTATAACTTTCTAACAATGAATCATGTAAACCCCATTGAACCTCCTAAGGACTTAACCTGGCTAAATACTTCTGCGAGAAAGCTCTACAGACTCTCAATGTCTCTATCGAACTGTTAACCTCGCTCGATACTTTGTAACCACCTCCCATTGTTTCATGTAAGCCATACTGAACCTACCAATAGGTGGGAAAATGCGGGATACAAATGCAATAAATAAATAAATGAATAAAGTAAATCAATTTTTTACTCTATCCAAAAGTACAAAGACTAGGGGACACTCAAGGAAGTTACATGGAAATGATTTTAAAACAAATAGGAGGAAATATTTTTTTCACTCAACGAATAGTTAAGGTCTGGAACTCTTTGCCAGAGGATGTGGTAACAGTGGTTAGTGTATCTGGGTTTTAAAAAAGTTTGGACAAGTTCCTGGAGGAAAGGGCCATAGTCTTCTATTGATACAGACACAGGGAAGCCCTGGAATTTGTAGCATGGAATGTTGCCATGATTTGGGTTTCTGCCAGGTACTTGTGACCTGGCTTGGTCACTGTTAGAAACAGGATACTGGGCTAAATGGACCATTAGTCTGACCCAGTATGGCTACTCTTATGTTCTTATGAAATGCACAATCTACAACTGGCTGGATGCAAAGTAGAACCAGGACATTTCCCCAAAGAACTCATCACATATGAAAAACGTCTGATTCTTGTTTCATTTCTGTTACAACAACATCAACCCTCTCTAAAACCAGTAATACAAAACCCTAAAAAAAAGTCTCTCTGAACCAAAACCCACATAACAAGGATCATGCCCCCCAAAATACAGCATCATAAATATTGCAACAGGTTCTAGAACAAAAATGTCCCTACAGGGAAAACCGAACAAACTGGATTATTACATATTCCTTTATAGAACTCCATGCTGACTGAATAACTGGACTCTATCACACATGCTGAATATAGATAGAATCTCTCCAAGTATAGAATAAATTACCACGAACTAAAAATAGAACTATGTAGACAAAAATTATCCCAAGAATCTGCACTCTGCCAGTGCAACACAACATTTTTCTCTCCACATTTCGCCTTTCATCCCCAATCTCAATATTATTTGCTCAGTCTCCAGGGACAGTACTTCCTCTCCATCCCTGTTTAATTTTCCCTATATTTTACCAAACTAAAAGAGTATAATAGAAATAAGAAAACACAGGAAATTGAGCATGTGGAGATTCTGTATCATGTTCATAAAATATTAATCTCAATGTGTTCTTTGCTGGGGAAGGCATCAAGGTGTGGTGGCCATTGGCAGGAGAAAAACCACTTCTTCATTTCATTCGATTACATTACCATGTAAAGATCAGAGCATAAGCACTGATCACTCAGCTTAGTGCTGCCCCAAATATTCTGTCTGTGCAATAAGCTGGTCTTGCATGTGGACACTCAAAACCAGTCATACCTGCTCCCAATGTGCTCTTTGTGTGCACACGCTCTGCACATGCTTCATCAAGCCTGAGTGGTGTAGCAGAACATCATGTGCCTGTATTTCAACAGATTTGCCAAAAATAGTACACTTTAAGGCTTTAAAAAAGGGAATTTCAGAATTATGCAATATTCAAGATGAAAATGATCAGACAAATCAAAACATAAAAGGACTCTACAGAGACATGAGCTTACTAACTTACTACCAGACATTCTGTAATTAGGTTTTCTCTCTGACACCTTCTTATCTGCTAAATCTGCTCCAACTTTCTTCCTTCTTTGCACCATTATAGTGTAATCTGGGACTCACCAGTATTTTTAGATAAAACATCATCCCTTGCACTTACCTGCTTATAGCAGGGGCATAGCTAGAATTCAATTTTGGGGGGTGACCAGGGATGGACTGGGGGGGGGGGGGGGGCAATGCATTTTATCTGTACTCCTCCTCCTGCATTAATCATTTTACTTTTGCTGGTGGGTGTTTACATCACAAAAATCCATCATCAAAATTTGGCACAAGTTTGCACCATGGTGGCAGTCGGAGTACAGAGGCCAAAGATTATGTAGCTCGAGTCACTCAACTTTTCTCCCATAGATTTCCATAGATTTAGAATGGGATGAAAGCCAGAGTAAATCAGTCCCAGAGACTGAATTACCCTTTCACTCTTAGAAATGAAACTTTCATATCCAGGTTGAGGTGTTTTAGTGGGGCACAATACAGGAAGCTTGCAGTGCTGCTGTCTGTGCTGAACCTCTTCTCTGGATAAATGGAGAACATTTCTTTTCAGTTAATGATTATTCAATTTTCGTAGAAAACATTTTCAAAACAAGCTAGAAACACACTGAAGTTGTCATTATGTTCTTTAGGTAAGGACCTTACAACTCCCTTAAATCTCTAGAAATGTGTAAGAATGAGTGTTATTGTTTAAAATGCTTTGAAAAAGAAACAAAAGGGAAAAAAATGAAATTTTGTTCATGTTTCTGGGTTTGCTTTTTGCTGATCCTGGTTTTAAACTTTTATCCCAAAGAAGGGTAGTATTTGTAGTCCATGGTTCTAGCCATTGAAATCAGTGCTGTGGGTCCCATAATGCACCAGGATGAGGTTGACAGAAATCCAGGACTGGCCAAAAAAAGCCTCCCTCCTGGAATGGGTAACTTGGTAGCTCTGCACTCTTGGTTTTGAACTTACATCCCCAAACAGTGCGGTGCTTGCATTCTATCCATTGAAGTAATACAGCATGAGAGGTTTGTCAGAAATCCAGAACTGGCCTAAAAATCTCCTATTGGAACTGGGTTATTTGCAGCTCTGGGTCCTGTTGTCCCTAATAGTAATTAGATCTGAATGTTACATTTTTAAAGAACCCTCCAGACTTCACTATCCATTCTACTTTCTTATACACCCCCCCCCCCCCCCCATACACACACACACACACACACACACACTCTCTCTCTCTCTCTCTCTCTCTCTCTCTCTCTCTCTCTCTCTCTCTCTCTCTCTCTCTCTCTCTTTCTTGCCTTATCTATGGTCAAAACAGTAGAGGAGTGATTCATAGTTGCTCCTGCTCTTCTAGCGTTGTATTCCAAAATGGTACTCGCTGAGGATCAGTCCTGCCCTACTTTAACCCCCACAGATTACAGAGATGCCGAGTACCCAGTTCTAGGCTGGAGATTTTGGAACAGTCCTGGATTTCTGACCACCCCATCCTGTACATTATGGAACTTGCAGCAATGCTTTCAATGGGCAGGATCACGCCCTAGAAATCTCATTAATTTGGGATGTAAGTTCAAAACCAGGACAGACCAAAAATCTCCAGCTTGGAACTGGGTAACTTGGCATCTCAGGCAGTGCTTCTCAACCCAGTCTTTGAGGCATACCCAGCCAGTCAGGATTTTGGGATACCCACAATGAATAACTCCTATGTAATAATTTGTCAATCTGCGTCCCTGGATGGCTGGCTGGGTTCGTAATCATATGCAAATGAACTACTACATAATCGGCTCGCCTCCAGCCTTCCCTTCCCTCTCAGTGTCCCGCCCTCACGAAAAGAGGAAATTACATCAGAGGATGGCGGGACACTGAGAGGGAAGGAAAGGGAAGGCTGGAGGCGAGCCGAGCCTGCCACATTCACTGACGCTGCTGTTTTAAAGGAAGGGTGGCAGGAAAGAAAGGAGGGCTGTTGTGGGAGAAGAGGGTGGGCAGGTGAGGGCTGGGGTTGAACTGGAACTTGGGTGCTTAAAAGGGGGGCAGTGGGGGCTGGGGCAAGTCACTGGACATGGATGGAATGGGAAGGGAAGGGAGAATCACTAGACATGGAGGGGAGGGCAGGGGAGAGAGGAGAAATCGCTTAGATGATAGCCTTCCTAGAGAGAAATGGATTTTTTTTGCTTGTACATAGATAATTTGCATACCAAGGAGTAAGTGCATGCACATTTATCTCATGCATATTCATGCATATGCATATTGAAAATCTGACTGGCTGAACGTGCCCTGAGGAGTAGGACTGGGTTAAGAAGCACTGCATTAAGGGGATCTTCTAGTGGAAGGGCTGGAGGGCAGATCTGGCAGTGGTTAAGGCATAGATTTCATTAGTGGGGGAGGGTGGCAACCATAGGTGTGAACATTTCAAAATGACTAGGAGTGCCAAACACAATGCAAATTGCCCCTCCCTGGACACAAATGAAGGAGCTTGCTCAATATTGGGGCTGCTCAGCACCCACTGCACCCACAGAGCTGGCTCCTATGGTGGCGACCAGTTGTAAAATAAATTAAACTAGAAATGAAAACAGAAACAAAATGATTTTTTTTTTTGCTTTGCCTGCACAGCCCAAGAAACAAAGGAAACAATATTCAGTGCACGAGGTCAGCATTTTTATTTTTAAGCACTGACCACCATGGACTGAATTAGACCCGGATTCGGTCCAATACAGCTACTGGCACTGAATATCTGGGTCTTTGCAAGTTGCTTTAAGTTATCTGAGTCCAGCCGATATTCAATATTTGCCACTTATAACAAATGTTTCCCCTTAGGTTTCTGGGAAATTTGATGAATGACTTTACTGCAGAAGAAGCTTCATTATTGGATGTGTTGGTGGCAATTTTGAATAGCCCACAGTATTTGCAATATAGGAGGACCTTCCCCCCCTAATTCTATAAAGGGCGCTTTGAGATATGCGTGCGAATTTGGGTGCATGCCCAAATTGTGCGTGCATCTTAACTGAATAATTTGCCAATCAGCGCTGATAATTGGCTTTTTAACAAGCTGTCATTGGTGTTAATTGGAATCAATTCAGGTATATGCACTTAAAATTAGACATGTGATCCACGCTTAAATTTTACATGCGTCTCAAAAAAGGGGGCATGGAAATGGGAGGGTCATGGGTGGTTCAGGGTGGATCATGGCTGTGGTTTTGAGTTACACGTGCAATTATAGAATAAAGGGGTTCCGCGTCTAAATTTAGGCATGGGCATTTGCACCACGTTTTCATTAGTGCAAATGGATGTGCCTAGATTTAAGCGTGACCACCGGGACTTAAGTGCTATTCTATAAACCGCACTTAACTTTAGACACGGCTTATGGAATAATGCTCAGTGGGGGGGAGGGGGTTCGGCACTATTTATACAATCTAGCCCTGTACATTGTAGTCAGATTTTAAAGGAAAAAACACATATGTGGGGTAATTCCATATCCTAGGCACTCACATTTATATGTGCATTATGCATGTAAATGTTTAGATACTAGCTTATATGTGCATAAGGGGACACATATGTGTGTAAATGCTAACATGCTGCCTAAGCTCTATTCTGGAAATACCCATTTAAGGTGTGTTTGCAAGGGGTCATTCACAGGGGCAAAGCATGGGCTCCCACTTAGGCATATAGGGTCAGATTCTATATATGGTATCTAAACAAATCCACACGGTAAAGATTTCTGCCTAAGTGTATTCTATAGGCGGCAACTAGATTTAGGCGCAGCATAAAGAATAAGCTTAGGCGGAAATCCTAGTGCCTAAAACAACGCGCATCCATTTAGGCCAGTGTAAACATGACCTAGATTTAAGTGCACTAGGCCATATTCTATAACTGCACGTGTAAATTTTGGAACACCCATGAGTGGCCTAGTGGTTAGGGTGGTGGACTCTGGTCCTGGGGAACTGAGTTCAATTCCCACTGCAGGCACAGGCAGCTCCTTGTGACTTTGGGCAAGTCACTTAACCCTCCATTGCCCCAGGTACAAATAAGCACCTGTATATGTAAGCCACATTGAGCCTGCCATGAGTGGGAAAGCATGAGGTACAAATGTAACAAAAAAAAATGCCCATTTGCCCACCCATAGCCATGCCTCATTTAAACTGCACATATTAGAATTTATGAACAGTTCATTGCAGAATACACTTAACAAGTGGTGCACATAAATTCTAATTATTGCCTATTAGTGCTCATTATTGCTTAAGTGCTGTTATCGATGCTGATTACCTTGTTAAGCCAATTAAGTTGTGCGCATTGTTACAGAATACACCTAGATTTTGGCATGGATCTCTAGACGCGCTATATAGAATCCGTGGGATATGGGGTAATTCTCAAAAGGTCAAGTGAGGTGTTGGGATGATCCACGCGAAGCGCAAACTCTATATTGGAAATTATGCACGTAATTGATGCTATGGAATTACTAGTGTACATCCACAGTGACATGCCTAACTTTCGGCACAAGCAGTTATGCGGTAATTAGGAACATAACTGCTAGTATTCTAGAACCCACGTGCATAAGTGTTAGGCACGCCCTGACCTGCCCATGTCCCTCCCAGGTCCACACCCCCTTGCAATTGCACACTATGAATGTTGTGCACACAATTTGTAGAATACCAATTGAGGACAGTTATACAGATAACTGCAAATTAGTGTCAATTAGTGCCATGTAACACCATTTAAAGCCAACTTGCCTGGTTAGTTATCGAGGCACCAGTAGTGATATTGACTGGCATAAGTTTGAATGCCTAACTGTTAAGCATCTCTGTATCGGGTTATGCTACTAGTTTGTAAAGAAACCTTGTGCCTTCCTTTTAGGCATCCCCATGGGGTGCCTAAATGGAAGTGCCCAGTTATGCAATTGCCCCCATGATGTGTCCCTTTGAAAATTAGCAATCACAAAGTGCACAGAGAAAAGCGTTCTATGTCGAGCACACCTGCTATTTATGCAAGCGGCAGACTAGGGTGAAAATGCTACACATAATTTTGAAAATGCCAAGTGCAGGTGCTCTGTCACTCTCCGACCTCATTACAGCCATGTGCATGACTCCCATTAACCCGGCTAAAAATACATGCCCTGCGAAAGCCAACACATCCTTCCAGCTGGGCAGAGGAGGGCGGCTTTCAGCTAAGCCATTTTACTTGGGTTAATGGCTTTGAAAACTGGTTTCCTCTCCATCTGGCAGCAAGCAAGCAAGCAGTGAGTCAGGCTGCAGGTGCTGGAGGTATTCTGCTGACAGGAATGTAAGAAGAAACAGCATTATCTATCTAATTCATCTGCTGGTATGGCATTCCACTGAGTCCTTTGGAGAATTGCCTTGCAACAGCACAAGACTGATAAAGCCTGTTTACTATTATGTTTTTTCCCGGAGATACACAATAAGAAAAGTACTTAGCAAATCAGGCCCTTGAGTGTTCAAATATATGAAGAAAATGTTCCTCATCCTTTTTAAAAATATTTTGATGGAAAAGAGAGCACCCTAGTGGCAGAACCCAAATTTGAAATCATTTTTACTGCCTTGACCTTCAGGAACAATAAAAAAGCACTCATTCCCTAGCGCTGGTATTCACACCAGCCATATATATTATCAGGCATAGGACATGATGCTGCAGTATTTTCAGTGCTCCAGAAATGTACTGTGACGTATCATGGCATTTGGCCTAGATTCATAAAATTGTTATAGATGCCATTTGGCATTACATTTCTTTATTGAATAGTTTTATTTGATTTTCTGGCGTTGTTGACCTCAAAGGCTCAGCTTAAACTCAGCAACCCAGCTCACTCTGCCAGAATGCAATTCTGTATTGTAGCTTTATTCACGGTGACAGCCCTGGCTTTGGATCCCCACTATCTGCAGATTGCTAGCACAGACAGGATAGAAAGAAATTCACCTGGCAGGTGTAAAGGGATTGGCAATTCAAGCTTGGTTAGTTTGACAGTGATATATAATTACAATATCCTCTGAACAGGGATTAACATCAGTGGTGTCTCTAGACAGAAATATTTGGGGTGGGAACACCGGGGCAAGCTAGGTATGGAAGGGAGCAAGCCAAAGTAACATTTCCACACATGATCTACATTTTTAAATTAGCAATATAAGACACTAGGGTTTTCTATGCATAAAAATACCCTCCACCCCTCCCTCCTATCAGCTAGTTTCAGCTATCATGGGCTGATGATCAGAAGCCCCTAGCTGTTCCAAACAGCGCTCTAAAAATAGCCCCTATGATCAAAGCTAATAACATGTAAATTTATGAGCACTAGTAGCCCCCCCCCCCCCCCCAAACACAAGACCTGGAGGTCCAGTGGACTTCCAGGCCCCTCCCCCAAAGCACAAAAACCCTGGTGGTCCAGTGAGACCGCTAGCTTCCCACTCCCCCCCCCCCCCCAACATATCGCACAAAATCGCCCTCGTGGTCCAGTGGGACCGCTATCTATCTGCCTCTCCATAGTGGTGGTAGTATTTGGAGAAGGGAGGGACTAGCACTCCCTTCCTCCTCTTTGGGGTCCTTCCCAAAATGGTGGTGTCCCGCCCTGCCTGGTATATCCTGAGATACAGTGGGTGGGGCTTAACTTCCATATATGGATTAAGCCCTGCCTGACACATCCCAGGATGCACCGGGCAGGGTGGAACGCTGACATTTTGAGAAGGCTCCTGAAGAGGAGAGAGGGAGTGATAACTCCTCCCTCCTCCAACTACCACCACCACCACCACTACGGAGAACTAGGCCGCTGGGGGGGGTGGGGGGCAGATAGATAGCGGTCCCATTGTATAACCAGGGCATTTTGTGCGATATTGGGGTGGGAGGAGGGAGCTAGTGGTCGCACTGGACCACCAGGGCTTTTGTACTTTGGGAGTGGGGGGCCTAGAAGACCACCGGACCTCCAGGTCTTGTGTTTTGGAGGAGCGGGCTTAAGTTTGACAGGTCCGGGAGAAAATTCCAGGCCTGTCAAACCTCTTCAGTGGGTCTCCCTCATTAGCAAACCCTAGCTCCGAGCTGGCGTAAGGTTTGCAGCGGTAGCAGCGCCCTTGTTTGGCGCGCTGCCCGCTGATCATGAGGGATGAATGCAGGAGACTCATATTTGCATGTGTTTGCATGCCATTAGTGTTCAGAGCTGGCAAGTGCATTATTACATGCGCTCACTGGCTCTGATCATCAGGCGGGAGCAAACACAGGCACTAGTATGGCACTATTGGCCTTTAGCACCTGTGTTTGCTTCTGATGATCGGCCCATCAGTGAGCCACGTGATAATTGGAGTACCACTGAGAAAGGAGGGAAGGGTGAGAGAGGTATCAGATCACGTGGGAGAGAGAGATAACAGGTTAATAATTCCATCACCTAAAAAGGCTACATTCAGCTTTTTTCTATGTAGCTCCATCTCTCTGGAATTGCCTTCCAAAAATTATCAGATTAGAAGAGTCGTATGTTAAGTTTCGTAAACTTCTAAAAACATACCTAT
This sequence comes from Microcaecilia unicolor, assembly GCF_901765095.1. Lineage (NCBI taxonomy): Eukaryota > Metazoa > Chordata > Amphibia > Gymnophiona > Siphonopidae > Microcaecilia > Microcaecilia unicolor. The sequence continues at coordinate 189,228,225 of NC_044032.1, read as the reverse complement.
TCCAAAATACGTTTGAAAGTAATCTGGAATGAAAAAGGGGAAACAGGGGCAGAATGTATATGCAGAAAAAACCATATGTTTGTTCATATAAATTTGTTATGAATGGATTGTTTTATTGTTGTTTTTATTCTCAGAATGGATGCTTTTGGTTTGCCGTGCTTTCCTGTCAAAGAAATGGAGTTCCTGTAGGTTATTTTAAAGTTTTGTATATTTTTAAAGAATGTAAACCGTTCTGGTTTGTGTATGCAATTAAGAAACGGTATAGAAAATAAATAAACGATAAAGCAAGAGGTAGGGATGCCAGACCTTGCACACTGGGGAGGGGAAATATGCAGGACATAGAGTGAAGTCCCTTGTTTTGCTCCTGTTACCCTGAACTTCAAACACAGTGAAACAAGGGTTGGAAAGGTGTGGTAAGCCCTTTTAGGGGGTGGCACTTGTCACCCTGAACCACCATCTAGCAACAGCTATGGTTAACAGACAACCTGTAACAAAAGAGAAGAACATTCAGTCCATTAAATATAATCTTTTACTGGACCTCAGGTTCAGCTTTTTTTTTTTTTAATGGACTGTAGGTTTTGCTCTTTTGTTACATACTGTTTGTGTAGCACCTAGCCTCTTTTCTGTAGTTAACAACCTCCCTGTTTTTATTTTGTTTACCTGCATGCCCTAGCAGAGACACTAATTATCCACTGTGTCACTTTCTGGTACCACCCAATTCTCAGTCTGGCACTGAGACCAATCATATAATCTGCTCTCCAGTTTAACTAGCCATACACTGCTTTTTCAAAAAGGCAGTTAATAAATAATGAGAAATGCATACTTTGCCAACGCAATTAAAAGTCTCTGCCAGGATTTACAGGCAGTCTTGCCCAGTCTCCTATCAGTTAATCAGCAGAAGAGAAACACCTCTCCTTACACAAACATACAGGACTCTTTTAATCTAATAACAGAGAATGGCCTTGACAGAATCCTTCGACCAACCACCTGCTCCCCTTACCCCTGTCCATCAAACATAGTACAGCAGGGGCCTCATACAAGGGGGCCACAAAAATGATGAACTCCTCTCTTTCTAATGGGCAACTACCAACAGCCTTCAAAATAGAAGTAATGCATTTTTTGCTAAAGATGAACAACCTTGACCATGACAAGCTCAAAAGCTATTAGCCAATATCTAACTTCTCATTTCTAGGAAAACATATCGAACAAGCAGTCTGTTTTTGGCTCAGTGATTGGCAAGAAAAGAGAAACTGGCTAGAATCATGTCAATCTGGATTCAGACTTGGTTATGGCATAGACACAGACTTCATATCCCTACTAGAAGATCTTCACAGAATCTTGAGACAGGGGATTCACCTCAGTGTTAATACTGCTGGATTTCTTAACTGCTTTTGACACTGTGGACCACGATATCATGCTAGTACAACTGGAAAAAATAGATATCAGTGGCAAAGTACTTACCTGGTTCAGATAGGCTACAGTCCATACTGTTCAAAAGCACTTTATTGTCACCATGGGCACTGACCTATAGTATACCACAAAGATAGATACTATCACCTATTTTGTTTAATATCTATCTCAAGCCAAGCCAAGAAGATTCAATTGGTGGATGCTCAGTTCTATATCTATGTGGAAGATGGGCAGCTACTCATACCCCATTGAACCACACTTTCCTACAGCCCTGAACAAATTGACTACCTGTGGGCTAAAAACAACAAATGGCCTGAACCCAAGTAAAACTGAGCCCTTCTGGGCCCCTTACACAAGCCAGCACATACCTGACATCAAAATACCTTTTAGGAGTGTGAGGGAGTCTATAGGATGCTGCCCGTTCCCCTTAAAAATACTCCATCACAGAGTCAGAACCACCTTAAGCCTCATAGTCCCACCCAAAGAGGAAGTAACACAAGAGGGGTGTAACCAGGAGGACAGCTGCCAGGAAGTATAAAATGCAGGGCTACAGTTGGGTTAAAGAGGCCCAGAAGGAAGCAATGACACCCCATGGCATACGACTCTATGCTTATGTGTAAACTACAACAACTACAGTCAGGTGGGCCAAGACCAACATTGAACCTTGCATCTGGTTCTGTATCAATTTCCAGAAGGTGAACACTGTCTCCAGACTGGAAGCTTACCTGATGCCAAGGGTCAATGAACTCATTGAGAGGCTGAGAAACCGAGTTCATTTCAATCCTAGAATTGACCAAAAGACATTGGCAGGTATCCCTCATGCTGGCTGCCAAGATCTATTCCAGTTCATGGTATTAACCTTTGGCCTTGGAGCTCCAGCTACCTTTCAACACCTTGTTGACCACCTACTTAAATCACATGGGACTAGATTCAATATACGGCACCAAAGAAATGGCTGATAAATAATGCACCTAGGCATATTCTATTAATGTCACTTAAAGTTAGGCTCAGTTTATAGAATACGTCTAAGTTAGATGTAGTTTACAGAATACACCGAAGTGCTTGGTCTGGTGACTAAATTTAGGTACAGCCATTTTGCCAAGTAAAACTTGGTTTACATGCCCACACCTAATTTATGTACAGATCAGACATATTCTATAACAGCACGCATAGTTTTTAGGAATGCCCATGAACCGCCCAACCACTCCAATGGCCACTCCCGCTTTTCACATCCGTGTCTTAGAATGTACATGCATCACTTTATAGAATACACCTAGCAAGTTAGTCATGTAAATTCTAATTAATGCCAATTAGTGTTGATAATTGTTTAAGTCACTAATTGGTGCTAATTGGATTATTATTCAATTAAATTGTGCACAGAATACTCCTGTATTTCCATGCACAATTTACAGCACTGTATATAGAATACGGTGGATGGTGACTACATGGCTGCTTAATTAGATAACATTGTCATCTACAGTAAGAACTAGAGGACCCATCTCATCCAGGTAGACTGCCCTCATTCATGGTACTACAAGGAGCTACTAACTTCCCCTTAAAACACATGTCAGGAACCTTGAGGTATAGCTAATCTGATTTAATCTAACCTAATAATAGCATCTATAGCCCACTTAACATGAAGTTCTAGGTGGGTTACATTAGCAACATAACAATAAAACATACCCTTAAAAACAAGGTAAAATCCAGCTAAAATCAGAGATTAGAAAAAGAAAGCCCTCATTGATAACATGTTTGAAGCAACCATGACTTCACCAAGCAACGAAAACTCATATAATCTGGAGTAAGTCTAATGGTGAGAGGTAGAATGTTCCAGAGTTCAGAGCCTCTTCCCAAGGTGGTCGTATTGAAGGTTATTTTCAAATGACACATCTCTTCAGTAGATCTTAGGTCTCTTCTCTGTTGATATAATTTGGCATATGGGGATCAAATACAAAGGGGCAAGTCCAAAATTATTTTTTTAAATCAAAGTCAATAATTTGAATTCAATCGTTGCTTTGCATGGGAGCCAATGTAGGCTCTTCATAAAAGGTGTTACAAGATTTAACCATCATCCACCACAGATCAGTTTGGTAGCTGCATTCTGTATAACCTGTCATCTTTTTAATTGTCTATCAGGGAGACCTAAATAAACTATATTACAGTAGTCCATCATAGACATAATCATAGCCCCGATAACCACCTGAAACAGTTGCTTATCTAAAATATGATTCATTTAATATGGTATTTTTAATTTAAAAAAAGATTTGCTAACTATACTGCTAATCTGAGATGACATGGTAAGGCCCGAGTCTACTATTATCCCTACCAATTTTATTTCTTCCCTAATTAGGATCTCAGAATCTGCAAGTTTTGGCAATATTTGAGATTTACTGAATGAATTGTTTCCCAGAGTATGTATGTTTTATCTGGGTCGATTACAGTATAACTATGTCATCCACATACGAGAAAAAAGTAGTACCCAATGGACATAAAATTTTACTCATATCTTTGACATAAAAATTGAAATAATGGGGCAGAGTGATGATCCATGCAGTACACTGCAATTCATATTTCAAGGAAAGGAAACGTGTTTTTGCCAATAAACCTGTAATGATCCATTCTTCAAAAATCCAGAAAAACCAGGTAAGAACATCTCCTGCCAGATCTATATCTGACAATCCAGTAAGCAGAATAACGTGGTCCACCAAATCAAAAGTTGCCAAGAAATCTATCAATCTCCCCTCACTCATCTGTTGGGGATTCCAGTTGGACTACAAATATCTGTAACCCTGATCTAATTCTAGTCCAAGCTCTGACAACAAGCCTGCTAACACTGCGTCTATATTGGAGTTATATGAAAACCTTCAGTGCATTAGGTCCAAGAGATGAAGCTGTTCCAACTACTACTCAACAAATCCAAGCAACCTTCAGGAGCTACCACTATCATCTATGACAACTATGCTGTCTCCATACATTAAGAAGGCAAGTCTCATCACCATGGTTCACGCCATGATAGCATCAAGAATGGATTACTATAATGCTTGCTGCTGCATATTAGTCTGACTACAAAAGGTTTACAACAGCTCCAATTAATTCAGAATGCTGCAGCATGACCGATACAAGGATGTATGTGATATGATCACATCACACCATTTCTGCAAAGACTTCACTGGCTACCAGTACAATAAAAGTCTAATTTGAAACTCTATCTGGACTTCAAAGCCCTTAAACAAAATAGACCAGAGCACTTGAAGAACATGGTCTCCTTCTACGCACCTCCAAGGTCACTAAGGTCCACCCAGTAATATCCCTAACCACTCTTTCTCAAAAGGAAATCATGCAATGTGATACCCAACAACAAGACTTCTCCAGAGTAGCCCCCACACTCTGGAAAGCACTCCCAGAAAGGCTTCACTCAACACTTAACCTCAGGAAGCAGGTGAAAGCTTGTCTCTTGTCCCAAACCCTTAATGGGAGAACCATTATCTAGCTAGTCATATGCAGGGACTAACACCAGCTGCATATACTTACCACTCTTACCCCAGCTGAGATCATTTTCACACACCTTTTCTGACTCCACATGCAATTTTTCCTTATGTTAGTCACCCAATAAGTGTTTCAAAGAATATATAAATGAGACAAGTCTGTGACTGAAGTGTAAGCAAGCATTTTTGTCTTACCATTAGACAAATGCCTAATCAGGACATTTATCTAAGGGTAAGAAACAAAACTGTTTGCCCTTTTAATTCTATTATTCTGTCTCAGGGCTTGAAAAATCCCGGATGTCAGGTCACCATGGCACCTAGAAATTGCATGCTGGCATCTGGGATTTCTTGCCTTCGAATTTTATCTTTGTAGAGCTACCTCAAATGATGGGTTTTCTGCTTTGCACAGCAATTCGGCTCTTTATGAACGTGAGCCACAAGGTGCAGGAAGTCTGGGAAGTCTTATGATTTCAAGTCTCTTGGGGACTTCCTGCACCTTCCTGCATCGTGCAGCTCAAACTTCATAGAGAGCTGAATTGCAGTGGGGCACCGAAGCCAGGGGCATAACCTTGGATGGGCTGGGCCCATCCACTTTCAACCTGGGCCAGGGCTACTCAGCAGCATCCAGCCTCACCAGCAAAGAAGAAAACTGGCCACTTTAAGTGCACATATTCTGCCAGATGCCAGTGGCACTCCCTCTCAGCCTCCTCTGTTCAACCCATCCAGCTGCCCAAGGACCTGCAGCAGTGATGACATCACAAGCAGGGGCATATCTGCGTGGGGCAACAGGGGCCTGGGCCCCCACAGATTTCACACTGGACCCCCCTACCGCCATCAACCCTCCCCGCTGCCGTTGCTTACCTTTGCTGGCGGGGGACCCCAACCCCCAACAGCCGACCCGAGGTCTTTAAAGTTCTTCTTCATCCTCCGTGGCCGTGCTGCTGTTGAAAGCTGTTGAATCCAGTTCAGAGTCTGACGTCGCAGCACGTTGTACTTGCAGATTCTTCTTTCAATATATGCATCACCATCTTGAAGTCATTTTCTACCATGAATGTCTTGACCCTATCCCAGTACTGTGATGGAGCAGGCTCTCATGGACTCGCGAGAGCCATTTGTTAAGTTTTTAAGAATTTTTGGAGCCGGTTGTTAAACTAGCCCCCCCCCCCCCCCCCCCCATGGCTACTTTAACAAATGACTCCCAAAATGTGGGCTCAAGCCACCTCCTGAATTCTCTTTTACTTTGCTGGCAGGGATGCTGAGCCTCTCCAACCAAGTAAATAGATGGCTGCCACTCCCCGCTCCTTGTTTCCAGCTTAGAGCCAGAAACAAGGAGCAGGGAATGCTGGCAGTCCATTTATTGGCTGATAGGGCTCAGCATCCCTGCCAGCAAATGTATGTCTAACACGCCTGTATAAGAGGAGAGAAAGAGAGGAATGCATTCCCCCCCCCCCCCCCCCCCCCCCCCCCCCGCCCAGTCCACCCCTGGATCCCTTAAATTGCAGGGCTGGCTATGCCCAGAAAGAGTCCATTGCCAGCCAGGACCTTACGAGATTGGGTGACTGGGCGTCTAAATGGCAGATGACGTTTAATGTGAGCAACTGCAAAGTGATGCACGTGGGAAAGAGGAACCCAAATTATAGTTACGTCATGCAAGGTTCCACGTTAGGAATTACCGACCAAGAAAGGGATCTAGGTGTCGTCGTTGATGATACGTTAAAACCTTCTGCTCAGTGAGCTGCTGCGGCTAAGAAAGCAAATAGAATGTTAGGTATTATTAGGAAAGGAATGGAAAACAAAAATAAGGATGTTATAATGCCTTTGTATCGCTCCATGGTGCGTCCGCACCTTGAATATTGTGTTCAATTCTGGTCGCTGCATCTCAAAAAAGATATAGTGGAATTAGAAAAGGTGCAGAGAAGGGCGATGAAAATGATAAAGGGGGTGGGACGATTTCCTTATGAGGAAAGGCTAAAGTGGCTAGGGCTCTTCAGCTTGGAGAAAAGGTGGCTGAGGGGAGATATCCTAACCCTTATTCACTTGTTCATAACCCTTATTTTATCATCCTCACTTTAATATTCCCTTATCTCTTGTTTGTCCTATTTGTCTGTCCTAATTAAATTGTAAGCTCTGTTGAGCAGGAACTGTCTCTTCATGTTCAAGTGTACAGCGCTGCGTACATCTAGTAGCGCTTTAGAAATGATTAATAGTAGTAGTAGGTCTATAAAATAATGAGTGGAGTTGAACGGGTAGATGTGAAGCGTCTGTTTACGCTTTCCAAAAATACTAGGACTAGGGGGCATGCAATGAAGCTACAATGTAGTAAATTTAAAACAACTCGGAAAAAATTTTGGTCTTTCCCAGTATGGCAATACTTATGTACTTATGCACTAGGCATCAGCGTGCACTATTATGTACATAATATTTTCATTGTTCATTATACTACTAGCTACAACCCAGACCTTGGACAATGCCAACATTGCCTGGATGCAGTGGCGAAGGAAGGGGGGGGGCGGTGGGGCGGTCCGCCCCGGGTGCACGCTGCTGGGGGGGGGGGGTATCGGCTCCGCTGGTTCACTGCTCTCTCTGCCCTGGAACAGGTTACTTCCTGTTCCGGGGCAGAGAGAGCAGGGAACCAGTGGAGCTGACGCAGCTCCCAGCGACGACGTGCATTCGGGGCGGAGCGCCAGTGGTAAGAATGCGCTCCAAGGGGGGGGGTGCACGCTCTGGGGGGGTGCACCATGCTGCACCTGGGGGGGGGGTGCGCAGCGGCAACCCGCCCCGGGTGTCAGCCACCCTCGCTACGCCACTGCCTGGATGAAGTGGCAAAATGGCTACAGGAGCACCGTATGGTCTTTAAACCCCTCCCCACCCCACTCCCACACTACAGTTTGCTGGATTTTGGCTATGCTATTTCCCCTCAATTATTCCTATTTTATTTGGGCTATTAGACAACCTGTTGATCAATTTAAATACCTAGGAGTCACTCTCAATTCAAAATTGAGTTTCTCTCCTCAAATTTCTTCAGTCCTAAGTTCAGGTTTTCTAGCTCTTAGTAAAATTAGATCTGTATGTGGCCTTCTTGATTTTCAGGTGTTACATACTCTCTTTCATGCATTTATAGGTTCCAGACTGTAATGCAATCTATCCAGTTATCCCTAAAACAGATTTCAAAAGGATTCAATCTCTACAGAACACCGTAGCATGGGTCTTGTGTCAAGCAACTGGAAGGACCGGGTCTTTCCCTTTTTTGGTAAATTATACTGGACTTCCAGTAGATTATAGGATCCAATTTAAAATTTTCACATTGACCCATAATGCCCTATACACTGGTTTATCACACTACCATGCTAGGTTACAATTGCCTACATGTCTACTCTGTCTCTGCTCAATGAATGATCATAAACTTGTATTACCTAATTCTAAACAGGCACACTGGGAATCAACCAGAATAAGTTCCTTTTATTTTATGATGGCCTTTACTGTTATTTCATCTATAGGAGCCATTTGGCCCATTTGGCCTGGAAAAGGGTTGAGGACCACTGCGGTTGCTGTTTGGGATAGTTGATAGTCTCCTGAGTGAATGTTTACATTTCTATATTTTTAAGGAGTTCCTTTTCCTTATTTGAATTTTTTATGGTACAGCACTTTGATTTGTGTTTTTTAAAAAAGTGATTTTAACAAATATCATGAAACATAAACATATTGCAAACTTAGTTGCATCGTTGTGAATATATATGGTGCAAGTCTCATTCTATTGTATTTAAAGGTGATCATTTTCAAAGCAGATGAATGTGTGCCTTTGAAAAGCCCATCTGCTAAAAAAATAACATCTAAATCCTGATTTTGGAAGGTCAGAATTTGGACGTTTCATATTGCAGTTCGTTCGTTCAAATAGCAAGGGGGTGTGTAGTGGGCGTGTTTTGGGCAGGAATAGAGAGGGTCCAAAAGTAGCACATCCAACAGGAATTTTCGATTGGGAAGAAATGTCCATGTCTATAAAGAAGGATGTTTTTAACTAGACTTGTTTCAGTCACGTCCAAGTTACAAACCGTTGTTCTAATTGAGCAGCTGACCACTGGAGGGATTAAGGCATGACCCCTCCTTAATCTCCTAGTTGTTGCTGTCCCCTTCACTTTCCCCTGAAAGTAAAACTGGAAAGTAAACCAGGCTCTATGTCAACTGCAGGTATTATGGATATTCTGAACAAAGCAGTAAGCAGGTCAGAGGACTTAGTGCAGTAGCAGTGTAAACCCAAGGAGGTTTAATTGACAGGAGACAATGTCATGTGACCAGGCTGAAGCTGTAGCTGCCATCTTGATACACTCAAATCAAACCAAAGTATTGGTCCACGCCAAGCCACACATAGGCAGTCCTTATTTCTAAAAAAAAACATTTGCTATTGTGTTGGGTGACTCAATATGGTGGCAAACTCTGCCTACTGGCTTCAGGCCAGATAATGGCTCAAGCATGCTCCCGCTGTCTCCTGTCAATTAAACCTCCTTCTATGAATCAAGGGACCCAGGTTCAAATTCCACTTCAACTTTTTTTTTAATATCATTCTGAGCCTTCCAGAAACAGAAAATACCTACTGTACCTAAATATATAAGACACTTTAAGCCTAAAGTGGTGTACATTTAGGTACATTTTTCAGGTCCTGGAGTGATCATATTTACCAAAAAAAAAAGTTATAGTGGGTTTGAACCTGTGTCCTTTGGTTTATAGTCTCCTGTATTAACCACTAAGCCAGTGGTTCCCAAACCTGGTCCTGGAGGCACTCCAACCAGTCAGGTTTTCAGGACACCCACAATGAATATTCATGAGAGAGATTTACATGCACTGCTTCCACTGCATGCTTATCTATCTCATGAATATTCATTGTGGGTATCCTGAAAACCTGATTGACTTGGGTGCCTCCAGCATCAGGTTTAGGAACCACTGCACTAAGCTACTGTCACGTCTGTGGCCGTGACCACCCTCAGACTTACCTTATTTCTGGGGGTCAGCTTCTAAGCTGGCTTCTGCCTATCCTTTCTGGAGTAGTTTTCCTTCTGTGTGCTGGCTGCTTCCAGCATGGCTCTATTTACTCCACTCTACTGCACCTGGGGGTGCTGCCTGAGTTAGCTCTACCTCTGTCTCCAGCCTGGCTCTGTTTGCTCCTCTGTGCTGCACCTAGGTATTCTAAGTCTCTCTATGTTCTGTGTGCGCTCTGCCTGCTCCTTGGTTTGTGCTCCTCTCACCCGCTGGTGGCCAGAGCCAGTGGCTGCCATAGTTTGTCTTGCTGTTCCTACCCATTCCAGACTTTAGCCCAGTCCGGTCCGGTTCTTCCAGGCTGCTGGACTTGGCTCTCTTGTTTGTGCCTGAACAGCCTCAGTAGTTGCTTACTGATGGCTGCAGCTGCTCCTCAGGTGTTGAAGGCCTTTATTAATCACTTAGAGACTGCAGCCTTTGCCTTTGCATCGTCTAAGTTCCCTGATATGTTAGCGTGCTCTGTGCACTGCTACCTTGTCCAGTTCAGTGTGAGTTTCTAGCTTGTTACTAGTAGCTTGGGCATAGCTTTTCTTGTTGGCTTGTGTACATCT